>NW_012114599.1:6216029-6315394 GCF_000951035.1 Colobus angolensis palliatus | reverse complement strand
TGAACCCGGGAGGCGGAGCTTGCAGTGAGCTGAGATCGTGAAGGAAGTGTGAATTCACTCTCTCTGGAAAGAGGCCCTGATAGGGGTCTTCGATCTCTCACAGGAAAGAATTCAGGATAAGTCTGTAAAGTGAAAGCAAGTTTATTAGAAAGTAAAGAATAAAGAAAGGCTACTCCAGAGACAGAGCAGCCCCGAGGGCTGCTGGTTGCCCATATTTATGGTTACTTCTTGATTATATGCTAAACAAGGGGTGGACTATTCATTGCCTCCCTTTTAAGACTATATAGGATAACTTCCTGAAGTTGCCATGGCATTTGTAAAATGTCGTGGTGCTGGTGGGAGTGTAGCAGTGAGGACGGCCAGAGGTCACTCTCGTTGCCATCTTGGTTTTGGTTTTAGCCAGCTTCCTTATTGCAGCCTGTTTTATCAGCAAAGTCTTTGTGACCTGTATCTTGTGCCCACCTCCTATCTTATCCTGTGACTTAGAATGTCTAACCGTCTGGGAATGCAGCCCAGTAGGTCTCAGCCTCATTTTATCCAGCCCTTATTCAAGATGGAGTTGCTCTGGTTCAAACGCCTCTGATATCTCTGTTTGAACTGGGGCATATATCCTCTGCCCTTAAACATCATTCATGCACCCTCATTCTCAGGCCTTCAGGCTCAGACTGATCTATATATTGCATTGGTTCTGTTTCTCTGCAGAGTATTGACTAATACAACACTTATCCTGAAAATTCACACATTCGTTGTGAAGCCCAAATAAACTTCTCTAAACTCTCAGTAACAAAGTATATGTTTTTAACAAGTATGTTAGAGGAAGCACCATTCTATCTCTCTGTAGAAAAATATATTATGAAATCATTGACATATAGCGGGGCGATCAAAGAGAACACAAAGCCAAAAAGAGAGAGAAAAGAGTATTATAAAGGTGTGTCAGCAAGTCGATTTATTAAAATATTGTATTTCTGGTTTTTGTGTATATCTCAGCTTTGAAAAATGTGTTCGTTGATGTGATTTCTAGGAAAGAATGAGAGGCATTTTAAAGATGGTGTGATCTTGGCTCACAGCAATCTCTGCCTCCCGGGTTCAAGTGATTTTCCTGCCTCAGCCTCCCTAGTAGCTGGGATTACAGGCACCCGCCACCATGCCTGGCTAATTTTTGTAGTTTTTAGTAGAGACAGGGTTTCACTGTGTTGGCCAGGCTGGTCTCGAACTCCTGACCTCAGACGATCTGCTCACCTCAGCCTCCCAAAGTGCTGGGATTACAGGCGTGAGCCAATGTGCCTGGCCAAATATTCACTTTTTAACCTAGTTTTGTATAATAATTTTGTGTTCTGTTTCCTAAAGAGAGTTCCCTAAGTTGTATAAGTTCCAGGCTTTACAAAACTTGGAACCACCTTGGTGCTGCTGACATTTGTATGTTGGGATGGGTGAGGGAGAGGCAGGTGCCTTGAGACTTACCCAAGGATGCCCTGCGTTAGGGAGGCATAGCTAGGGAGCAGCCCAGGGGACTGCTGGGCTGCTGTCCTTGTGTTCCCTGGGGCCTCTGAGTGGCCCGGGAGGACCTGCTGGGACCACTGGGCTCCTTTGCCAAGGCTCCCGTGGGCTGTCAGAACTTCCTGAAGGTAGGAGCTGGTCTCCTGTAGGCCCTTAGATCTCTTTATGTGTGTGTCTATGGTCAGGGAAGGAGGGCCACAGAGAGAGGGGAGATGCTCTTACCACCAGTGTCATCAAGTATTTCTATCAGTGATTATTTCCTGAATGTCCTTCGCCCCTGCTAGAATGTGAGCTCCATTGTCTCCCCAGAATCTAGCTCAGAGGCTGGCACAGAGTAGTGCTTAGTTAACCCTCACTCCCCCTAAATGAATTGAATAAACACAGGCATCACTACCTCCCCACACGTTCATGTGTGCAAACTATGGTAAGTATTTGCAGGGAGGGGGTTAAGGAAGGAGGGAAGCAGGGCTCTGAGCCCTGTCACTTACTTGGTTCAACGTTCCCCTGCTTTTGCTGTGTTTTGACATTTTGGTTCCCTCAACAGAGGATGTGGACAATAGAACCAGGCTCAGCGGCTCTTGTCTGTAATCCTAGCACTTTGAGAGGCCAAGGATTGCTTGAGCCCTGGAGTTTGAGACCAGCCTGCGCAACATAGTGAAACACTATCTCTACAAAATGTAAAAAAAGAAAAAATAATAAGTAGATGTGGTGACATGTGCCTGTGGCACCAGCTACTAGGGAGGCTGAGGTGGGAGGATCACTTGAACTCAGGAGGTCGAGGCTGCAGTGAGCCATGATTGCACCACTGCACTCCAGCATGGGTGACAGAGCGAAACCCTGTCTAAAAACAAAAACAAAAACAAAAGACGTTCCCCACGAAGGAAAAGATTTGGAAACTACTGACCTAGAATAAGACATTACAAAACCAGTTTTCATTAGTCTTTCTGTGTGTATTTTAAATTATCACATACCAGTTGCAATACTATTAGTTTGTATTTTTATAAACCTAAAATCAGAGTAATTTGTCTTAAAACTACCAAGAGGGTTATAATGCTACATTAAAACTCTAAAGAGATACCATTTAGCAAGCTTTAAAAATAATTTTTATTTTTTACATTTCTGTAATTCTCAAGAGGAAAAAAAATTGCTAATCAGAGTAGCAAAATAGCAAAACTGTTCCTGAAGCTCTAGTTCTAGTTCAAAGAACATAAGACCATGATGGTGTGGACATCTATCTCCCTCTACACCTCTATACCCGATGAGAGTAAAGAAGGCTTAAAACAAAAACAAAACCCTAAATACACACTTACTATCAGGAAAAATATCTCAGTCTCTACCCACTCCTGCCAGAAAAAAATTCAAAAATATTTTCTCAAAGTTATTAAATGAGATAGATCACCCCCCCCCCCCCGCCACAATCATGGTGTTAGTATCTGTTGTCAGTTTGTAACTTTCTCCTTGCTGTTCTCCTGAGACCGCTGTTACGGCAGTGGGGAAAATTTGCACACAAAATGTGCTTCATTTAACAATGATGCCTTTAATTTTTTTTCTTTTTTTAGGATTGTACTAAAAAAGAAGTAATATTTGATTTTTTATTTTCACAGTTAATTCCACATTCTTATCTTTTGAATGATGATTTATTTTTTTAAATTTTGTCTCAATGATTTGTTCTGATACGATATGTTTAATGTTTATATTTCTATGAATGTATATTTTACATAATGTTTTATAATGGGTTCATTAATTTTCGAAGTTAAATGTTTAGTTTCACTGATTTAAAGTTGTATTAATAATTCTGAACACTTATAAAAATACAAGGAGCCTCTCAGAGCCTATTCTGGTTCAGAAGCTGCTGGTTATAAAATTAAGGAAAATACCTGTATTAACTCTGTGTATGAATGTTATACAACAACTAAGTACAGCCCATGTTGCAAGGGCTATGTAAAAAATAACCCCCTCCTTACACAGAGGACAAAGCTGTGCTTAGAGAAGTTAAGGGGATTTACCCCAAGATCACATGACTTTTTATTATTTATTTATTTATTTATTTTTAGAGATGGGGTCTCATTATGTTGCCTAGGCTGGTCTAAAACTCCAGGGTTCAAGTGATCCTCCCATCTCAGCCCCCCAAAGTGCTAGGATTATAGGCGTTGAGCCAACACGCCCGGCCACATGGTTATTTAGTGAGTGGCAGAGGATGGTGTATGAATTCAGCTCCTCCTATGCTAAGTCTACAGGATGTGTCCCCACCCACATTGCCCCTGGCCCTTCTGACTCAGGGACACCAGCGTGGTTCATCCTCATCTGTCTCCCTGGCTGCATCCCTGTTGAAACCTAATGCAGGACCACAAGGCTGGGTTCCACTGCTCTGAGGGATGATGAAACCATAGAACCCAATACTCCCTCTCTCACTCATCAGCTCCCAGGAACCCAAAGGGCCACATGGGGGAGGGAGGGATGCAGGATCCCAAGAATAAGGGTAATTGGAAGCCAAGAGCCAATTACCAGTTACAGAACTGGGTGATTTCTGCTGCTTGTCGTCACATCGCGGTACTGTGATTCATGGTGTCCCACACTGTTTGCTATGTGTTGAGTTGGTGCTGTATTCTCACTATTGGGTTATGTGTTGCAGGGAGTGGGGAACCTTCTTTCACTGCCCAGTCCCTGGGTGGCATTGTGTGTCACATGTGTCATGTGAAGGCCTAGCTTAGAGCACTTTCCCAGAGAGACCCCAGGGCTGGTCCTGGTGACCCTGATATATCCCATAGTTTCACTCTGGGTCTGACTCGCTCATAAACAGCTCCACTCTCAACTCCCAATTCGCAAGCAAAGGGCCCCATTCCTAGGCAGGCCCACCTGCTGGCCGTTCTACTAATTAATGACTGCTGATTGGCCCAAGAGGTGCACTCATTATGCCCAGTAGAGATCAAAGCCAGACCCAATAATCTGCTAAACGAGATGTCAGATTAGGGCATTCTTCTGGGCTATTAGAAAGATTTTTCTCCCTGTGTAAAGGCCTGTCAGGGCGTATGACCCCATCACTCTCCATGAGCTGAGCTGAGGGGGCTCTGCAGCCTTTCTGTTCCTCTTACTTTGAATGTGTCCTTTTAATGGGACAGCCCTACACCAGCAGCCTAGGCATGATCCCTGAAGAGACCACAAAGAGGGGAGGGGATCCCCTAGGGAAGTAGTGTTTTGGCAGAGTCACATCTGCCTCTTTATTCTTGGGGCTGCTGGGTGATTAGAGGGAACTGCGGACTTCCCTGGGGCTCTTTGCTTTCAGTTGTATCATGGACACAGGCCTCAGTTTACCCCATAGGGCTGGGGATCAAGTTTAATGTTGATACCACTTTCTCAGGAGCTAGACCCAGACTGACACTCATTTCAAACCATTGGCGCACCAGCCTGACTTTCTCAACCCACGGGTGAGAATAGAGCCCCAGTTTTATTTATTTATTTATTTTAAATTATTTTTGGAGACAGAGCCTCACACTGTCACCCAGGCTGGAGTGTGGTGGCGCAATCTCAACTCACTGCGATCTTGGCTCACTGCAGCCTCCACCTCCTGGGTTCAAGAGACTCTCCAGCCTCAGCCTCCTGAATAGCTGGGACTACAGGTGTGCACCACCATGCCTGGCTAATTTTTGTATTTTTATTAAAGACGGGGTTTTGCCATGTTGGCCAGGCTGCTCTTGAACTCCTGGCCTTAAGTGATTCACCTACCTCAGCCTCCCAAAGTACTGGGATTATAGGCATGAGCCACCACGCCTGGGCAGGGCCCCAGTTTTTAGCATTCATGCTAATAGCTATTAATGGTTACCATTGATCAAATGCAGAGTGTATCAGGCGTTGTGCTAAGCACTGATTTTATTTATACTGCCTGAAAACATTACCAGTTAGGTATTATGAAAACCTGCTCTAATACACCAGGAGAGGGAGGCTCATTCATTCATGAGTCACTCAATTTAGCCTCAGTTTCCAGGCTGGGTCCTGACTGGCTGAAGTCAATAAGCAGGTTGATTGGCTTAGAGACAGGCAGATGGCCTAATTTTGGCCAGTGAGGGAGAACAAATCACAGGTCCTGTAAGGGAGATGTTGGAAAAGGAACTACGTCTTCCTGGATGGTGTAGTGTGAGGAGGGTAGGTTTGGAGCTGCTGAAGCCATTTTTTCTTTCACTGGAGAAGAATCTGGGCTATTGCAGGAAGGGGTAGCATGGGACCACGTGAGGCCAACATTGTGAATCTTTGGAAACATAGTTTGGGCAGGCGGATTGAGCTAAACTAGATGAGTGAATACATTGCTTTGATTGTTTGAGCCGGGTTTACTTGGGCTTTTGAAACTTGCAAGTGAAAGACCAGCACACGAATCAGATACTATAGCCCCTGTCCCGGAGGAACCACACCTGCCCAATAGGTCTGGCCCCCAAGAGGTATCCCTGGAGTGTGCTCACCTGGGAAGTCAGGAGACTGTTGAAAGTAGGTGCAACAGTCACCACTTGTCCTGATGGCCACTGCCTGCTCTGCCAGCCTGACTGTGGCCTGATCTGTCACCTCTGCTTCTCAAGCCACACTTTGCCTGATCACCCATGGTGCAGACACCCTCCTCCATCCTGCTTGGCCTAGTTAGGGTGCCTGGACCCAGCCCAGGCCTGGCCTAGCCCTCTGTGTGGGTTAGGATTAGGTTTGACTGCAAGAAGTTTGACAGTGGCTTAAACAAGAGAGAAGGCTATTCCTTTCCCACATGACAGTTCTAGAGGTAGTGGGGTTGGGGCTGGTGCAGTAACTCAACTCTACAGAATGCTCATTTGTACCTTTACTCTTTCTAGATCAATCAGCATTGCCAGCAATTTGTCTATTTTATCAGTCTTTTCAAGAGCCATGTTTTGGTTTTGTTGGTGCTTGCTATGCCCATTTTCTATTTTGTTGATCTCTGTCCTCATCTTTATTATTTCTTTTATCCAACTTTATTTAGGTTTGCTTTGTTGCTCCCTCCTCCCTAAATTCTTGAGCTGGACACTTAACCCTCTACTCGTTTTCTTATGTGTGCTATAAATGAAGACTGCAATTTTCCCTCTAACATCTCTGAAACTGCATCAAGAAATTTAGAAATGTTGCTATTTTCATTACTGCTTAGTTCTAAATATTTTCTCATTTCTTAAATGTTTTGAACCAGTAAGTCTCTAGCTCTCTCTCTCTCTCTTGATACAGGGTCTTACTCTGTTGCCCAAACTGTAGTGCAATGGCAAAATACCGGCTTACTGCAACATCCACATCCCAGGCTTAAGTGATCCTCCCACCTCAGTTTCCTGAGTAGCTGGGACTATAGGTGCATGTCACCATGCCTGGCTAGTTTTTCTATTTTTTGTAGAGATGGGGTTTCGCCAATATTGGCCAGGCTGGTCTCGAGCTCCTGGGCTCAAATGATCTGCCCACCTCAGCCTCCCAAAGTGCTAGGATTACAGGTGTGAGCCACTGCACCCAGCCAAGTCTTCCACTCTTTGTCAAGGGTTTCCCTGTGGATATCTTACTTCCTGGATGATCATCCTTACAAGTTTTTCACCAGTCTCGTTTGCCCCATCTGTTGTCACTATTTCAGGCAGCTGTGATGCTGAACAGTTGTTGCTTATTGTTTTCTACAAATACCCTGAGGATAGGAATTTTTTTCCTCAGTGCCTGGACTATAAGACCAGTAAGCTTACAGGTTGTCCGTGTACCAGACGTAGGTACCCCCAAGCCCTGACCCTGCCATCCCCCTGGAGTATAGTGCTGCCTTTACATGAATATCTTTAGCTCTTTGCTCTTTGGTTATCAGGGCCAGTAACTCCCTGCCTCCACCAGTCTCTACAACATCACTCACCACAGTTAAAATTTTGGTTTTTAGTTACTTCTTTGTTTTTGGCTCCAGAAGAATTCTCTTTACTTTCCTGAAATCCAGCTGTGCATTTAAAAAGATGTAATATTTTACTCAGTATCTCTAGAAGAATGAAAGACTTCATTTTCTTTTTTTTTGAGACAGAGTCTCGCTCTGTTGCCCAGGTTGGAGTGCAGTGGCCAGATCTCAGCCCACTGCAAGCTCCGCCTCCCGGGTTTACGCCATTCTCCTGCCTCAGCCTCCCGAGTAGCTGGGACTACAGGCACCCGCCACCTTGACCGGCTAGTTTTTTGTATTTTTTAGTAGAGACGGGGTTTCACCGTGTTAGCCAGGATGGTCTCGAACTCCTGACCTCGTGATCCGCCCGTCTCGGCCTCCCAAAGTGCTGGGATTACAGGCTTGAGCCACCGCGCCCGGCCTTCATTTTCTTAATGAATGGCTGTATTTCAAACATACAGAGAAATAATCATATAACAAAAGCCCATCTGCCTACTTCCTAGCTTTAAGAATGTTTATATTTAATCACATTTAATTTAAAAATTTTAAAGGAAATAATGGTATAATTGAGGTCCCCTTTATGCTCCTTCCTTATCTCATACCCCTCCTTCTGTCCCCAAAGGTGATCAATATTCTGAAGTGAGTGGGTATCTTTTTCCCCATGTACCGATGCATTTTTCACATAAGGAGTATGTCAGTTCATAAGTTTAAAATTTACATAATGTCATCTTTGTAAATATTCTTCTGCTTTTTTTTTTACTGTTGACCAAAATGATTATCTAGGTTTTTCCATGTAGGTACATCGAGCTCTAGTATGTTCACTTCAACCTAGGTATAGTATTTCATTTTATGAAAATATCTCAATTTATTCATCCTTTTATCTATTAGTGGATATTTGGATTCTTTCTAATTTTTTGACATTACCTCGAAAGCTGCATTGTCTTTGTGTATATTTCCTTGAGTTTGCCTGCAAGAGTGTCTACCATACAGATCTAGAAGTGGAATTGCTGGGTGGTGGGATGCACATCTACAGCTGCAGGTGATCTCCCTCATAGTCTCCTGTGGTTCTCTGGCCAGAAGTAATATTCTCTTGCCCCACTGTGGAGTGCTGTTTATTTCTACCTCATTGCATTACCTTCACTTTGCCTTGTGCCATTGTTTGTATGCATTGTTTGTCCCCTCTCGCCATTTGAAATCCACAAGATTCAATTTTCTTGGAGGACATGTACCATGGCTTGTTCATCAGAGCATCCCCCATGGGGTCAGGTACACAGCAGTCACTGGATAAGCATCACTATTTAAAACCCTACACCAGGTCCAAGTTCACCAGGGAGGCTTCAACTTTCCCTCTTTCTCCCTTGAGTATTTAAACTCAGTTAAGTTCCTCAACTATTTTTGGGCAAGTCTGGAGAGGAGTACCATGAGATGGGTTTGGGCTGGGATCAAGGTTGTCTCCATGTGGAAAGTTTGGCTAACCCCTTCTTCCTGCTGTAAAATGCAAGCTTCCTCATGAGTTGCCAACTCAGGCAAACATCTTTGATTGTGGGGAAGTGGGCGTTTGAGGTTTGTAATAATTTGGATATGGCTGGGGGGATGTTAGCCTTTGTTGAGCCAACCCTTTCTTCGTGGAAGTACAAAAAAGGTAGTGAGAAAATGGTGTCAGGAGAGACATTCAAACAAGACGTTTTAAAACACATGTGAAGCTCGCTTATTCACAGATAAACAACTGCTTTGCTGGTTATAGCTGATTCTTAGCTGGTCCTCGAAGCAGTTCCCCAAGGGCCTCTGCTGGTCACACCTGGTTCCCATTTACTGTATCTACTTGAAAGTCGTAAAACTGCCTTTCTTCAAAAGTACTGTAAAGCACAATAATTCACTCTGATCTGCCCCTAGGTTGTCCAGATCAGCTCGTCTGACAGTTTCATGTGATCACAGTTATCCACAGCCCTTCGTGAAGGCACATTCTGTCCAGACAGGAAGAAACCATTGGCCCACCAGCTTAAAATGCCAGCAGAGTTCAGTGCATACCTCCTTGGGCAGATACATCTGCCCTGCACACTCAGTTGGCAGCCCTGTCTCAGGCACCATCCCCTGCATGCAAGATGTTCACCTTGGGTACACATGGCACTGTTCACTGTTGCCAGGGCCTCTGGATGGAAGTTCTGCCTTTCTGGTCAATATAAGAAGATGGAGAGAGCTAAGAGTTGGTGGTGTTTGGGGGAGTGTGCAGCTCTCATACAGAGGAAAACCATGTCTTCCCTTCCAATGGGCAGGGGGGAAAGAGCCCTTTCTCTTCCTTAAAATCAAAGAAGGGGACACCAAGAGACCCTTTCTTAAAAGTCCCATTGTGCATGTTTCCTGGATCAAAAAATCCTTTGACCACATTTAAATTTCTTTTTGGAAAGTTTTAAAAACCTTTTGAAGGTGCTTGCAAAATGCTTTTCATAGTTTGAAGGTACTTACAAAATAGAAGGATGGAATTTCCAGTTCACTCCTGTGTGATCTGACAGTTGGCAGAAGGAAGGGGAGAGTACCTCTCTCACTCTGGGCAAGGCCGGGGCTCCTGTCTTAGTTTGGACTGCCGGAACAGAATACCGTAGATGCAGTGGCTTAGAAACAACAGACATGCACTTCTCACAGTTCTGGAGGCTGCAAATCCAAGATCAAGCACACAAAGCAAGGCAAAGATGCTGTGAGGAAGAGACTGGTCTCTGCTTTGCCTCAGTTCCAGTTTCCATTTCTTGCCACACACATCCTTACAAACGGAATGCCTAGAAAGCTGCGACTCACGTGGTCCCTTCTCTCAGTGGTGTTGCTTCAAAAGAACAGAGCTGAGAAACCAAATCTTATGTCATTATAACTTCAGTTCTTTCCTTGTGTTTTGCAGTCCCAAAGGGAGATAGCGGACCACATGGAGACCTCTTAGTTCACCCCCTCATTTCTCTATCAGCCTCTGTGCCTCCCTGGCACAATTCTTTCTCCTCCCACCTCAGAGCCATCCCCAGCACTAGCCCAGCACCTCTCTGATCTTCCTCCCCTTTCCCTTTTGCTTCCAAGTTTGCATTCTGTTCCAAAGAACCATGTTGCAAGACAGGCACTCTTCAAGGGCGAAGAGTGAAGGGAAGGTGTGCGCCAGTCAGAGCTCCCTTAGCAGGAAGGGAGAGAAAGGCTTGGGGTAATCTCTGGTTAACAATTTTTGTCCTGTTAAACAATAAGCACATAGGTTCTTTGCAGCCTTATGGCCCTGACAAGGACACTATGTGACCCAGAGCTGGTTATTCCTCAAGTATTTTTGAGCAAGTCTAGAGGTGAGTACCATGAGATGGATTTGGTACTCATCTCTAAACTTCAGGTTCCTAAGCCTGGACAACATAGTGAGAACCCATCTCTACAAAAATGTTTTTAAAAAATCAGCTGGGTGTGGGCTGTGCACGGTAGCTCACACCTGTAATCCCAGCACTTTTGGAGGCCGAGGCAGGTGGATCACCTGCGGTTGGGAGTTCAACACCAGCCTGACCAACATGGAGAAACCCCGTCTCTACTAAAAATACAAAATTAGCTGGGCATGGTGGCACATGCCTGTAATCCCAGCTACTTGGGAGGCTGAAGCAGAATTGCTTGAATGCAGGAGACGGAGGTTGCAGTGAGCCGAGATCATGCCACTGCACTCCAGCCTGGGCAACAAGAACGAAACTCCATCTCAAAAATAAATAAATCCTAAAAAAAAAAAAAAAAAAAAAAAAAAATTAGCTGGGTGTGATAGGAACTGCCTGTAGTCCCAGCTACTCAGGAGGCTGAGGCTGGAGGATTGCTTGAGTCCAGGAGTTTGAGGCTTCAGTAAGCTATGATTGTATCACTGCACTCCAGCCTGGGTAACAGAGGGAGACCCTGTCTCTATTAACAACAACAACAACAACAAAAACCCTTCAGGTTCTTTTTTTTTTTTTTTTTTTGAGACGGAGTCTGGCTCTGTCGCCCAGGCTGGAGTGCAGTGGCCGGATCTCAGCTCACTGCAAGCTCCGCCTCCCGGGCTTACGCCATTCTCCTGCCTCAGCCTCCCGAGTAGCTGGAACTACAGGCGCCCGCCACATTGCCTGGCTAGTTTTTTTGTATTTTTTTTTAGTAGACACAGGGTTTCAACGTGTTAGCCAGGATGGTCTCGATCTCCTGACCTCGTAATCCGCCCATCTTGGCCTCCCAAAGTGCTGGGATTACAGGCTTGAGCCACCGCGCCCGGCCATCTTTCAGGTTCTTTAGATTTACCTGGGGGTGCTGATTCCTGCCTCATGGTGGCCAGGAGGGTTGAATGGATGACCTGTGAGAAGCAGTGTCCCCTTGAACCTAGCGGCTCTGTGGACACCTGGGAACACGGGAGTGCAGCTACTTGCAGCTCAGGAGATACTACTTCAGTAGAGCCCCACCTCCCAGCACTGGGGGCTTCTTTTCAGCCCCTGAACCCAGCTCCTTCAGGGCCAGGGTCCTTCTCTTGGCTGTTCTGGGCTCCCTGGTTCTCTCAATCCTTCCTTAAGACCTGGCCTGGCTTTGCCTCCTGTTTTCTCAGGCGTTGGAGGAAGCGATGTTCCTCGAGTTCCTGATCAGTTTGATTTGATGCTCCTTGATGGTGCTCTTATTGTGCCCCAGGCTTTGCTGAGGGAGCCTCTGGCATTAATTTTTGGAGGTGTCAAATTTGGGACTTTCGCTGCTCTACCTGAGTCAGGTCCCCTGGGTCCTCTTAGCCGGGCCATGATCCTAACTTCCCAGGGCCCTTCCCTCCTGCCCTAGACAGGTACCCTGAGGGCCAGCAATCCTGCTGCCCCTGCCAGTGCCCTGGGACTGACTTTTGGAATCAAAGGTGGAAAGCTGGGAGAAGGAAGGAAGGAGGCAGAGAGGGAAGGAAGGAAGGGAGTGGAGGGGAGGGGGGTAGGAGCCACCCCGATCGCAGGGCTGCGGTGAGAAGCTCCCAGTGTTCTATCTGTAGAGGAGCAAAGTGCCTGGCACACAGTAAGCCACCCGCAAATACGCCAGGGTGGCTGTGGGTCTCATGTGTCGGTTTATGCATTTCTGAGAACCCAGGGGAGGAAGAATACCTGCTGCACTTGCCTCCCATTGCTTGGTTGGCCTGAGGGCCAACAAAACCAGCACAATAGGTGAACAGTCTGAGCCCCATGCGGGCTCCCCTGGGGTATGGGCTGTTCCAACTGTGCAGGGCATGGATTCACCTTTGCTGTCTGTGAACAAAGCAGGACCAGTGTCAACAGGACACTTGAGCAGCTGGGACTGAGAAGCGGTTTAACCCACTTAGCGAATCTGCTGCTTAGAAACACAAACAAATAAGGAATGTGCTAATTACCAGTGACAACAAGGCTTGATCATTTCAACACCCATCAGTCATCTCATTTAAATCTCCCAACAGCATGCGAGATAGGACAGTGTTCTTCCTCTCCAGGATCTACAGACGAGGTCACAGAGAGCCGGGGGGGTGAGGAAACTTGCGCAAGTCAACACAGCTGAGCCCAGATTCACACCCAGGCCTGAGCATCACCTCCTCCTGCCTGTTTCCCATCCCATCCACTCATTCCTGGTGGTCCTTGGCCAGCGAGGGAGCTGGTGGTAGTTTGGAGTGTCCGTCTCTCCCGATGGTGGTGTGGTGGCCACTGTCTCAGCACCCACAGGAGGGGAGGCCACCCCAGGATAGTCCCAGCATTTGGGCAGTTCAGGTCTCAGGTTCCCCGGGATGTTACGCTGCTGGTGAAATGGGGATGTGGAGTGGGGCAGAGGCAGGAACATGGGCCTTGGAGTCAGACAGGCCTGGGATTCTAAACCCAAGTGCTTAGAAACCATGTGACTCCAGGTGAGTCACCTTCCGTGCCTGAACTGCATTTCCTTCAACTGTAAGCTGGTTGGGCAGGGGGTATAATAATTCCAGTTTCTGATAATTGCCTTGAGTAGGTGCACAAGAAATGTTCTTTTATCTCTGTGGCCACGGAGACCTCACAGCCACCCAGGAGGCTGTGCAGAGTGAGGGAGGCCTCTGTCTGATGGCAGGTGAGAGGAAGGCCAAGGGCAAAGAAGGCTGGAAAGGGAATAATGTCTCAGTGTCTTCCCCAGCCAGAGACCCCTTGAACGTATCTGCAGCCCTCTGCAGTCTCTCAAGTGCTAGACACACTTAACTCAGGATGGTTGTCAGCCCATTTTATAGTTGAAGCTGTGGCCTGGAGGCAAGGGAGTTCCCTTTACGTGCCCAACTTGCTCTGGGCACTCTGGCACCTTATTTCGTCCTGATATAGATCCTACGAGGCAGTCTATATTATATCCATTTATTGCTGAGGCAACTGAGGCTCGGGGAGGAGTAATGACCCAGGGTCACACAGCTCCCAGATGGGGAAATAAGGTTGATGCTCAAGGGAATCTAACTACAAAGCCTGTGCTCATTCTGCCCTGCCACGAGGACAGGACAAATGCCCTGCTCCCTTCTGGATGGACTCCGAGTCCAGTGCTCTTTCCTTGGCCCATATTATCCTTTTCTGTGCAGGGCCTTCAGGGGACACTAAGTTAAGAGACAATGGCTGTGTTTTTTGCCTTCTCAGGGCCACCCCATTTCCAGTGGGCTCCCACTTGGCGATGGCTTAACTTCCTGGAATGAGAGTGAAAGATCAGTGCCCTGAGAATCCCCACTGGGCAGCTCATCCCTGCAGCTTTCACATGACCTCTTCCCTGTTTGGAAGAGCTGGCTCTGGTTTGCACAGTCCTACTTCCCAGCTATGAGCCCTTCCATTTGGCAGGGCTGCTGGGTGGGCGCTCCTCGGTCACCAGCACCGTGACTTGCACCTGCGCAGGATGGATGCCTGACCCGTCAGCCCTGCCTGGGGAGGCCAGGTGCTGCTCTGGATCTAGGAGCCCATACCCTGGGGCCAAGGTGGTCGCTTCTCCCAAGTGGTCATGTGTTTCAATGCTCTGATTTCTGTGGCCCTGGAAGGCGGGTGGAGGAGGGGGTGTGAAAGGGTTAACGTAATTTTGGCTGTGATTCCATTTTGGCATCTGCGAGTCAACTTAATAGGCTCTCAGTTTTCCTGTTGCCTCACCAATGAAACAGAAACCAGACCACAAGGGGGTCTGGAGATGGTTAACCGGCAATGCCTCCTGGTGGGCAGCAGGGCCTCCTCCGAGATAGCACCAGAAATGACTGCTAGAAATTCGGCCGTGCTGGGCTCCTGGGTCACCAGGACAAGGGAAGGGTCAGGGAACTGGGGTGCCCCAGAAAGTTCAGCTCCGGGCAGAGGGGAAAGAAGGTGGGTGCAGGGTCCACAGATTCATGCTGGGATCCTGGCTCCCCGACCTTGAGATCTTTGAGCCTTAGCCTGCCAGGGGTTTCTGCCTCTCAGGATTCAGTACCTAAGAGAGCACTGAGCTTGGCACAGAGTATGTCCAGCTCAATAACTGCCGGCCCTGCTGAACTTCTGGCTTCTCTCTCTCCTGCTCTCTTGCTCCCTGGGCCTTTGCAATGTCTGTGCTCTCATCCTGAAGCCCCATTGCTTCTGTTCATTTCCTGACCAGCTCCTACTCATTCTTCAGATCTCAGTTTGAACGTCACTTCCTCCAGGAAGACCTCTGCAACTGGACTAGGGATCCTACCTTGGACCCCATGTAAGCCTCTGGGTGTTCTGAACATTCCCTTTCAGCCTCGTCCCCACCCCATCTCTTAGTCCCCTGCCCTCACCCCCATCACATTTCCCTGGTCTTCCTGGGCCTGTGGGGCGGGGCTGGAATGTGGCTCAAAGCCCAAGCAGAGGTTCTGCAGAAGGGCTACCGGTTCACTACCTTGGATGGAACTGGAGAATGACTGGGGTCACCCCCTTGGATGGAGCCGGGGAATGACTGGTCACCAGTGCCCTGACCCACCCAGGTGCCCTCTGGGAGCTGTGAGCAAGGGGATTTAGCCAATCCCAAGGTCGGGACTCTCCTGCCAGGATCGCTTTTCTCTCCGAGGTGGTTTTCATTATTTTTCATTCCCAGACTATTTTGGAAGCTGGCTGCCATGGGAACTGAGTCTTTGGAAAGCCCTGGCCTCTTTTCTCCTCCTGCCCCCACCACTCCCTCCTTCCATCTCCATTCCCTCTTAATTGGTTTCTAGTTCCCTGGCTTTCAGGCCCGTCTGTTTATTTTGATTACAACTCTACAGAACAAATCTTTAATGAACCAGCTTGTGGGGAGAGCCATTAGCAGCCGCCTGCCTCGAGGGAGTGGGGGAGGTGCCTGGTCAGGCTACAGCCTCGGCTGCCCCAGGGTGGAGGCGGTGGCCAGGCACGGGGTAGCAGGCCCATGTTTTGGGCTCAGTCTTCCTTCGGGTACAGTCTGGAGGTAAAGGAACAGAGTTTGCCCTCCCTAAGCTGTCTGGACCCTCAGCCAAGATGACCTCACAGTCTTTTAAACAACCCAGGGGCCTTCAAAGGGTTCCCCAGTCCTCCCAGTGGCCCCGAGAGGGATGTCCTCTGAGTAACCTCACTACAGAGGAGGGGAGTGAGGCTAAGAGAAATTGAGAAGCTCAAGTCACCCAGCTAGCAACCCGTGGCTCCATAAACCCTGACCAGGGGCTTCCCCGTCACACCTAGGATAAAGGCACCCTCAGTTTCCCAGGAGTGTCGCTCGTCCTTAGGCCAAATTGGCAGCTGATAGTCCAGGCTAGGCTCTACCAGGCCCTAGTTTTCTGGAGCAAATACCTCCTTGTCTTGTGCCTTGGTTTCCCCATCTCTAAAATGTAGACATATGGGCCTCACGCTATTTATAGGACTTCTTCTTAGACTGGATGAGATTGTATGTGTCTGAGATTCTGGAAAGCAGAAAACGTGTGTGTGTGCATGTTGTTAATATGAGCAGAGTACAGACAATCCATGTAGTTCCCGTATCTATTGCAGGCCTATTGACTGGCCCCGTTTTCGGGGCGACCTCAGTAGATGTGGTTAGTTTTCCTTTTCATATTGACCCTGTTCTGCCAGAGTCATTAATCTTAGAAGCATAGGGTAGTAGAGCAGGGAGGTGTCTCAGAGATCAAGTCCAGCAGCTTTGGAACTTCGGTGACTGGCCAGGACCTTGAGGAATCCAGGGGTGGGCTCCAGTCTCCTCCCCATATTCATTCCAAAGGGTTTTGCTTTTCTCTGCTCTCTGTCATGGGGGCATGTGGTATTTCTTTAGAAAGGAAGCCTCCTTTGCTGTTGGCTCTCCAAAATATGTTCACACCAGACAGTGATCTCACTTTCCTGTTCAGTGATTGGTTTAGGAATAGGCACTTCTGGCCAGTGGAGGTAAAGAGAAGTCTGCTAGGAGCTCATGGGAAAGGTTTCTTGCTCTTAAAAATGGAACACAGGCCAGGCTTGGTGGCTTACACTTGTAATCCCAGCACTTTGGGAGGCCAAGGTGGTAGGATGGCTTGAGCCCAGGAGTTCAAGACCAGCCTGGGCAACATGGTAAGACCTTGTCTCCACAAAAATCTTAAAAATTAGCCAGGTGTGGTGGTGCACCCCTGAGGAGCTGTGGTCCCAGCTACTCAGGCAGCTGAGGTAAGAGAATCACTTGAGCCCGGGAGGTTGAGGCTGCAATGAGCTGTGTTCATACCATGCACTCTGGCTCGGGCAACAGAGTGAGACCCTGTTTCTAAAAAAAGGAACACAAAAAGATGGATTCTCTTCTTCCTTGACTGCTATTGTGCCTGGTGCTGTGGGAGCCAGCCTGTGCCCATGAAGGAAGCCAGAATCCACGGAGAACTGCAGAGTGCCTGATGACCTTGGGAAACGGCTACCCAAACCATTTCCGAAGTGTCTCTGGACTTCTTGTTACCTCCAATGATAAATTTCTTTGTTGTTTAAACTGTTATGCTATTTTTGGTTTTTGTTTCTCTCTGTGTGTCCTTTTATGGTTTTGGTTGTTTAATTTTGTCTGCCCGCTTGCTTTTGCTATTTTTAGCCGAATGCAAATCTGCCCGCTTGCTTTTGCTATCTTTAGCTGAATGCAAACTAATTTATATAGTTTGAAAACTACAGATCTAGCTGAATCTCCTCTTTTCAAAGATGGGGTGACTGAAACCTAAGGGGATGGAGAATGACTGGGTTGAGGTCATGCCATGATTCATGGCAGAGATGGGTTGGGATCCCGGGATTCCTGACTGCTGGCCTAGCACCCTTCTCTTAGATTCACAGCCTGGGATCTTGTATGCTAGGTTGTCTCAGCTAGCATTGTCCTCTGGTCCCAGGAGGATCCAAACAAGCCAAGGAGGCTCTGCAAGGCTGAGGGAGTTGGGACCCAGGCGGGAAGAACAGACTGAGGGCCTTTTCTGCTGTTCTTGTAGGCAGCTTCTGAAAAGCACACAGCAGATGCATCACCCGTTCCTGCACCAGCTGTGGGCTCATGGAAAGAAGAAAACTGAGGCATTCAAGGTTTCCATGTAAATCAGTTAGGAGTTACATTTGGCTACTTAAGAGAAACTTAGATAAGGGGTTATTTTTGTCCCATAGTTGGAAGCCTGGGTATAGGCAGTCCAGTTGGGTGCAGTTGCTCATTAAGAATCAAGACTTGGCCGGACGCAGTGGCTCATGCCTGTAATCCCAGCACTTTGGGAGGCCGAGGCAGGTGGATCACCTGAGGTCGGGAGTTCGAGACCAGCCTGACCAACATGGTGAAACCCTGTCTCTACTAAAAATGCACAATAAGCTGGGTGTGGTGGCGTGTGCCTGTAATCCCAGCTACTTGGGAGGCTGAGGCATGAGAATCGCTGGAACCCAGGGGGCGGAGGTTGCTGTGGGCCGAGATTTTGCCACTGCATTCCAGCCTGGGCAACAAGAGTGAAACTCCATCTCAAAAATAAAAAAAAAAAAAAGAATTAAAAAAAAATCAAGACTCTTGCTACCTCCCTGTTCTGCCATTCTTGACTTAAGCTTTTGTTCTCATGGTTACAAATGGCTGCATCACTTTCAGGTATCACATCTGAGTTCCAGGCTGGAGGAAGGAGGTGAGGAAAGAAGTCTGGGCCAGCCCATTCTGTCTTTTTATCAAGAAAACAAGACCTTTCCAGAAGCCCCACTGTAAAATTCCTTATATACCTCATTGGCCAGAAATGGGTTACATGGACATTCTAGCTGGATTTGGGGGCTGCGAATATTTTTTTATTTTTTTATTTTTATTTTTATTTTTTGAGGCAGAGTCTCGCTCTGTCGCCCGGACTGGAGTGCAGTGGCCGGATCTCAGCTCACTGCAAGCTCCGCCTCCTGGGTTTATGCCATTCTCCTGCCTCAGCCTCCCGAGTAGCTGGGACTACAGGTGCCCGCCACCTCGCCCGGCTAGTTTTTTTATATTTTTAGTAGAGACGGGGTTTCACCGTGTTAGCCAGGATGGTCTCGATCTCCTGACCTCGTGATCCGCCCGTCTCGGCCTCCCAAAGTGCTGGGATTACAGGCTTGAGCCACCGCGCCCGGCGCGAATATTTTTTTAAATTTCATAATTCAACTTGAAAGGTGAGTATTTTTAACAGAGAAGCTTGCTGCCCCAAACAAATTCAGGATTTTGTGAGAAAGAAGAAAGGGTTAAATGGATATTGGGGGGCAATCAGTGTTTTTCCACACAACACTGCAACAGACACTCGGCAGGGCAACCGAGCCAGGAGTAAAAGCAGAGGGTAATATGCCCTCTCTGAAAGCTCTGAAGCTGCTCAGGCTTCCAGCTGCTGCCGCCAGCGTCTTCTTCTCTAAATCATCTCTTCCACAAATGTCAGACTCATCTTCCCACAGCACCCACTCTGTCATATTGCTTCTTTACCTGAAATCTTCCTTTGCTCGTAGGATGTGGTCCTGCTTCCTTGGCCTGGTAGTTGAGGTTCTTCCGGATCAGGCTGCAAACTACCTCTCTGGCCCGATTCATCTCCTAGCCCCATCCTCAGCTTGTGTTCTGCACCACTTAGGCAGTGCCTTTGCTTGGTTTCAGGGGCCATCTCCTGTCCTTCCTGTCTGAGAGAATCCTACCACCTTTAGGGTCACCTCCTCCCCAAAGCTGACACGACTGCTCTAGACCTCCCTGTGGTTTCTGGAACATACCTTATGCTACTCAGATCAACTATTTGTCATATAGCAACCACTTCAGGATTTAAGTTTTTTGAAGGGTGAAAACCCACCCGCTTTGTTTCTATACTCACATCTTACATGTAGAGGCTCAATAAATACCTTTTCACTCAAAACAGTTCTCTGGCAACCTCAAGCCAAAGGCCCTAGAATTGTCCTTGGAATTTGTTGGGTTTCAAAATACAGACTTGTGAATATGCTTGCAGTGATTTGAAAAACTGGCAATGTTCAAGTCTGCTTAATCTGCTGTGACTGTTATTAATAGATAGGCAAGGATCCTATCTCCCTCGTCTACTGCTGTGTTCCCAGCACATAGCGTGGTAGCTGGCATTCATAGGCACTGAACAAATACTTGTTGAATCTGACATAAGAAGGTACTTCTGAACCACTAATAGTTGGATCCAATATGCCTGATTTCTAATCTTCTTCCAAGACTTGGCTTGCAGCTTGGAAAGAGCTCTCCTCTATCCTGGTGGGAGGAATTGAGATGCCAAATCCCTGAGACCCCTAAGAGAAGTCACCCAAGGCCTCTCCCCAACTGTATTTGTCCAGAGGTCGGGGTCCAGGCCTGACACACAATGTCACCAAGACCGCAAGTGCCCTCCCATGCTTTTGCGCTCCCATCTCCAATGTTTTGTTTTGAAGGGCCACATGCACATGCTATAGCGACAGGGGAGGCTGGGAAGTCACACAGCTGGCGTGCTCAGCCCTGGTGGGAAGTGAAGAGCAGGGAAGGAAGGGTATTTGGGCAGGCAACAAACAGCATATGCCATCGTTTTGTTTGAGGACAGGGAATAGGGGCTTGGAAAGATTGAGTGGTCTGCTCAACGTCCTATAGTAGGTCAGTGGCGGAGCTGGGGTCTGTCTGATTATAAACCCTGTTACTTCCTATTACCTTCATGGTGCAGGACAAATGGGCCCACTGCAAAGCATATATGGTCTACATTTAATATTCTAGCTTAACATAACTACCCTAAGGTGTTAATTAATCCATGCTTGAAGGACATAGTACCTAATCAATAGACAAATGCAATCATTTCCCTTCAGAAGCTTCCTACAGTAAAAATCCACAACCCCCCTCCTCCCCCATCTCTGACATTATTAACCTAGAAGAATATACCCTTGCCAAACCCCAAAAACAAGAGGCTAAAATTCAACCCAGCCAGAGCCCAAATAATCAGTGCAGGATGAAGGGGCGCACTGCAGAGCATATACGGGGCTGGATGGAGCAGTTCAGACACCAGGAACCTCCATCATAGGGACAGATGAGCATGGCATTTCAGACACATGCCCTCTGGATCTGTAACTCTTTTCTCTTGAAAATGGACTTTATTGGGTAGGAATGAAATAGGATGGAAAGGAGAGACTATCTGCCTTTATCTTTGTAAAACTTGTATTAATAAAGTATAATGTGCATTTAGAAACAGTACACAAATTATAAGAGTACAGCTCAATTAACTTTCATAATAGGAACACACTTGTGTTCAGCACCCAGCTTGAGAAACAGAATATTACCAGTACCCTAGAAGCCCCTTTCTTGACTCCTAGTCCTTCTATTCCCCTAGTTGGGGGTAACCCTTATCCTGATTAAAACAATTTTGGCTGTTTTGGTACTTTATATAAACGGAACCATACAGCATATATTCTTGTGTGTGAATTCTTTGCTCAAAATTATGGACTGAGCATGGTAGCTTATGCCTATAATCCCAACACTTTGGGAGGCCAAAGTATGCAGATCACTTGAGGTCAGGAGTTCGAGACCAGCCTGGCCAACATGGTGAAACCCTGTCTCTATTAAAAATATGAAAGATCATGGTGGCACATGCCTGTAGTCCCAGCTACTCGGGAGGCTGAGGCAGGAGAATTGCTTGAACCTGGGAGGCAGAGGTTGCAGTGAGCCGAGATCACACCACTGCACTCCAGCCTGGGCAATAGAGTGAGATTCCATCTCAAAAACAAACAAGCAAACACACAAGAAACAAAATTATGTTTGTGAGATTCATCCACGTTGTTGTGTGAGTTGTGGTTCATTCATTCTCATTGATGTATAGTATTCCATTTTATGAATGTACTGTAATTTATTTTACTGTTGATGGGAATTTTGGAAAATTTTCAGTTTGTAGCTATTATAAATAGTGCTACCATAAGCATTTTAAATATGGACATCATTTTGTTGGATATATATCTGGGAGTGAAATACTGGATAACAGGGAAGGTGTATATTTAGTTTTAGTAGAAACTGGCAAGTAGTTTCCAAAGTGGTTCTATTAATTTACACTCTCACCAATATGTAAGAGTTCCGGTTGTTCCAAATTCTTGCCAACACTTGATATTATCAGCGTTTTTAATTTTGTCTATTCTATCCAGTGGGTGTGTAATGGTTTTTCATTATGGTTTGGTTTCATTTGTATTACTAATGAAATTGAGCACCATTTACTGATTATTTAATGATTGTTGGTCATTTACATGGCTTTATCTCTTAATATTGACCTACACAGAAGGAGAGAAATGAGAAGAGGCCTTCTGAGAATGAAAATGTGTGACCACTAGGTACATTTGGAGGGCACACCTCTGCTACTTGAAAACCACACAGAAGCAGACAATGCCTGGGAATGAGGGTGGCAGTGTTATGGGCCCCACCGCAGGAGCGCCAACAAGATACTAATGAGAGGGAAGAGCTGTCTTTGGCTCTGGCACTTATTAGCTGCCACATTTTGGGAAAATGCCTCAATTTCCACCTCTGTCAAAGGGAAAACAAAAATAATGCCAACGTACAGGGTCACTGTGAGATTTAAATAGGGGGTGTGAACACTGTCTGGCACAGAGGTACACAGAGATATGTCATCCACAGTGCCTGGCCCAGAAAGTGACAGTTGTTATTCCTGTAGAAGGACTGGGGAGTGAGAACCAGAACAAGTGCCTTATCAGTTTTGCATCACGGCAGAATGTTGTGACTCACATCAAACTTCCTTTTTTTGCTTAGAAACTTACCCCTCATATATCGACCCTTGCCTTAAGAAATCAACCAGTCTAAGTTCTTTCCCTGCTTCTGATATCCTGCCCTAAAAACTTCTGAAGCCAACACATAGAAATAAAATGAAATGCACTCATTTCTCCTAAGAAGATACTATTGAAGAATCGTCGGTTTAGTGTTCTCCCTTGCTATAGAAAATAAGTAAAAGTCAGTTTTACTTTTACCCTAACAGCTTTCTTTGAGCAAGGGCTTTCCACAATTTACATGTTATTCATCTGACCTCACTTATATCTTCTGTTTTGTCATGAACTTCATTTGTCTACGGGGTGGGAAATTATCACAGAATTGTCAACAGATGAGTATCAATAAGTCCATGGCCCAAACCAGCCCCAAGGATGACAAGTTTCAGGTCTTGCTAGACTGGTGGCCTTCAGAAGATGAGCTTTACCTTGGGTCACCATCTGAAAATGTTACAAACTCTGTTTTCTCTCCATTCTGACTTTGTTTTCCTGAGAGATAATTTGGGAGACAGAATCTCAAAAACTCATTTTGCTGGGAACAGCAGGCGGAGGTAGCCAACCTCTTGTTGGGAGCCCAAGACAGGAGGTACAGAAGAAACACACTTGGCTGACTATTGCCAACTGACATGGGGTCATCTCAGTCCAAGTCCACCCCTCCACAGTCTGGATGCCCACTCTTTGAACGAGTCTCATTGTAACACAAATTCTCGAGCATATCCCACAAAACAGCACAATTCCATTGAGAATAGTCTGGAATTAAAGTGACAGTGACCACATTAAGGAACTTGTAATATGACCAGAATTTTCCATCTTAGAGATATCTTGAACTAGAGGTTGATAAACCTTTTCTATAAAGGGTGAGTTTAGTCAATACTTTAGGTGTTTGGGGCCATATAATCTCTGTAGCAAACTATTGAACTCTGCCATTATGGTGTAAAAGCAGCAATAGATGGTACATAAACAGATGGGCATGGCTGCGTTCCAACAAAACTTTATTTACAAAAAAACACTATGGCTCAGAATTGGCCTGTGGCCTATAGTTTTCTGAGCCCTGTCTAGGGCACCTCACCCGCAAGCAATATAATTCTGGCAAAATAGTAAACGTGGGGCATGGATGAGAATCAAGACCTCAAGGCCCATTTGGAAACCTCCAAATGAATTTTATACAGTTATCCTCTGTGATGAAATATGAACACGTTCTCTAGTTTTTGTTTTTGTTTGCATGTTTGTTTTCAAATGTGTTGAAGCCTTTCTTTGTTGAAGAGCATAAAAAAAAAAAAAGCCATTAAACTTTGTGTTTCCTACTAGGGAAGTCCTAATCTACTGATCCAGGGATAAGTGTCCTTATTTTACTGAGACAATCATTAAAGAGCTCTGCAAGACATTCATGTTTACTCAAAATTTCTTCTGTCTATACCGCCTCCCCATCTTCAGACAAAAACAGAAAGGATAAATAGAATTCTCAAGTTAAAGCTAGCCAAACTTTCTAAAGCACTTGAATTTCCCGGGTCCAAAGTCCTGCCCTCAATCTTGGTGACAGTAAAATCAACACCTTTGGGAATTCATCAGCTCTCTCCTTATGAGTTGTAACACACCTACGCAAATATCTAGGAACATCATCTCTGATCCTACACTCTGCCCTGTTAGAAGCAGATATAGCCAAATACTGTAAGAGATTCATACAATAGGCCAATTTTGTTATCAACATTCCCCTAATCAAATCAATCAACAACCTAAAACCTCCAATTGGTAATGAACTCCAAAGAGTTATTTTTAACTCATCAGTGTTTCTCCCATTTCAGAACATTAGGATTTTAAAAACCTACATTTAAAAAACCACACAAATTACTCAAAATCATCATCTACTCTCTACAAAAACCTCACATTCCCATTACTGTGGTGTTCAGTAGAAATGACAACTCATAGCCCAAAGCAGATTGCTTGAGGTGTGGAGTAAGAAACTTTTGAGGCATCAGACCTCTTTCCCTGGGTAGACAAACAGTTCCAAGAAAGAAAGGGTCACTCGGAGACAGAGACCTTTCTGCCCACCTCTTCTCTGTGGAATTAGGCTTGGTCCTCCCAGACTTACTGACCCTTAAGTGACCCTACCAAATCCAGATAATCCTCTAAAAGGTCAATTCATAAACCCATCACCATCAGCTCCATCAGAGCCTGAAATTGTCCTGGGCTGTGATGAAGGGAAGCTGGGGCCCTTCAAGACTGTCCCCCCCTCCTCTCCAGTAGCGGTGGTCTTTTAGGTCTGGTGGGAGGGTCTGGCAGAAATGCTCAGGCCTGGGAGTCAGGAGGGTCTCTATTCTTTCCTAAGATGGGATTGTTGAAGGAAGAAGGAATTCATTTAGAACGAGCCTGGACCAAAATTTGCTTTGTTCTTTTGAGATCTATTCTGCTTTGCAAAAGGACTCCAAAGGGAATGCTAAAAATGGCGTAAGGGTAATGCAAAGGTAATGGAAACATATGAGGGAGGATAAACCCTAGAAAATCCGAAGCTGGTTCCCAGACAGGAGCGTTGACTGGAGGGGAGATCAACAGAGACAAACTTAATCCCTGTCCTCAGAGAGACCTGCCCACTGGGCTTTAGCGAAAGCCTCCGCGCTTTTTCTCTTTTCCTGGAGAATTTTGACAAAATAGCCCTGAGCCCCATGAGGCAGGGGAACAAAAGGTCCTCCCCCAGATAGATTGGGGGCCTTTGTGAGTCTCAGGAGCCCTGCATCTGGAGGGGCTGAGTAGGGAGGGCAATTAGGAACAGACCAAGTTGCGGGAGGGAGACAGAGTGTTTCCAGAGCCTGAGCGAACCCTAGAGATCATCTAATTCGACTCCTTTGCTGCACAGTGATTGACACTGAGGACCACAGAGAGAGAGCAAGACCTGCTCATGAACCCTAGGACCCACCACATTACAAATGCACCACCCCTGACGCCCAGGCTAACCCTCTTCCCAGATCTCTGTCTGAGTGGGGGAGTTTAGGGTTCGGTGTTTGTTCGTTCATTAATTGATGTGTTTATTGAATAGTAGCTTTATGCCTAGCCTTGTGTAAGATCTGTGGAAGAGCCAGGGAAACTCACCATATGATCTTTGCCCTCCGGGAACTTAAATCCTAAACACATACACACACATGCCTGTATGCACACATGCAAACACACACAGAAACACACATGCACACTCACCCCCGTGAACAATGAACTTGTGACAGTGAGCAGCACATAGTCTCTTCCATAATGAACCATATGGACGGAAGGTGGCATAGGAGATCAAAGCACGAGAAATTGGTGTTTGCTGGGGTAGGGGTCACTGTAATTCCCTAAGAGCACTTCTTATCCTGTACCTTGATAACAGCCTATTTCATGTGTCTGTCTGTCCAGCTCCCCAGCTCTGGCTTGCACAATGCTAGTATTGTTGAGATTGAGTTGAATTGATGTGAATGGAAATGGGACTTTTTGGGCAGAACTGGGCTCCCCTGTGAGTATAGGACGGAGTCACTGGGGGCTAGAGGAGAGAAATGAGGGGCTCTCTCTGCCTGGTCTCCTGGAATTCAGACCCTGTCTGGAGCCTGAGGCCTTGCTCTGGGATGTCCAAGTTCTAGTGAGCTTCTGGGGAACCCAAGGGCCATGAATAACAACAGCACCAATCTCCAGACTGCCCTGTGAGATGGGGTGTGCAGTGATGAGCTTCTCCAGTGTGGAGCAGTGGATGTGACAAGAAGGCACTTTCTAGTCATCTGCAGAATTGTGGCTGTTCTCCAAGACTTCCACGTCACGAGAAGGAGGAGCACCATTCATGCCTCCTTTGGCAAACACCCAGCATGGTGTCTAGCACAGGGCCACAAAAGGAAGAGGCACAGCCCTTTCTCTGTTGGAAAGACAAGGAAAAAGCACCTGAAAGTGAAAGAACAAATCAAAGATGAATAATGAGGTGTGCTTTGGCTCCTGGGACTGGCCTTGCTCATGGTTGGTGGCAGCAGGACTTTCCCCCCAGAACAGTGTCATCCACCCACACTGGCCACAGAGGTACCACCAGTGATGCTGCCATCTCCTTAAACATTTGTGGACTCATCCTGAGGACTCATCTTTTGAACCTCAACACATTTTTTTGATTATCCTCAAGATGCAAATCTCTGTCCTTTGTGGGTGAATAGAATTTTTGGAAATTATGGTTCAAAAGTGACCCCTAGCTGACACGGGTCATTCAATTCGGTTCTGCTCAATTCAACACATAATTATGGGGTGCCTGCAGCATGCGAGGCACTGTAGTAGGCTCTGGGAATTCGATAAACCCCAAATCTGCCCTCTTGGAGCTGACAGTATGGCAGGAAAGATAGACACTAAGCATAAAGATGAGTAATGGCACATGTCGCCAGTGTATCAAAGGGGTGGGTGTTGTGGGAATGCTAACAAGGGTGGGCCATCTGAACAGACACCTGATGTGTGAGCGGCAGTTGGTCAGACAGAAGGGAGGGAAAGACAAAGAGTGTCCTGGGTTGGAAAAAAAAGCATAAAGGATAACAATACTAGTTCTCATTTATTGAACACAAACTGTATATCAAGCGCTTTTCCAAGTAGTTTAAGTTTATATTGATGATCTCATTTAATCCTCACAATAAACTTATGTGGTAGGTGCCATTATTATCCCCCAAATTATAGATGAGAAAACAGAGGCACGGACAGAATAAGCAACTTTCCCAATTAGGAAACACCAGAACTGGAATTCAAACCCAAGCTCTCTGTTCCAGAGCCTCCTCTTAATTGCTGTGCTAGAGAGCTTCCACATGTGCAGATGGAATGGCACCATTCGAGTAGGAATAACGAGAATTCCATTCAAGAGTATGGGGCGGGAGCGGGGAGGTGGGCAGGAGACTGTGGAAGTATGAATTGGTGCACTCTTTTAGAAAATAACGTGGCAACTTGTGAGTGGAGAGACATAAGTTGTGCCTACTTTTTGACGCAGTATTTTTACTTTTGGAAATGGATCCAAAGGAAACAATCAGAAATGTGCATAAAGGTGTACCATGGGAAATGACCTAAACGTCCTTCAGTAGGGGTTGGTTAAATACATTATGGCACATTTATGCAACTAAATTTTATGCAGCCTTTAAAAAGTAAAGATCGTGACTGCTCCTCTTGGTTTGTGTCTTAGGCATGCTTTGAGGCAGCGTGAGAGAAGTCTGTGAACAGAAGGGGTTGGGCCCCTCTGTCAGCACCCCTGGGTAGTTCTAGGGGAGGCAGGGAGGCCAGAAAGAGGGGAAGTGAGACTCAGCTCCAAGTAATCCTGACCCAGGGGAGGGGAGTGTGCGACTGGCCAGCGGACAGCCTGAGCTCTGGCCCTGGCTCCAGGCTGTGGGTTTAAAGAGCTTTAAAAGCTTATTAAAAAGGTTCCTTCGACATCAAATGGCTCTTAAAAATCAATATTTTGATGATTTAAGTGCAAGAGAATCAGAAACATATGGATCAAATTGCCCTCAAATTATACACACTTAAAAAAATGTGTTGGTCTTTAGCAAGACCCAAATATTTGAAAAACAGATAGAGACGTTTTCCTCATCTCCTGACAGAGCTCTGCTAGGTCAACTTGAGGAGTCCAGAGAGGAGGTAAGTGGGAGTGGGGTGGGGCTCAGAGGGAGAAGCATGGAAATGCCTCTAGCTGGTGCCTCTCGTGTAGGCAGGGCTGTGAGGGGCAGCTATGTGGGTGTGCATGTGTGTGTGTGTGCATGTGTGCAGGTGTACATGTGTGTGCACATAGGCATGTAGCAGTGAACATGGGTGCACATTTTCCTCTGGGTCTCTTCATTCTAAGCCCATGTCCCATGGCTCTCATCCCTCCATGTCCTGGACATATGTATTTGGACTCAATCTAAGTTTTAAAAAGTAAGTTCCTGCCAGGCGCAGTGACTCATGCCTGTAATCCCAGCACTTTGGGAGGCCAAGGCGGGTGGATCACCTGAGGTTGGGAGTTTGAGACCAGCCTGACCAACATGGAGAAACTCCTTCTCTACTAAAAATACAAAATTAGCTCAGCATGGTGGCGCATGCCTGTAATCCCAGCTACTCGGGAGGCTGAGGCAGGAGAATCACTTGAACCTGGGAGGCGGAGTTTGCAGTGAGCTGAGATCGCGCCGTTGCACTCCAGCCTTGGCAATAAGAGCAAAACTTCGTCTCAAAAAAAAAAAGTAAGTTCCTTTGGCTCCTCCTTCTGGGTCTGTCCCCTCTCCCCCAGCGGCACATATGGCACTGTCCATTTCTAGAAGGTTCAGGCCAGGAAGGACACAGGATCACGTTGCCCAGAGGTGACCAAAGGTTCTTCGACTGCGGGCTGGTTCTGCAAATGAAACCCTAGAGGTGAAGGTCAGTGTATAACGCTAAGACCAGAGCTGCTATGGCTTCGATTCTCTACCACAGAGTGCCAGGGCTCTGGGAGGAGCATTTGAAAACCACACATCTCATCCCCAATCTTCATTTTACAGTGGCCCAGAGCAGGAAAACCAAAGGTATAAGGTTGGGGCCAGAGGAAAAGTTATCACACACTAAGTCCAGCTTATCTCAATCCAGACCACCAGACCCACCCTGCCCACTACTTCTTCTGTCCTCCTACTCCCTCCTTCCCGCTGCGTGGCATGGGGAGTGGCAGAGCCCACCAGACCTGGGTTTCAGTCTGGTGGTGCCACATGGTCTTGAAGGTACTCTGGCTGTGAGGGGCCCCTCCCATGTTCTCCTCCATCTCTGGGACAAGGTGGTAGGGTGGGAGTGGGGAGCTCTGGCCATTGGAGCCTCTAAGAAGGAGACAAGCCACACCTGGGGGCTGGGCTAAGGCCCGAGGAGCTCCAGAGAGAACAGGATTGGGGCCAGCTGGCTCCCACCTTCAGCCCCCTCCACCTCTCTGGTTTAGGCCTTTCAAAGGCCCTCATCCTGCCGCAGAGGGTGAGTCCCGGGTGAGCGGTGTGCACGGATCGGGCGAGAGATTCGTGCCCTAAGGGATGATTGTGACTCGGCAGGCCCCTAAGTGCCCCTTGGGCACTCCACCTCCCTGGCTAGACCTACTTCTGAGCTGGTACCCCGCCTTCCCCAATGGACCCCTGAGCCTTCACTTCTCCCATGCCAAAGAATATTCTAGGCCCCGAGAATGGCTGGGGGAGCATAGGCCTTTTCCCCAGGGGCCTCCCCAACTCGGCTGCTGGCACATTAGGCAGGCTGTGTGTTGTGTTTCTCCTCCGGCGGCCAGGGAGCCTTGGTAATTAAGGTGATGATTTTCACCTTGATGGGCAGTCTCATTGGCCAGGATTGAGGCTTGGGTCAGTCTCCGCATCCCAGGTACACAGGGGCTGTCCAGTCTGAGGAGGGAGATAAGGGGACAGAATATCAGAAACAGAAATGGGGGCCAGATGAATGGGGCAGGGCATCCCAGAGGGGATGGGGCCATCTGCTGGTATCTGAGGCTGGCTGGGCACAAGCCCATGGGACAGAGCCGAACACCAGCAGCTGGCCACCAGCAATGTCCCCGCCACCAGCAGAGTCAAGGGCAATCAACCAGCAGTGTCTGCTGGTCTTATAGAGAATTCACAGCCCTCTCCCTGGACCTTCTTCAGGGAATTCTGGGGACAGGACAGAGGCTTGGGCTGGAGTGTGGAGACTGAGAAAAAGCTGGGAATGCACTGGGGTCTTGGATGCAAAGGGTGGTCCCAAGGACTTCTGACCACTCTTGAGTGCCTCAGAAAGAAGGGCTGAGAACTGGTGACAGATACCTGAGGACTGTGGCCACCGTGACTGGATAAGGTGGTGTGTGTCCTACAAAATGCAAAGACGAAAATGAGAAGGGAGGTGAAATTCGTTCTTCAACACCAAGGAAACGAAAGGGAGTGGGAAACAACGCCCAGCTCGGGGTTCCTGGTTCTGGACTTGTCCTACTCCTGCCACCTCAGCACTCAGCCCTGGAGGTCCCACCGTGGAAAGAAACAAGAGACTGGAGATACCGGCTTCCTGGGTTGGACTGGGCAGTGCCTGGGATAACAGCTCCTGTGGGGGTTGGGAGTGCCCTGTAGCATCTGGTCACTGTGCTGGAGTTCGTCCCCAGAAGGAAGGGTCATTTCAAGCATCTAGTTCTTGCTCCCAGGACTCCCAGTGGGCCACTGAGCTGACACTGGGCCCAGAGTAGGGAGGCCCCTTAAGTTCTTAAATGTGTCTCCCACCCGCAATCCTGCCTCTGCACCTTTGCTCCCCACATCCAAGGCCATACACCATCCTAATCTACTGCCCTCCTTGACACAAGTTCCCCTCTTCCCGACAGTCTTTGCTGAATGCTGTCCCACATAGGTGTGGGTTGGGAAGGGGTGAGTGGTTCTTGAAGCATGCTAAGGTTTGGCTTAGTAGAGAGGGAAGGGCACTGTCCACTCTGCTTACTCCACTCCATCTCCTGGATTCCTGCCGCCACCCTCCACTCAGCCGAGCTGTCCACATTCCTGGGATTCATCCTTAACAACAGCCTGGTCCTTTTCACCCCATGCCGGTTCATCACAAGCCTCTCTCACTCCCTCCTAAATATTTCTAACATCTGTGCCCTCATCTCCATCCCCCCGGCCCCAAGTCCAAGCTATCACTGCTCACCTGGGTGACAGCCACATCCTCTGAACTTGTTTTGTCTTTGTGCTTTAGTTTGTGTTTTCTGCACATTTTCAGTCAAGAGAACTTTCTAAAATGCTAAGCTGCTCATGTCTTTCCTCTCTTTAAAGCCCTGGTAGGCTCCCTACTGCTGACCCTATGAAGTCCTGGCTTCTTGGGCCAGCGGACTTTGCTCCCTGTGACCTGGGCCCATCCCTTCTCCAGCCCCTTCTCTGGCCTCTCCCCATGCTCAAACTTTCTATCCAGGCCTAGTGAACTGCTAGCATGTCCCAGGCCTACTAGGCTCTCCCTTATTCCTTTGCACATGCTGTTCCCTGTGCCTGGAAGACTTGTTCTGGTCACCCCCTCTCTCAGACCACCTCTGATCTCTTAGTGAAGCCGTTCCTGACATTCCAGTTCCCAGATCATCTCATCCTGTGCTGGGTCTGAGCATGAATCACCAGCATTGCTTCTCTGACTCTCTCCTAAAAAGTCTAGGCACACTCGGAGGCAGGCACTGCATCTAAGAACCAAGCTCAGTGCCTGGGAAAATGTCCACAGAATAGAGTGAGTGAATATGTCTAAATGGCATGCATTGGTTGGCCCTCTTTTGAGGTCCCATTGGGTATAAGCCTCTGGCACACCCTGTCTACTGGGCATCTGGTCCTTGCATAATCCACATGCTACCCAACTGTGGAATCTGATTATTTTTTAAGTTTAGACTGTTTGGGGTACAGCCCAGGGCTGGCATGAAGAAAGGCTCTGAGCATCCCCTTTCCTCCGTCCTGGAGGGAGTTTGATAGACAAGGGCAGCTACACATCTGAGTGGGGGCCAAGGTTTCAAGGATTCCAGGCCTGCTCCACCTACCCCAGCTACAGAGCCATTCAGTTCTCTATAGAGTCCATAAATATTTATTGAGTGCCTACTGTGTGCTCTCGCCTGTAATCCCAGCAGTTTAGGAGGCCGAGGTGGGAGGATCGCTTGAGGCCAGGAGTTCAAGACCAGCCTGGGCAACAAAGAACACCACAAAATAACAACACAAAATTAGCTGGGATGGTGACACATACATGTACTTCCAGCTACTCATGAGGCTGAGGTGGGAGGATCACCTGAGCCCGTGAGGCCAAGGATGCAGTGAGCCATGATCACGCCACTGCACTCCAGCCTGGGTGACAGAGCAAGACCTCATCCCCCTTCCCCCAAAATTGACATGAACTGGAGGAGAAACAACAGGGAGGCTAGAAGGGGCCAACTGTTTCAGAGAGGTTGCCACAGAGCTTCTTAGAGGGTCAGTGTTTAAAGCTGAGACCTGAAAGTTGGGAATGAGCCAGCCATTCAGGGGGCTGAAGAGAGGGAGAGAGCTCTAAGCGAGAGGCAGCCTGTACAATGACTCGAGCGATTTTTATCTCTTTCTGAACCTCAGTTTCCCCATTTGTGGTGGGGACTATAATGCTTCCTTTGCCTCCCCACAGGGCCTTGGCAGGGTTTAAAGGAGCCCATGCTAACAAATAGGACATAGCTGTTTGGACTCAGAAGCCATGAGATTCTGTTCCTGTGTTTATGGCAAGATGGCTGCCCCTTCCTGTTCTCCACAGGGAGGCACCACCATCTATGTCCTGGTTAAAAAGTAAATCAGGGGCACACGTGGTCAAAACTTCCTGAGGCTGTGTCATGAGTAAAAAAGGAAAAAAAAAAAAAAAAAGTAAAGCAGCCTGGGAGGGTCTCCCTTTAAGCCTTATCAGTCTCCCGCTCCTCTGTATGAATATGATAATCAGACTCTATCAGGAGACCAGATTTTTGAGGAAAGGCAGACTGTGGGGATCTGAGACAGATGGATAGATGACACCACCCAGAGGAAATGTGCGGACCGGGTTTTCCCAGCTGTGAGCTCTTCAAGGGGAACCCCAGACCTGGTACAATGCCTGGCACAGAGTAGGGGTTCCATGCAGCACGGATGACAGGATGAGCCAACGTTCCCACAGCCTCACCAGCAGAAGGGAGACTTCCAGGCAACAAGGGTTCCGAGAGATCCCAACTCCCTTCCCCTCTCCCCGTCCTTCTTCAATTCTTCTGTCGTCTGCCCCCGCGTTTCTTGCAGGCTTTGGGGGGTATTCATGCTCTCCGTTTCCCAGTGGACATGTGGCCGCGCCAGGGGGGCTGTGTGTGCGTGTGTGTAGGCACGCGGGCTGTGAGGGGGCTGGGGACAAAGGCCCCAGAGTGAGATTCAGGGCACAGCTGAACTGCCCTGAACTCTCCTTTTTGTTTTCAAGGAAATGCATAATCCAAGAACCACCCACGGCCCTGGCGGCTCTGCTAAGCAGGGCTGGAATGTGCTGCCTTTCCCGTTAGTAATTGTTTTTTCTAGTTAGCCTGTAACCCTTCCCCTGCCATTCCCCTGCTGCAGGGGTGAGGCCCGTGGGGATGGACACCTCGGCTGCCCTCCTGAGATGTCCCCGCACTCTCCACCCCACTCCCCCAGGGTTCAGGGTCTGGTCCTGGAAGCACCCTCCGGACCATCTGCCTTCGTGATGACTCTTTCCTCACTGAGAGGGGCCAGGGCTGCTGGAGACTGCAGAGTCCTGCCTGGGGCCTGCAAATCCTTGTTATGGAGTTTACATGTCCGGTTGTAGCCAGGGCTGTGACTGGGAATGGGTGTCAGTGCAAGCTGGTGGAGGAATGTGAGTTTGTGTGGGTAACTGTGACCTGGGGTACTGAGGACTCAGAGAGAGAGGGTGTGTGTAGGGGGGGCGGGGGACCCTGTGAACATGGGTACACATCTGTGAAAGCCAGCAAGCATGGTCGTGAATCCAGTGTGTGTGCAAGCGGGTGGTGTGAGCGTGTGTGTGCCTGTCCTGGGAAGAAAAAGCCATGTGCACCCGAGCTGACTCAGCACTTCTCTTTCCTGCCCACCCAGTTGAGCGCCTGAGCCTTTGCTCCAGGGAGCAGGCAATGCCCTCTGCCCCCTTGTTTGTGTCGTTGGCTGCCTCACCCTCACCAGCAGGAGGGGGGCAAACGTGGCACCCTGGGCCCGGTCCCAGTTAGCTGAGCTGCGTATCTTTAATCCCTAGGGATTAAAGAGGTCAGAGGCTCATGCTATTTCCCGACCCCTCCCTGCCAGGTCCTGTCTGGAGCTCTCTGAAGTTCCTGTAGCCAAGGCCAGGCCTCTGCTCAGATGGAGGTGGCCTCTGTGGAGTAAGAAGGGGTACTGGTGTGTCACTTGCTGCACCCTGAGTCCCACCTTCTTGCAGCACTGACTGCTGCTGCCTCATGCTTGGTGAGACCTGACCTGTGGCCTTTAATTCTTAGTGTGAGCTCTACCACCCTGAGCGGTGAGGGGTGCTAGGCTGGCCTCAGTGCGCACATCTCTCAGGGAGGTCTGCCCCTCCAGAAGTCAGAGCTCAGGATCACAGAGAGGCTGGGAAGTCAGGAGGTGGGGACAAAGCCCAAAGTCTCCCATTGCAGGCCTTGGGGCAGCAGCCAGCCTGCGCCCTGAGCAGCTAGCCGTGCAGCAGTGCCAAGGCCCGGTCCAGTGTGGCTGCTGAACATTTGGTTCAAATCAAAGACCTTTTCCAGCCAAGAGAGGAATGCTGCCGAGTGGGATTTGGGAACGGGCCCGGCAGGGCAAACACTGCCTTAATTGAGGCCCTTCTAGACTTCTAATTACAAGCAATGTTTTCCCAAGCTTCCTAAATTGACCATGGAGACCTGCTGGTGTTAGTGTCCATGCCAGGGACAGAAAAAAAAGTCGTTGTTAAAGCTTTTTCAGCAGGTTTATTTTAGCAAATGTTTTGAGGTGGAAGGGCTCACACAAAGTGGAGGCCGGAGTCATTTTTCTCAGAGGGCCAGGCACGACACGGAGAGATCCACACCCACAGGTGTGATCAGACACACAGGCAGAACACGCGCACACGGGCACCTGTCGAGAGAGGCACGTGTACAGGCAGAGGACGTGTCGGTGGCGTGGCTGCGGAGGCTGTAAACACCAGGCTGGAAATCCAGCCCAAGCACCTGGGGCGCTTTAGAACGGCAAACACTGTTGGCAGCCCCGCCCGCCTGCTCCCACCTTCACCTCCTCCCACCCCTCCAGGCTGGCTGGGCCTGGGCCTGCTTCGGAGCCCCTGTGCCCTTCACCAGGCCTGTTTACAAGGCCCAGGACAGCTGCCAAAATCCCATCTATGTCCCTGTCCTTGTCTGTCTCCAGCGGACATGACTGACTTGGAAGGAAGGCATGCCCTTGTCTGTGGAAGAGGACCCAGGTTCAGCACCCAGTGGAATCCTCGGGGCACTTTTTGAGGGAAACATCTATGGCTGTTCTGGGGAGCAGCTGGTCCAGGTTACAGATGCAGAAAACAGAGGTGTCCCTGAAAAACAGACACCCTGGGAGGAAGCTCCCAAAGCACCAGCCCTGCTTGTGCGCAAGAATTGCCCGGACTCCAGGGCTCCCTCAGAGCCAATCTGGATCCCCAGGCGGGGGCCTGTGTGCTGGTTTTATAGCACGGCTCACCATTGCAGCCTCAGCACTGGAAGCCTCAGCTCAGAACCTGTTTGTTTAACAGTGACTGTTCACTGCTGGGCTCTGGGAGCCCTGACAGCTGGAAAAACAGAGCAGGTGCCCCGACATGGGTGATTTTGGAAGCCCCAGAGGGTCCCTCTCTACTCTTTTTTCCTCTTTCCCTGATGTTTGTGGCCCATGTCCGTGGGCCTGGACACCCAAGCAGCCTCCAGAATCCCTCCCAGTGCTCAACAATGAGCCTATAGTAGAAATGGGAACAAGTAGGGTGCGTGGAGAGGTACGGAGGCCAGAGACAATGACGCCTGCTTCACCATTTTGCCAAGGGTCCCCTTGAGTGTGTGCACTGCCCAGACACAGGGAGGCCAGAGGCCAGGAGCAGAGGGAGGCCGTTCCCTAGGCCCAGCCCTGCCAATCAGGGTGAGCCTTGATGGCCGTTACAGGCCGTTGCTATCGTCCCTTATCTGGGGCTCCTGGCTCTTACACCATGTCCCCAACTGCCCCTGGAGTGTGTGTGTGTTGAGGGGGGCCTGCTGCTCCCTCCCTAAACAGACCGTTACTTGGTTTCCGTTGTTTGGGGAGGGGGTGGGGAGCTGTCTGCTTAATTAATCATTTTAGGCCACCCTGGGAAACTCATTAAGCCACCTCTCAGGGCTGGAAGCAGGAACACAGCCCTCAAAGTTGGAACTTTTTGGTCTGCCATATCAGGGTCCAGTTTTCCTTCCACTCATGTGCACACATGTGCATGAGAGTGTGCGTGTGTGTGTGTGTGTGTGCATGTGAGAGCAGGAGTACAAGGGAGAGTGCCCTTGTAGCTATGATTCCGTGTGTGTTTGCGTTTCTTAGATTCTGCAAGGAACTTCCCCTGATTCTTCTTAATTACCAGCCTAGAAGAAATTCAAGATGCTTAGAGCAAAGGTCAAACTCCACCTGTTTTCCCTGCACTTCATTTTCTGGCAGTTCCCACAATAGTACAGATAAGTAAAAGATTAAGGCAATCTTTTCTAATTAAAGTAATTAAAAAACGGCGATGATTGCACCTTTCATCTGAAAGGGAAAATATTTACTCATCCAACTGCAGGCCCTTAAAAGCATTCAGGAGGTCTATTTTGACAAACGGATCCTCCTCCCCTCCCCCAGCGCATTCTGCTCGTCCTGGACACACACACACAAAGGCTGGTTTATTTAGCAAGCGGAGGCTTGACAGGGGCACCCTGAAAGCTGGGAGCCTCGGGCAGTTTTAAGCAAATGGACACTTCGGTTCAATCCCTGCTAGGCCCTGTTGAGAGGTTTCTGGGACCGTTGGGATTTTGATTTGACCAATGTTTTACTGTTGTTCCTTCTTCCTCTCTTTCTCCTTTGGGTGGTTTCCCACCCGTCTGCTTCTGATAGCTCCACTCTTCCCTCTGACCTGGCTGGGATGGAGACCTCAAAAAGGAAGAACCGGTCAGAGTCTTGGATGCAGTCCGTAACAACCATAACAACCATATATTACATTGCTGTTTTGCACAAGCCTGTGTGCTTGACATATAAGTACTTGCTCAGTGCCAAAGGGGGCGCTCTCGGGGTGTGTGGCCCAGGCCCCAAGAAGTGCAAAGTCTAACAACTGTCCTTGGCTCCCCCAGGAGAAAGCTAACTTGCATACAGGCTGCTGTAATTCACTTTGACTTTTTGAGGCAAGTATAATCAGCCAGTTTCCTGGTGCATGGGGTTTGATCTCACAGATTGCAATTTTTCCCTAAGTAGGGAGCCCCTCTGGTGATATGTGATGGTACGGACAGAGGTACCTTACTCCAGAGGAGTGGGAGGTGTGAAGGCGGACAGAGGTGTTAATACCCAGTCCAGCAATCTGGGGAGTCCTGATCGCTGTCCCACGCTGCTCTCCTCCTTCTTCCCACCTATAGGGGATGCTCTGGAGCCTGTGCTGCTGGAGCTTGGAGCAGCATGGATAGGCTAATCCCCTTTACAGGCTGTTCCTCAAATCCTCAGAATATGACATAAAAGAATATCCCGGGAACCAGTTCCAAAAACACTGGGGCCCAGCTGTCACCTGAGAAGGGCCTTCTTCCCACCTATAGGGGATGCTCTGGAGCCTGTGCTGCTGGAGCTTGGAGCAGCATGGATAAGCTAATCCCCTTTACAGGCTGTTCCTCAAATCCTCAGAATATGACATAAAAGAATATCCCGGGAACCAGTTCCAAAAACACTGGGGCCCAGCTGTCACCTGAGAAGGGCCTGGTTTGCCTCTGCCTGCCCCAGGTCAAGCTAGACAGTGTCCTCAGCATGACCTGCTGCCCTCCACTGTCCTCCCGGCAGAGGTAACAGCCTCAAAGAGCCAGTATGGGCAGGTCCAGTTCTGCCGTGGACCCTGCTCTCCAGGGTGGGCTGAGCAGGGAAAAGGAATGCGGTGTGTGTACACGCATGTATACGGATGGTTGTGAGCACTGTGTCTGTGGACTGTTTGTGGCCTGTTTGTGTCTGGCCTGTTTGTGGCCTGTTTGTGGATGAGCTTGTCTGGCTGTGTCTGGCCTGTTTGTGGATGAGCTTGCTTGGTATCAAGAACAACCTCATCAGAGCTTAGGGAAAAGCCTTTGGGGCTCTCTGTACTGCAAGCTCACCCAGTGTCAACAGCACCCGCTTTGGGCTCTGGACTGTGCAAAGCCACCCCCAAACCTCTCTCTTTCCTGGCCTTGCCTCTCGAGTCACGGCCTCTGGAGTGACAGCTCTCCTTGTGTTACTTCTCTGCCTGATCACCCACAATGGCTCCCAGCTTTTGGAGAAAGAGATTCATCAGCACACCTAAAACACAGGGTCCCAGTGGCCCACCTCACACTCAGGGGGCTTGATTCAGGCCCGGCCTCAACTGGACTCTTCCTGCTGGTCCCAGACACCCTTTGCGAAGCTGTGAGAGCTGTGGATTCCCTCCCAGGAATCCTCCTCATCTGTGTGCACAAGGGCCCACCCCATGAAAGGGCAAACAATTGCAGGATTCCTGGGTGCCCTGAAGCCCCTACTCTGAACCCAGGCTGAGAGCTTTTGTCCCACAGTCCCTATAAGCCAGATTTGTCACTGGGCTCTGATAGGCTGCCCCTCACCTTGTCTTCCTTCCAACATCAGTCCAACCCCTCCTTGTGGGGAAGACAGGAGGAAGCCTCCAGTGCCAGCCGCCTCCACCCAATGCTGGCTCTGCCTGAATTCTGTAGGGAACCTTCAGCACAGCCCAGGGCAGCTGCTGTTGGACCCACTCAGGGAATTGTGTCTGACCTGACCTACGCATTTGGTGGTTAGCTTGCTCTGTGGAAACAGTCCCCAGGGTACTGGAATCCTCGCTGCAAAAATAAATTCTCCCTCTGGACTTGCTTTCCTCATCTTGCTTTCTCTGCATTCTAGCTTTTTCTTTTTTCTTTCTAGGGTCCTAACCGCTTGTATCTTCTTCCTTTCCTCCCACTGAGACCCAAACAAACCCGGTAAACAAACTCTCAGGCCACTCTCTTAAAGAGACAGTATGTGTTTGTTGCCATCTGGATGTCCAATCCTGCTCAGGGGCTGCATGAGATCTGGGGGCAGATGGGCTGTGAGGTGTTAAAGATCACTCAAGAGACTCACAGGAAAAAGCTGGCCTAGAACAGTGCACCAAGAAAATTACCCTAAGAGCCCCTTCTCCTTTCCCAGTCTCACCTGAAAATACAGAACGGGAGGGAACCAGTGGAGTTTCCCCGTAGCCAGGCTCCCTGAGTGGTATTGTTGAGACTATTGTCTGCTTTTGTCTACATGACATGACCTGAAAAGGATTCCTTTTTTTTTTTTTTAGACGGAGTCTCGCTCATCCAGGCTGGAGTGCAGTGGCGCGATCTTGGCTCACTACAACCTCCACCTCCCAGGTTCAAGCGATTCTCCTGCCTCAGTCTCCTGAGTAGCTGGGATTACAGGCACCCACCACCATACCCGGCTAATTTTTTGTATTTTTAGTAGAGACAGGGTTTCACCATGTTGACCAGGCTGGTCTCAAACTCCTGACCTCAGGTGATCCGCCCTCGTCGGTCTCCCAAAATGCTAGGATTACAGGTGTGAGCCACCATGCCCAGCCAGGATTCCTTTCTTCTTAAGTGTAATTTTAAAAACATATTTTCATGTCAGCCTCCTCCCCCTCCGCCCCACTGGGTGAACACATCTCTGAAGTGACCATATCAAACAGAGGCAATGTGAGGAGAGGGATAGATATAGCTTGCACATCACTTTCCTGGAACTTGGTGACTTTGTGCCTTGGAGAAACTCTGCTCTTAATTTGTCATTGTGTGTGTGTTGCTGGCTTGGTGAGTGGAAGTCACTGGGGGGCAGGGGAAGTGTGTGCGTGCTCTTGAGTGTGCATGTGTGAGCATGCGTCTGCACCGGTGCCAGGCAGCTGTCTTGAGGGTCTCTGCCCGGGACAGGGTTCTCCACTGTGCTGAGCATGTGGACAAGCTGAGGATGCCCCTCACTTCCCATCTGAGTGGTCTGAATGAAAAGACTGGCATCTATCTCCCGGAGAGTGGGGCTGTGCTCATTCCTATTGCCCAACTGGCAGAGCAGCCACAGGGCTCAGACCAGGGACAGACAGCATCCAGGCCAGGGCTTCCTGGGGATCCTGTGAAGATCCAGGTTCCTTTGCAGTAGGTCAGCAGAGGCTGAGATTCTGCATTTGTAACCTGCTTCCTGGTGGGGAGCTGAGCAGCTGCTTTCCAACTTATGATCTGGGCAGTGAGGCAGGAGAGAGGTGGCATGGTGGTCCTTTTGCCCACTGAGAAGGGAGGGCTGCCTCTGCCGCTGCGCCTTCCCTGTCCCCTGCACTGGGGGTGGCCGCTGCCAGGCACAGGTACCGCCCTCAAGGGACAATAGCTGACAACTTCTAAACCAGGGCTCTGTGGAACAAGCCTACACCTAATGAAGGTGGTTTTTCCCCTTTAAGAGAATACAGTCCTCAGCAGGATAGTGGCCCCAGGCTCTCTCCCACTACCACTTGGAAGCCAGGCAGAAAAATTGCCTGGTGGGCAGGATTACAGGATTAGTCAGCTCTCCCAAAACAGACCCACAGGCTCTTAGGTGGAAATGAGTTTTGGTGTGAGCCCTTCTTTCCTGGTGACAGATGTGTTTGCTGGGCCCTCCCCTTGCCTCACTCCTCGAGTCTCGCCTCTTCCTGAGTGCTTGGAACTCCCATACTCCCTCACTCAGGCCCCGGGAATTGGGGGTAAATGGGTTTCAGTGGAAATGAGCCCTAGGATTCCAGCGTCCAGGCCCTGGGAGGAGGGTGGCACTGCTTGGACCAAGGGCCTGGCTTTACCGACCCCTCCCCATCCCTACCAAAGAGCAGCCCTGCTGAATCTACCCTGTGCTGGAGGGACCGAGCGAAGCCCAATAAGCCATGATGGTTCCAGGCCTGTCTGCTCCTGCCCCAGATTCCCATCGTCCCTCTGTCCCCACTGGGTCCTTGGGTGCCTCGGCCTCACTGAGCTGGGCCTGCCCTGCAATCTCAGAGTCTGCAGTGTGTGAGCTGGCCTGCGCCAATTCCGAGCTGGTGTTTGCCAGAAACCAAGGGACTGATGACCAATTGCTGAGGGCAAGCCACCCTGCTGGGACACTCAGATGTCCGAGGATGTCACTGTGGATAGATCCAAGATTTAGATCTAAGCGAGGGAGGATGTCTCATAATTCTCTGCATGGGACCAGCAGCCTTGCTTGGATTTCAAAGTTCCTTGCAGAGAATCATATACTCACCGCTGGTATCCCATACAGGAGATGTTCTCCTTGGAGCATTTTTCTTTTCTTTAGAGAAGGCTGGTAAAAGAAAATATACTTTGGTTCTTTTAATAGCCCCTATAATCCTTGGAGTCAGTGTAGTCCTCCTTTCAGCTCTTTGGCTCCTCAGGAATATGGTGGGGCCCTCCTGGCGATCTGTCTGGAGGCCACGTTCTGCCACCATGTGATAGCCACGGGGGGCTGCCTGGACTGGCTCCTCTAGGCTGTTATATCCCAGGCCATGGCCAGAAGCCAGAGTCCTGAGCTCAGGGCAGATTTCAGAGCACAGTAGGCCCAAGGCCAGAGCTCTCTTGAGGCTAACGTCAGAGCTGACTGCAATCAAAGACAGGGCTGAGCTGTCAAACTTTCTCAAGGAAGGGCTGATACTTCTTTTAAGGGTACAATATCACCTGTGAACTAAATAGTTCTCATGAGTCATTGCTGGACAGAAATGTATAGATTTCCTAACTTTGGCTTGCATCAAGGCCTGTAAAAACACCCATTTCTGGGCCCTGCCTGAGAGGTTCTGATTAAATAGGAGAAGCTGAGAATTTGTATTTCCTTTCATTTTATTTTAGAGATGGGGATTTCACTCTGTCACCCAGGCTGGAGTGCAGTGGCACAGTCATAGCTCACTGCAGCCTTGAACTCTTGGGTTCAAGTGATCCTCCCATGTCAGCCTCCCAAGTGGATGGGACCACCACAGGTGTGCACCACGACACCCAGCTAATTTTTAAAAACTTTTTTCTTTTTCTTGTACAGATGAGGTCTCGCTCTGTTGCCCAGGCTGGTCCCAAACTCCTGGCCTCAAGTGCTCCTCCTGCTTGGACCTTCCAAACTGTAGGGATGATAGGTATGAACCACCACCCCCAGGCTAGAATTTGTACTTCTAACAAGTTCTCAAATGATGCCGATGCTAAAGGGGCCACACCTTAAAAACCACTGTCCTAGTGCATTTCTCCGATTTTACAGATGTGGAAACCACGGCCCAGGGAAGACGCAGCTCGAGCAAGGTCACCGGCGGGTGAGTGGTGCAGCTACAGTAAAGGCCTCCCACCCCCAGGTTAGTGAAGAGTCACTGCCCAGCCCTGCCTCATGGCCTTAAGCCCAGGGTCACACAGCTGGTAGTCAGCCCTTCTTATAGGCTGCCATGGCCCACTGGGCACTCCTTAGTGCTTAGAAGACAAGTTAGTACTGGTAGCACCGAGTTGGTGCTGGAAAAGGAAGTGGCATGTTTTGGCGTGTCCTGGCCTCCAGGCTGAAAACTGTTTATTTGGACAATTAAGAACATGGCTTCAGCTGAACCACAAAATCAGACGGAAACCTTTATCTTGGGCGGCACGTTCTTGGTTTCCTCCCATGCCCTGGCAGGCTTGTGGTGTGGGGCCACACTGGCCAGGGTGGGTCTGGGAGTGGTTCCAGTGGCTCTGGCCTCCACCCTGGAGAGGTCGGTTAAGTGTGTCAGGAGCAAGCCTTTGGTTGCTGTTTGTGTTGATGATGCAGATGGAAAGGGGGGCGTTGGGGGTCCCCAAGCTCTTTAAACCCCTAAGGACTCTGGGGTCCTTTGAGGTGAGGCTTCTTCTGCAATTGACCATAAAATTCAGTATCTGCCAGACCACCTTCCCCTATTGCAGATCTTGTCTCCAATGATCTACCCTCCTCCCTCCAGCCAAGAAATGGGTGAGTTCACATCACCTACTCCCCATTCCAGCACCCCAGGGGGGTCCTTGGTTCTGGCACCATCTCCTTTCTGTCCCCATCCCTTTTCAGCCCCCACCCCTCTAGGGTTCTGGGCCTCTACCTCCATGAGAGGTTTGAGGGTAGACAAGTGAGATGTTTGCTTACAACCCTCCTTGAAGTTTAAGCTTCTCCCATACTAGGAATGGGGCTTGAGGCCCCAGGGCCTAGGATCCCCACTGAGGATTATGGTCGAGGCCAGAGAACAAAAGCCAACAGCTTGGTGCCACTCCACTCTCCAGAACTCCCAATCAAAGCAATCAGAACAAACACCAGGAGTTGCAAAGATCCATTCTGAGAATTTGCTATACGGTATACATTGGCTCAGTCACTTCGGCAACATGAGGGCCATAGTGGACTCAGAGAGGGGCCCCTGCCTGATGAGAGAAAAGGACAAGCTTAGAAATAACTAGAGAAGAAACTGGAGCTGGAGAGGCAGATAAAGAGCTGTGGGGTCAGACGAGGGTGGGGTTGCTTCAGCTTTGTTCTTGGTGGCCAGAGGTGCTCATAGAAAAAACAAAACCCAAACCACAGCCTCCCCCGACACCAACCCCCAAGTAGCGCTGAAAGGAGCTGGCCCACTCGGGCCACAGCTGGTCACACTTAGCCACTGTGTTGAGACATAGTCTCATGACTGCCACTTGGGGAACGGCCACTCTGCCTCCCTGTTTGGGCTGTGCTCCCTGCCCACCGCAGATAGCAAACAGGCCTACCCGGCTCTCAGACCTTTCGGATCTCCCGCCTGTGTCCCTGTGAACATCAACAGGACTTGTTTCCAGAACCTCAGGTTTGTTTTTTTTACAACTTTTATTTTAGGTTTGGGGGAACATGTGAAGGTTTTTACGTAGGTGAACTCGTGTCACGGGGGTTTGTTGTACAGATTATTTCATCACTCAGGTATTAAGCCCAGTACCCAATATTTATCTTTTCTGCTCCTCTCCCCCCTCCTACCCTCCACCCTCAAGTAAACCCCAGTGTCTGTTCAGAACCTCAGATTTTAAAATCCTACATCTTATTCTGTTTCTAAATGACTCTCATCTGCCAATCTTGTCTCCCTAGTTGCACACTATAAAAACTTCTTAGGCTGAACATGGTGGTTCACACCTGTAATCCCAACACTTTGGGAGGCTGAGGCAGGCATATCACATGAGGTCAAGAGTTCGAGACTAGCCTGGTCAACATGGTGAAACCCTGTGTCTACTAAAAATACAAAATTAGCTGGGTGTGGTGGCGCACACCTGTAGTCCCAGCTATATGGGAGGTTAAGGCACAAGAATTGCTTGAACCCAGGAGATGAAGGCTGCAGTGAGCGAGATCACACCACTGCACTCCAGCCTAGGCGACAGAGCGAGACCCTATCTCAAAACAAAACAAAAACAAAACACCTTCGTAGGCAGGAACTGAGTCTGCTGCCAATCACAAGCTCCACCCATCACACCCCTCCTCTCATGCCCCACCTGGATCTCAGTTGTGGCTGATGAGTGATTTTGGCAGTCACTATCTAGGCTAATGACGCTTGTCACAGAGCGTGTGTGTGTGTGTGTGTGTGTGTGTGTGTGTGTGTGTGTGTGTAACTGCAGGAGACTGCAGGAGATGGGGGCACTGGGACACACCTGTACTCTATCTGCCTCAGCTGCTACCTTGCGGCACATCGTCCACCCCCGGTGCCCCCCTCACACTGGGGACAGGGCTGAGGGCCTGGGAGGCAAGAGGGTGATGTCTTCCACTGGGATGTGCCTTCCGCAGCTGCTCCGTGCACACTCTCCTGCAGATTCCAGCAAAGAAGGCAGAGGGACGGAGCCCCAAGGGGCACAGTCAGATCCCCACTCTGTTTCTCCCTCCTGGCTCCAGACCCAATTTTAAAAGGAAGAAGCAGCAGCAAATAAAATCACTGCAGTGCTGTTAGCGCTGTTAGATGAGGAGGGCAGCCTGGGGCTGAGCTGAGGGCGTTGGGGGTCAGCAGCCCAGGGAGGTGAAAATTAAGCAAGAGTGTGAAGAATTCTGCATTGCTTCAAAATTAGTCAATTGCTTCCACATTTATACAGACGCCTAAATATGACATGGTGAGGGAGAGGGGATCAGAAACAGGATTACACAACAAACACCTGGGAGGATCCTGTGGGTTGCCCATCAGCCCCTAGGCCAGTGGCTCAGGGAGGTGACAGCACATCCCTGTCCTCCTCTGCCTTTCCCTCCCTGGTCTACGGGTCCCACCCTACCCCTGCCTGGGGCAGCCTGGAGGTTCTGAGTGGAGCAGGAGCTTTTCCCCAGGATGGGTCCTCACCCTGCCCCATTTCCCGGAGACCTTGGGAAGGTTTTCCAAGTTCCTGGCTGGGGTCCTTAAGGAATGAGGGGAACTCTCCTGCTGCGGCTTGGCTGGGAGGAGGGGAAGGAGGGACAGAGAGCCGAGGACTCTCTGGGCCCATCCCTCTCCAGGAAAGAGGAGGGAAGGGTAAAGAGAGGCTAGAAGAGGAGAGAGGCAACTGGATCTTTCGGAAGTCTTGTCCTGTGACCTGCCCCTCAGCAGAATCCCGTGGGCCCCTCATGCTTTGGAGACGAGGCCAGACTTCAGGGACAGTCAGTAACAACCATCACTCTGGTTTATTGAGTGAGTGCCACACCCCAGGCACAGAGCTTAATGCTTCACACACGTGTTTCATGTAATTGTCACAACACCCTCCCCAGGTGAGAATTATTGTCCCCCTCTACAGAAGAGGAAACAATTTCAGGCCAAGGGGCTTGCTTAAGGTCACACGGTTCTTAAGTGGCAGGGCTGAGGCTGGACAGCAAAGCCTTCTTGCCCTCTATTACCCAGCTCCGCATGACTCGCTCCAGGGGGGATGGCGCCTGCCTCATGGAGTCCAGGGCAGGCTGGGGCAGACAGACTGTCGCCAGGCCTTGCCTGTCTCTGGAGGCATTGCGGACAGCGTGACCCTGCCTCTGAAGGCTGCAGTGGCTTCCTTGAGGAGGGAAGGCCGCTCCCCACAGAGTGGGGCCCATGTGCTAATCATCAGGGCAGGCCTGACTCCTCACCTGAGGTGTGAACGAGCCTGGTGTTGGGACTGGAATGAGGCACTTTAATGGACAAGTTGGAATCTGTTTGTGAGCAGCAAATTGCCCCCGTCCCTGGGGCCATTTTCCACCATAAATCTCAACTATTCGAATCTGCAGATCCCCAGTGCTGTAGCCTTGACCAGGGCAACAGGAAGGTTATGGGAGCTCTAACAGGACCTGGCCCCCAACAGAGGTCACAGCCCTGGCCCACCTCCCGCCCTCCTCCCCCACCATGCTTGGCACCGAGGGTCCTGCCCTCCTCCTTGAAAGTCTGCTCTGTTCTTCCAAGCCGTGCACGCTCCTGACGATCCTTGGACCACCAAGCAGGCTGTTTCCTGTCTTCTGGCTGCTGGTTCTGTTGCTCCCACCACATCTGGTCAAGGGTCCCTCTCCTGCGGGTGTCATTTGTGGCTGCAGCCTCAAGGGTCACACTATGTCTGTGACTTCAGAGCTGCGTCTGTCTCTTAAGTCCTGACTTTTTTCCCATATTTCTAAGATTCTTCACCAAGGTGTCTCACAGGCACCTCAAAATCTTGCCGTCCAACCAAAACTCATCTCCTCCTGGTGCCCCCACTCCCATCCCACCAACAGGTCCAGAACCTCTCTGGAATTGCCTTCAGCTCCTCCTTCTCCCTAGTCTCCTAGTAAGCCCCGAGTCCTGCGTCTCTACCCCTAGAGGCCTCATCTCCATCCTCCTTGAAATCCCAAGTCTGGAATCATTTATTGCAAGAGCCTCCTGATTGTCTGTCCCTTCCTGAAGTGTAACCCAACGTCCTGAGCGATCATCCAAAGCCAGGCCCAGAGTGTGTTTCTTCCCAACTTAAAACCCTTGGCTGGGCGCGGTGGCTCCCGCCTGTAATCCCAGCACTTTGGGAGGCCGAGGTGGGTGGATCAACTGAGGTCAGGAGTTCGAGACCAGCCTGGCAAACATGGTGAAACCCTGTCTCTACTAAAAATATAAAAAAATAGCCAAGTGTGGTGGTGGGCGCCTGTAATCCCAGCTACTTGGGAGGCTGAGGCAGGAGAATCGCTTGAACCCGGGAGGCAGAAGTTGCAGTGAGCCAAGATTGCACCACTGCACTCCAGCCTGGGTGACAGAGCGAGACTGTATCAATAAACAAACAAACAAACAAAAAAAAACAAAAAAACCCCCCCAAAACCCTTGAGGGCTCCCCATTGCCTCCAAAGTAAGGCCCAAACTTGTTATACAGATTCACAGTCCCCTTCTTGAATCAGCTCCCAACCTTGCTCTCCAGCATGGTGACTCCCTCTTGCCCCTGTGAACCTGTGTTGCAGCTGTTCCAGATTCCATGCCATCCCCAGCCCTGCAAAGTCAGCCTTGTGCTTACTGACTACATGGTATGGCTTTCTCATGCCTCCTGCTTGGCATTGACAGTCCTGTCTCTGCCCATCACATTCCTACCCTTCGTTCAAGACCCAGACACCAAATGCTCAAACCCAGATGGTGGTTAAGAGCATGGAATCTACAACCAGATTGACCAGGTACAAGACCCAGCTCTATTTCCTCTAGAGTTTGACCTTTTGAGAAAGTTTTGTAACCCTTCTGTGCCTAGGTTTACTCATCTGTAAAAGGAAGACAATAGTAGTAGCACCTGCTTCACTGGATATTGTGAAGATTAAGTGAGGCTACGTGTAAAGCACTTGACACAGCATCCGGCTTGTGGTCAGCACTGTATGTCAGCTGTAATACCCCAGACTGTGAAGCCTCTGCTGATCCTTCCGAAGTTTTCTCTGGGCCACATCAATCTCTCTCTTTCCTCCATACCTCAAGCATTTTCCTTGACACCAGTAGCAATCTGTACCATATCTGCCTGATTGTGAAGTTAAGATTCTTTGATGGCAATTGGACAACTGTCCAAAACCCGCTGGATCAAACAAAGGGATTTTTTTTTTTTTCTTTTAGAGACAGGGTCTATCTTGCCTAGGCTGGTCTCAAGCGATCCTCCCACCTTGGCTTCCCAGAGTGCTGGCATTAGAGTCATGAGCCACCATGCCCAGCCCAAACAAGGGGATTCTTATCATCAGCATACAGTGGGCCTTACAGTGCCTAGGGGCAGGAATGCACAGCACCTCAGGAAACCCTGGCACTGGCATCTGGAAATACTGCTTGGGTAGGGTTCTGTCTCTGAACATTCATTTAATCATTCTCTCTGTAGTCTGTGGCCTTGCAGACTTGGCTGGAATCCGCTGTTTGTGGTAGTCAAGGGTACATGCCACAGTGTGACACGGACAGATGGAATCTCCTCCTTCATCCCAGTTCAGCCCTGACCAGCCTCTCTAGGGGCAGGGGCAAAGGGAGGAGTCATGTTATACAGAATGATTGCTGAGGGTGTCTGTCTTTGGGTGAAAGGGTTTATTAAGAGGAGTCTATGCCAGAGACTACAAATTGGTCCCCAGGATCTATTTCCCCATCTTTCTCAATAATAGAACTCCCGGGTTTTTGCTGTCCTAAATAAAGATTGCATTTCCCAGCCTTCCTGGCGATTGGCAGGGGCGTGTGATTAGGTTCTGGCCAAAGTGACATTAAGGGAGGAGAATGCCCTTCTTTGCTTCCTCTGGCTGGCTGGACTCTGGAGCCAGGCTGGCAGAGTTCAAATCCTAGTCCTGCCACCTATGAGTTGAGTGACTTTGGACAAGTTACCTGACGCTTTGTGCCAGTTTCCTTTGCAGTAAAATGTGAATAAAAAGAAAATCTACATAATAATAGATATTCTGTGAGGATTACATGAATTCGTATTTGAAGAGTGAGCAGAAGGGTTCCTGGCACAAGCTCTGCAAGTGTGACTGGAATGAAGATGATGATGAGGATGAAGATGAGGATGGCAAGGCTGGAGCTCAAGTGCCACACGGTGTCCTGGAGCAGAAGCCACGTGTTGAGGACAGTCTGGACCCTTAACGAGGGTTGAGCCATGACACCAGCCTGTGACTGTTTACCTCTTGAGTTTGTTTACAGGAGAAGAAAATAAATTTTCTTCTAGAAAATTTCTTCTAGAAAATAAATTTTCTTCTCCTGTAAACAAACTCACCTTGTTTAAAACACCATCCTGTTGGCTTTTCAGTTTGTTTGTAGCCAGATCTAATCCTAACTGATACAGGAACATTGTAGGTTCAATACACATCCCTGCCCCTGCACCATGTTGTCGTTCTTTAAGATAATGTCTCACTGTTCCTACTTGGGTTGTACATTCCTTGAGGACGGAAAAGCTTCCCACTCACAACAGGTGCCCAGAAAGTAAGTATCAAATTAATGAAAGAACAATGTGAAAATCATCCTGGTTAGGTAGACAAGGAATTCTTTGGCTAGTTGCAGAAAATCAGTGATAGTAATAACAAGATTTATCAAACATAATGGCTGGGGTGCTTTTTTTTTTTTTTCCCCAAGTCAGGGTCTGGCTTGTTGCCCAAGCTGGAGGGCAGTGGTGTGATCACGTCTCACTGTACTCTTGACTTCCTGCCTCAAATGATCCTCCCATCTCAGCCTCCTGTGCACCATCACACCCAGCTAATTTTTAAATTATTTTTATAGGAATGAGGTCTTACTATGTTGCCCAGCCTGGTGTTGAACTTCTGGACTCAATTGATCCTCCTGCCTCTGCCTTCCAAAGTGTTGGGTTGACAGGTGTGAGCCACCATGCCCAGTCCCTGGCAGTCCAAGTACTTCAAGTGTATTTTATAGTTTAGCTCTCATGACAATCCTATGAAATAAGTACATTGGCCCTCTACACCTGTGGGCTATGCATCTGTGGATTCAACCAACCATGGATTGATAATACCCTATTTGAGGGGGAAAAAAAAAAAAAGATGGTCGCATCTGTGATGAACATGAACAGACTTTTTTTTCCTCGTCATTATCCCCTAAACAATACAGTATAACAACTATGTATATAGCATTCACATTGCAGGAAGTATAAGTGATGTAGAGATGATTTAAAATATAGGGAGGATGTGTGTAGGTTATATGAAAATACTACACCATTTTATGTCAGGGACTTGGTACTGTCACATTTTGGTACCCTCGGGGGAGTGAGGGTCCTAGAACCAATCCCCCAAGGACACCAAGGAATGACTGTACTCTCATCAGTTGCATTTTACAAATAAGGGAACTGGGCTTCAGAGAGATGGAGGTCAAGGTCATAGATGCAGCCAGTGGAGCCTGGCTCCAGAGCCCAGTACCTTCACAATTTTGCTGTGAAACCTTCTCAAGGGCTTTTCTCTGGTGGCCTCTTTGGAAAGGAGAGGCTGTACAAGCCAATAAGAACACAGCACGTCAGAGTGACCTTGCTTCTCTCCCGATTTTGGAGATTTGTTTGGAGGGCTGAACTTCAGGGAAACAAAGGGAAATGTCACGGTTTTCCTGAGGTCAATGGGGGTAAAGACCCAAATGGATTACGAAGCCTTCCCTGACCCCCTGGTCTACACTGACCTCCCCTGTCTTCTCTGTACTTCCATAGCCTGTCTGTTGACGTGGCCAGCAGCTGGCCCTACTGGCTAATCTCCGACAAAATTGTGACATTGGTGGGGTTTGTCTCTTCTCCTATCTGCCTGTTATTTGATTTTCATCTCTTATGTCCTGTTTGGGCCCTCACATGTTCTCTCAGCAAGGAAAGCTTCATTTTGAAAGATGAAAATAGAGAACACAAAACGTAATTCCCCCAAATGAAAATTTAATGGTGGGATTTCAGGCAGCAGAGATTTGGGGGCTGAGGAACTTACTGTCTCTCTAATCATCTCGTTCCTCCCCTTCCCCTTCCCCTCTCCCTCCCCTTCCTCTTCCTCATCCTGGTGCCTTTTAATGATTATTATTTAACTACTTCACACCCCCATCTCTTAGTCTGGATGGCCCACTTCCAGCCCTGCATGGTCCCACTCACGCGGGTCACCCTGTCACCCTGGGCTCAGGCACAACCCCCTGCCTCCACGTGCATACTGCCAGTCCCCTGAACACTGCTTACATCTTTGGTTTCATTAACTGTTTGTTCTGAGAGGACAAAGACCACACCTAATGGCCAGGGATGTAGTTGCAAGAATTTTTACTTTGAAAGGTGTGTTGGTCTCTGTGGCCTCTGAAGCTTCTTTCCACCCTGAGCCTTAAAGCTTCTCAGCTCTTCCCCTTGTTCTCCCCATCGTGCCTGCTTCTGAGTTGGGTAGAAGAGAGGTGCTTAGGAAGGATGTATTGAGCTGCTGTCTAACTCTTTCTGTAAGAAAGGGCGCAGGCCCCTGAGACAATGGTGGAAAAGCTCTCCTGTTTTCAAAAGTCCGTCAACATGCAGGCCCCTTGGAGGCAAAGCACCTTCAGGGTTTTAGAATCAGAATTTTTTCTGGGCCGCAGGACAGCCTGCTCTGGCACCCGCTCTGGCCTGGCCGGCCCTGGGCTCCTCTTGGTCAGTATCTGGGCAGCCTGGAAACCACAACTGGTGCTTCCCAAAATGACTCGACTTTCAACGTGGACTCAATTCCAGTTCCCCTTGGCTCCAGGAGGCCCATCCCACAGGACCAGGTCAGGGCCACAGAGGCCCCAGCTTTTCTCAGATTCACTGCTGACCAGGGGCAGCCATGCCAGAAATTCTGCAAATTGCAAGCACAAGCAGTCTCAAGCAGTGGCTTCACAGTTCCCACAGCCTCGTCCACCATACTTCATAACGTCCAGATGGAGTGAGTTCGTCTCAGACAGGAACACATTTTTCCTCTGGTGACTTCTCCCCTGAGTCAAGTCTACAACCACCAGGAAACTGCTTGGGATGAGGCTGGGGCAAGGAGGCAGGGCCCGTGGGGTTGGGACTAGGGCAGAGCACCCTGCCCCATGAAGCCTAGATCCTTGGCCCCAGCACCCCTAGAAAACATGGCTCCTCAAGGAACCACATTCTAGACAGAGCTGGAGAAGTTGATGGGGCTTGGGTTTAAGTTTGCATTGTGACCAAGGCACCCTAGGAGATGGCACCCATGTTCTCAGCGCTCAGATGGGACTTTTCTGTCCGCCTCCCTCACTTTTCTGTCTGCCTCCCAACACTTTGTGCCAATGGGTAGAATGAATAGAGTTGTGACTATAGACACAGGGGACTCAATAACCATTTCTTCACATCTGCTTGAGACTATGTGGCCTTTGTATCTTGCCAGGCATGAGTTATTCCTCTCTTAGCCCATGGAATCCATTGCCTGGCATGGCCTCCACACCTTTGCACCATCCACATCCTCCCCGTCCACATCCCCCCATTCTCCAAGGTGGGCTCCATCCTATCTTCACCTTCTTCCTTCCCTACCCTGGAGCCCTCAGGGACCTCCTTTTATCCCTTGAGCTCTTAACTTTCAATGTCTGCACCACTCTCATGTGGCAGTAATGCCCATTCAACATGCAACATTGTTTATCATCTCAGGCGGCTATGAAGGGCTTTGTATTTGCCTCTTCTATCCCCAAGCACACTTTATATTTTTATTTAGTTATCATTATTTTTTTGAGACACAGTTTCAATCTGTCACCCAGGCTGGAGTTCAATGGTAGGATCTTGGCTCACTGAAACCTCTGCCTACCAGGTTCAAGAGATTCCCGTGCCTCAGCCTCCCGAGTAGCTGGGATTACAGGCACCCGCCACCATGCCTGGCTAAATTTTGTATTATTGGTAGAAATTGGGTTTCACTATGTTGGCCGGGCTGATCTTGAACTCCTGACCTCAAGTGGTCCACCGGCCTTGGCCTCCCAAAGTGCTGGGATTACAGGCGTGAACCACTGCGCCCAGCCCCCAAGCACACTTTAAACCAGCTCTGTTCAGTAGACTTCTAATGTGAACTACTTAGGTACTTTAAAAGTTTTCAGCAGTCACATTTAAAAGTACCAAAAAAAAGACAAAATGAGTTTTAATATATTTTATTTAATCCAATATATCAGAAAAGGTTATCATTCCAATATGGGACCAATATAAAAATTATTAATTAGATATTTTACACTTTCTTATACAAAGTCTTCGAAGTCTGGTGTGCATTTTATAGAAAGCTCTTCATCTGATTTAGATTTAATAATGACCTCTCCTTCTCTTCCACCTGCCCAATACCAAGCCAGAACAAGATGTAGTCCCACAAGCAGAGCATTCTGGGAATTGTAGTTCCCAGCTTCTCTCAGAGCCGCAGAGAAGACCTTGGAGAGAGATGGTGGTGATGAGTTGACCACAGACAATCTGGCCCATTATTCCACTGGGTGAGTGCTCCTAGAAGTGCGCAGGAGCCAGTTGCCAGATGTGGGGAGCAGCAGGGTTACACAGGGAGGGAGGGCAGTGGGCACAGCAGGGGACCCTGAGTGAGCTGACTCCCAGGGGCAGAGGGGAAAGGAGCCTCTGGTGGGGGTAGGAGAAGCAGAGATGGAAGGGCACGGAAGGAGGAGTGCCTAACGCATTCTGGACATACAGGTGCTCCAGTGTCATGAGGCGGCCAGGCCCGCTTTTCGGTGACCCCCACATTGGGGTGGGGTGAGGCTCACAGGTGTCACTCCCCCGACTCTGGGTGCTAGGAGGGCTAGAGCAAGGTGGTTGCCCCCAAGGCCTCAGATACTCTGCTTCAGTGCTTCAGTGTGGGTGGACTCAGAAGCCGTAAGGACCCCACCCCTCCAGAAGGCTTCCCAGGTGACTCTCCCATCAGCCTGGACTCCTGACTTTGACGCTTGTTCCCACATGCATGGGCTCAGCTCATTTGCTGTGCTGCACGGGGCATGCCCCCATGCACAAGGAGTCCTTTGGGGTCAGAGGCCCAAACTATCTTCTAAATCCCACAGCATCTTGGAAGGTGCCCTACACATCTATGCTGAAGGGAGCTGGGGTGGAGGCCAGGAAGAAAGGTTTGCAGGCATCAGCAGAGCCACCGAAGCTGCTCTTGTCACCGACAACCAAAGGTCTGAAAGAAGGGGGAGAAGTCCATCCGGGGCCCCTTCCCTCATGCCCTGAACAGCCAGCCTGGCTTGTACAGACCTCAGAGACCCAAGGGACATCAGAGATCAGCTGGAACCATTTCTCAGGCTTTTGAAAGGAGCAGCACAAACACACACAGGTGTGGGGGGCGTGAGCGGGGAGGAGATGGTGGTGCTCCTGGCTGCAAGGCACTAAGAGCATTGGGCCACACTGCTGGTGCCCAGGCACAGCAGGGGCGAGGCTCAAGAGGGAAGCTAGAGTGTCCACTTGGAGAGACCCCCACTGAATTAGAACACCTGTCTATTAATGAGGAGACCCCTGAATGAGGACGCCAGCCTCTGACTAGTGGCTGAAACCCATCTTCTAGGCATCAATCCAGAAGTCAGATATACCATGAGCCTTCTGCTCTTTCTTAAGAATCATGGGATTTTGGCCGGGTGCGGTGGCTCACGCCTGTAATCCCAGCACTTTGGGAGGCCGAGGCGGGCGGATCATGAGGTCAGGAGATCGAGACCATCGTGGCTAACACGGTGAAACCCTGTCTCTACTAAAAATACAAGAAATTAGCCTGGCGTGGTGGCGGGCGCCTGTAGTCCCAGCTACTCGGGAGGCTGAGGCAGGAGAATGGCGTGAACCCGGGAGGCGGAGCTTGCAGTGAGCAGAGATGGCGCCAATGCACTCCAGCCTGGGCGACAGAGCGAGACTCCGTCTCAAAAAAAAAAAAAAAAAAGAATCGTGGGATTTTAGGGCTAGGCTGAGTTATGGTCTGACGCTCACCTAGTCCAAGGCTGTCACCTTGCAGATAAGGAGACCAAAGCAAACGTGGAGTCCAGCTGGAGGTGGGCCTGGTCTCCTCCACAGAGGCCTTTCCTTCTTCCCCGCCCTCCCCTTGGTCCTCCTACCGGCACCCCCTCATATGTTCTCCCTTTCATCCTCTCTCGGGGCTGGAGTCTTTCCCCTCATAACCCATCTTCTAAGACACAGCAGTCCCCAGATGTTACCCACTTGAGCAGCAACAGAGCAAGCACGAAGTGCCTGATGCCTCCGAGAACCTAATGAATGGCTCAGGTGTCACGTGGGGATCTGGAAGGGAACACACATGGGACAGAAAATCAGACCCCATGGGCTTGTTGAGCCCCCCAGAGTCAGACCGCGGTGTTTGAAGCAATGAAATAGGGTTAATTTGGCAAGGCTTGTCCCTGGGCACAGTTTCCCTCCTGTGCTCCAGTTTGTGCTTGCAATTCAAGTTTCTGGCACCAGATGGCAGCGTTGCTCTGTTACGAATGACTTAAAAAGTTTTAAGTCATTCATTCATTCATTCCACAAGTATTTACTGAGTGTTTTCAATGTGCCAAGCACTTTTCTAGGTACTTGGGATAGGGCAGTGAACTAAACACAAAAATCTGTGCCTTCTGGGAGCTTCATTCTAATGCAGGAAGACAATGAATAGATGAGAAAAACATTTGGTGTGTCAGATGATAGGTCCTATGGAGAAAAAGAATAAAGCAGATAGGGATGAAAGGAGGGCTGGAGTGGGGGCATTGTGAAGTTAAAGGGGAGGCCAGAGGTAATAAGATCAGGGAAACAGAGCTGAGCAGAGCAATGGAGGCTCTAGGCAGTGGGCAAAGCAGAGAATGTTTGCATGGGAAGGGGCTTTAGAGGGGGCTTTGTTATATTTGACAGATGGGGAGACTGAGGCCCAGAGCGCTCAGTCTGAGGTGAAAACTGCCTCAAGTGAAATGACCTGTCCAAGTGAAAAATCTGGAGACAGGCAGCCTAGAGTTCCAGATCCACCACATCCTACCCCGCTGCCCCCGCCACCTCCTAAACCTACCTCAGTCCTCCCTCAATGCAGCAGGACTAGGAACTCACCAAACTCTGCTTTTTTTTTCCTCTGGATACATTTTCTAGCCTACCTTTGCTGTTACCATGTGTAGTTACCGAGTTCTGGCCAATAGCTATTGGGCAGGAGTAATGTACACCTATTCCAAGCCTGGCCCCTAACAGTTCCTATATCATCTTCCGTGTACCACCTCCCACCCCTTCTCCATCAATGCAACTACAAGCACAAGACTCCAGAGCTCTAGGGGATGAGGACGTTGCTAAAGAAGGGGGCCCTCTATGACTGCATGGAGATGAATACCCTATCACCGTGCTTTGGACTGTGGTGTGACTGAGTCTGGTATGTTGAGCCATTGGGATGTGGGGGTTGTTTGTTACAGCAGCTTTCTTACCCTAACTAATACACCCACCATCACTGAACTGAACTGAATGCAAAGCCCACCCAGCCTCAGCTCCCAACACTATGTGGAGGACATCTGATGCTTCTGTTGACCCTTTCTCTCTCTGCCTGGTCTGAAGCCTATCTAATCCAATGCCATTACCTCACAGATGAGGAAACCAAGGCAAATATAGCTGGTCATAGCTCCTTTATATTCCAGGAGCCAAACCAGTTCTTGGTGAAGTTCTTTCTTATGGTGCCTCCCCACCATTACCCAGAGTTGGGCACATCACCCAGGTGGTCATTCTGAGCACTGAATCCTCCCGGCCAAGTGACTGGTTCGGGGACAGATACATCGCGCAATCAGAGTTTTGCTTAAGATTCAAGCTATGGATGCTGGAAAGAGGATCTGCCTTCCTCTGAGATGCTGAGTGATGACCAAGAGAGTTGGAAGCTGCTGGAGCCATTGCCCAAGGATATGAGGAAGAAGCTGTTGGGGGAATGAAATTAACATGTAAAGGTGGCCATAGAGCCAGAGAGAAAATCATACTCCACTATATTGTTGTTCCAATCTTGCCTGAAGTCAGGTCTTCCTTCAATTTTCCCAGTCACAAGGGCCAGTTAATTATCTTTTTTAAAATTTTGATTCAGTTTGAATTTCTGTCACTTAGAGCACAAAGAATTCTGATTAATAAATAATTATCGAACTAATATTTGCTAAGCCCTACTGCGAGCCAAAAAACTGGGATAAAATCATGACCAAATTAGACACTAGCCCCTAGGATCCCCTGCCCACCATATACAAATATATGTGACAGGTGGGTTTGATGCCAGTGAGAAGTTTTTGAGAAGTTGGGTCTCATTTTTCCACTTTCTAGGTTGCTGGCTTATCAAGATAAAGGAAGAAATATTTGCTTTTTCCTTTACCCTTCTGGAGCACCTGGCCTTTGAGTTCTTGAGGTTTGAGATTTCCTTATCACGAGGAGGAAAGTAACAGTCTCTGGTCTGTGTTTCCGGCTGACTGGAGAAGTTGCCAGGCCAGGTGGGCTGCCCCCTGTGGTTTGAAAGGCCTATGCCCCTTAGGAGGTGGTAAACAAGGTGTCAGTCAGAGCTGACCAGGGGAGAGCCATGGCCTTCAGGGCTGGTGAGGCTCTTTGGACTGAAGGCAAGAGGTGTCAGGGGTATTGCAGGGGCGCCAGAGATCTGCTCCCATCAAGTGCTGTGGTGGCAGGGCCCTGGATGGTGGTGAGGGCTGCCCCGTGCCTTGGAGAACTGGGCCCCAGATGCCCAGGCTCAGGAACCCTGAGCAAGGTCCCTAGGTCGAGCCTGCCTTGAAGTCACCCTAATCCCTCTGCTGTCTCGTGGACAGCACCAGGGACAACCATGGTTGACAATTAAGTCCCTACTATGTTAAAAACACATGTTTTCATGGGTGGGGCAAACTCAGGGGTCTTTCTATATAACCTTCTGCATCAACTTTCTATAACCTTGACAAAGGAGGGTTTTAGCCAGATGCAACTTAATGTGGAACGTTTAAGAAATGTAACATTTCTTGAATCCTAAATTTTGTAGCATGATATCATTTGTAATATATTTAATTAAAAACTGTTGCAAAGTGTGAGGGGAAATGACTGGGCTCCACAAATCCATATAACAGGAGGATGTGATCAATTCAGGGGCATAAATATTTTTTGCTCAGAGGGACTAGCTCTAGAAAACCTCCTGGGATACAGTTTAGGCTTCGGTGAAATGGAGTTTAGCTCCTGAAATTTGTTTTTTACCAAGACAAATGGTAACAATCACTTAATTATGTGCAATCGCTTTAGGCTCTCTTGAGCCTCATTGTTCAGCATCCCAGAGGAAGACAGACCCCCTCCAGCATCCACAGACCAAATCTAAAGCAAGACTCTGGTTGGTATCATCAGGTCACATGTCCCTCTCTGAATCAACCAAGCCAAGAGAATTGCGGTACTTGGAATGGCCAGCCTAGATCAATCCCCACAACCACCTCCTGGGTAGCTGGTTGCTATCATTAGCTACCATTAGCCCTCATTTTACAGATGAACAACCGATGTGGAAATAGGTTCATTTACTCCTCCAAACCTGTGATGGACAACCTTACCAAAGTTATCTCTTCACAACCTGAGACTGGGTTGTGGGGAGTGGGGATGGAAAAGATTCTGAGAAAGACTTTTCATCTCTGATCAAATAAGAAAAGCACATAAAAAGAGCTCTTGCCACATTGACCATCACCCTACATCCTGACTTTGGAAGGAGATTTAAAAAGATGTGATACCTGGAGCTGCGGCAGCTGTCTTGAGACCATATGGGGATAAGGGAGACAATTTAGAGACATTGGCATCTTGGAGTTGCAAAGCCAGCTTGAGAATTGTCTGCCTCTAGACTTTTTTTTTTTTTTGAGACTGAGTCTTGCTCTGTAGCCCAGGCTGAAGTTGCAGTGGTGCAATCTCGGCTCACTGCAAACTCCGCCTCCCAGGTTCATGCCATTCTCCTGCCTCAGCCTCCTGAGTGGCTGGGACTAGCCTGCCTCTAGACTTAGTAGGCAACCAGTCACTTTTCTATGGTTTAATTCCCTGTTAGCTGAAGTTTCTGTTACTTCCAGAAAGACACTTAGGCTCTGTTAGAGGCCCTTTGAGGGTTGGTGGGCTGGCATCATCCTTAGAGTACAGATGGGACCTAGAGAGGGTAAGGACTTGCCTGAGGTGTCCCAATGTGGAAGAATGTGCTCTCCCAGAGGGTGACTGAGCGAGGGGTAGGTGGTTAGGATAGGGGAACCCCTGGGGCAGGGTGGGACAGTCTGGGATACCAGGAGAGGAGCACTGAGCCCAGCAAGTGTCTCAGCAAGAGGAAGCCTGCAGGCCTGGATTTGGAGAAGGTACAGGGAAGGTTTGGTGGGACTTTGACCAGAAGCACGCATGCAAACTTGCAGGTGAAACAACAAAGGCAGGCCCCTTCCAGCAGTGACTTCCCGTGGCTGTGCTACAGAGAGCCTGCAGGAAGGAAGGAAAGGCAGTGGCTGGGATTCAACTATGACTACAAGGACCTAAATTTAGATCAGACATCCAGGAAGACACCAGGAAGCCCACTAACGATGGTCTTTCACTCCATGCAATGCTTTGTCCTGTGCAGGCACATTCAGCCACAGTTTCTCATTTGAGCCCTGAATAGTCCTTTGTGGAAGGCAAGGGTGAGAACACCAACAATGGCACAAAGTCATGTGATGGAGTAAGGGCGAGAACCTGCTCCCACGAGCCCCAGTCCCATGAGGTCTCTCTCAGCCATCTCTCTGGACCAGCTGCAATGCCGGCTTTCTGGCGGGGAAAACGTGGCCTTGATTTGTAGCACTTGCTGATTTCCATGGTGTAAATACTCCCCGTGTGGCTGATTTTGTCAACATTTAAACAACTTTCTTGAAAAATTGCTGGCATTTAACAATGGCTCTTGGAGCTGGTATGAATTTGCTCCAGCACACATTAGGCCCTGCCAGCCACATTCTCGCATCCAGTGTCCTGGCCCCCTGCCCTGTTCTTACATCCAATGTCTTGGTTAAGGCCCACAGGCCTGTCTCTCTCCTGCCCTGACCCTGGCTTAGTGTTTTAGCTCTTGGCCCCATAACCTGAAGCCATCATGTGTCCCTGGTTTGCTGCCTCTGCTCCCCTGAGTCCTGACTCCTAAATTCCTCCCTCTGGTCCCTCTTAGTGCCCTGCTGGGTGGCTTGATGTGAGACCCACTCCCTCCCACCTCAGCCATGGCTGCCTCTGGCCATTGCCCACCTCCCTGGAAGGGCTCCAGTGCTTCACTATTGGGACTAAGATGCTGCTCCATGACTTGGGAATGGGATGTCCGTATGGCTGCAGATGCAAAGGTCCTGGGAGCTCTGACATGGTTTGGCTGTGTCCCCACCCAAATCTCAAATGGAATTTCCATGCATTGTGGGAGGGACCCGGTGGGAGGTAATTGAATCATGGGGGCGGGTCTTTCCCGTGCTATTCTCATGACAGTGAATAAGCCTCACGAGATCTGATGGTTTTAAAAATGGGAGTTTCCCTGCACAAGCTCTCTTCTCCTCTCTGCTGCCATGTAAGATGTGCTTTTAACCTTCTGCCGTGATTGTGAGGCCTCCCCAGACAAGTGGAACTGTTAAGTCCAATAAACTTTCTTTTGTAAATTTCCCAGTCCTGGGTATGTCTTTGTAAGCAGCATGAAAACGGACTACTACAAGCTCCTTCTGAATTTCTTTCATTTTTTGAATGCCCCACTCTCCCTGTACAAGCTCTGAGACCCCCTTAAAGACTGGCTTCCCTCCCTCTTGCCTTCTTAATTGCCACCCTCTCCTCTACCTTGATTCATTTATTCTCTTTCCTTCACTGACAGAGATGTCCCAATGCCCCAAGCTGACCTCCAGCTCCTCCAGCTCTCGGAGACCCTCTGTCTGCCCTAACCCTCCCCTCCAGATCCGTCCGTCTGGGGTCTGTTGTCCTGTGCCCCAAACCTACTCAGTCTCCTCTCTCTGCCTTGATTAAGGTCTTATCGCTATCCCACAATCCAAATTCTAACCACTACTATCAGGGCTTAGGTCAGCCCCACCACCTCCCAATCCCACCCTAAAGTCACGCTGAGACTTCCAGCCCAACTCCTCAGCGTGCTCAAGTATCATTTCCTCCAGGAAGCCCTCCCTGACCTTCTCCCCTCTTCTCTCGGAGCTGAGTGTCCTACCCGTGAATCCTGTGCAAACCTTGGTTGTGACTCCCCTCCTACTGAGAAACAGCCATTGACTCGCCGGTCTCTCCCATCAGGCCATGGTTTTGCAGGAGGAGGAGCTATGTCAGTCTGCCTTGGAACTCAACACCGTGTTTGGCGCATGGTAGGTGCCCCACAGAAAACACAAGCGGCGTTGAGGGCTCCTGTGGTGAGTGGTCATCTCTCTTTTAGCATGCTAAAAGCGCTTCCTGTGGGAGTGCCTCCTAGCCGGTCTACTTGAGTGGAAGTTTCTCAAGGCCAGGACCCTGTCCCGTTCCTCAGGGCCCCTCCCCACACGTAGCTTCGGGCGGGCCGTGCTGCTAGGCGCCACAGAGAAGCTGGGCAGGGTCAGGGGTGTGCCCTGTTTCTCCAGGCACACTCGGCGGTTGACTGATTAGTCTCAAGAAGCAATTAAATTTAAGAGAGGCTTTTCACCTGCTCACAACTCCTCACCCTATCTGATTATGATGTTATGCCCCTTGGAGGGGCAGAGAAGGGCAGTCATTAAAAGACAAACATTTGGGCCGGGCATGGTGGCTCACCACAGTAATCCCTACTCAGTACCTACACAGTAACTCTACTGAGGCTCAGCACTTTGGGAGGCCGAGGCAGGCAGATCACTTGAGGTGAGGAGTTCGAGACCAGCCTGGCCAACATGGTGAAACCCCGTCTCTACCAAATATAAAAAATTAGTCAGGTGTGGTGGCGTGCTTCTGTAATCCCAGCTACTCGGGAGGCTGAGGCAGGAGAATTGCTTGAACCTAGGAGGAGGAGGTTGCAGTGAGCTGACCAAGATCATGCCACTGCACTCCAGCCTGGGCAACAGAGCAAGACTCCATCTCAAAAAAAAGAAAAAAAAAAAAAAAAGACAAACATTTGAAGGGGCTTTGTGCTGTCTGAGAAGCCAGATGGCAGGACAGCCACTTTGTCTTTTTATTTTTATTTGAGACAAGGTCTTACTCTGCTGCCCAGGCTGGAGTGCAGTGGCGTGATCTTGACTTTCTGTAGCCTCAACCTCCCAGGCTCAAGCAGTTCTCTCACCTCAGGTTCTTAAGAAGCTGGAACTACAGGTGTGTGCCATCAGGCCTGGCTAATTTTTGTATTTTTTGTGGAGACAGGGTTTCACCATATTGCCCGGCTGGCCTCGAACTCCTGGGCTGAAGCAATCCTCCCACTTCAGCCTCCCAAAGTGCTGAGACTGTAGGTGTGAGCCACCACATGTGCCCCCCTCCTTTTTATTGGTACAGATGAGGTCTCACTATGTTGCCCAGGCTGATCTGGAGCTCCTGAGCTCAAATGATCCTCCCACCTTGGCCTCCCAAAGTGCTAGGACTGCAGGCGTGTGCCACTGCGCCAGGCCAGGCCAGCCACTTTAAGGAAAGGCAGCAAGACTGGGAGCTGGACAGGCCAGCTCCCAAATGACCCACCCCACCCTGGGAGCTGGAGCTCCACGGAGCGGTCAGAGTCAAAAGGATCTTTGAATTCATCTAGGGGGCTGGGGACAGTTCATGAGGGCGAGGCAAGCCCTCTTTTGTGACCCCTCTACCCACTGAGCGTCCTCCTTAGCAGGGAATATGGACTCCAGCTCCCAGCTGGAACCCACGAGCAGAAATGTTCTTTTGGTTTTCCTGTTGGAATCCCACGAGCAGGAATGTTCTCGTGGTTTTCCTGTTGGAATCCTTCAAGCAGGAATGTTCTCGTGGGTTTCCTGTTGGAATTCCATGAAAAGTGCTTTCATTCTTGCAGCCTTGTGCCCCTGAAGTTTCAGGGGCATGGAGTCCTGGGGGATCCCCAAGCCTGCCCCCTCCCAGCCTTTGCCCTTGGCCTCTGGGCATCTCATTAGTGTGGACACCTTCTGGAGGAGGAACTCTTCACCACATATGCTGCTGCCACTGCCAGGATTTCTGCGCTAAGCCATGGTTGTTTCTATCCTGCTGCTATAAACTGAGTCCACCAGAAGGTGACCAGTCCTGATCTGGGGCGAGGAGGTGGGATGGGGTAGTGGTTTGAGGGAACTACATCACCTGAATCTGAATCTTAGCTACCCGCTAGTTGGCCATACCATGACCTGAGACACTCTAAGCCTCCACTTCCTCGTCTGAATGATAATAGAATCTATGCCGTAGAGTTGCTGGTGGGAATAAATGAGATAACTCTCCCATTACCTGTCTCTGAGCCCAGGACTAGATTGGACCTGCCTCACCTTGGTGTGGTCTAGCCACTGCCTGCCTTCAGCTGAGCCAAATCTCTCCCCACCATTGTTTTTTTTTTTTTTTTTTTTTTCTTTTTTTTTTTTTTTTTTTGAGATGGAGTCTCACTTTGTTGCCTAGGCTGGAGTGCAGTGGCATGATCTCAGCTCACTGCAACCTCCGCCTCCCAAATCCAAGCAATTCTCCCATCTCAGCCTCCCGAGTAGCTGGGACTACAGGTGCCTGCCACCACATCCAGCTAATTTTTGTATTTTTAGTAGAGACAGGGTTTCACCATATTGGTCAGGCTGGTCTCGAACTCCTGACCATGTGATCCGCCCACCTCAGCCTCCCAAAGTGCTGGAATTACAGGCATGAGCCACCACGCTGGGCCAAAGCTCTCCTTTTCCTTCTCAATCACTCATCCATCCCACAACTTCATATTCCTGGGACTCCTTCCTGCTCCCAAGAGCTTCAGCCAGGTGTCAAGGGTCACAGGCAGGTCCCCAGGGGCCCTACCCCTGACCCCACTCACCTGCAGATACTTCTCCTAGCATGCTTGGCTGACTGAGGAACCTTCTTTGGGCCAGGGACTCAGGCCAGAGCAAATTGCATAGATGGCGTATCTAACTCTACTGAGGCTCAGCTCCTGGGACAGTGGCTCAGTGAGTCCCACTATGGCCCTTCGAATGAGAGCAGCCGGGAGAGCTGCCCCACCCACCTCCCCTGCCCACCTTCATCTTTGTCTACATCTGCATCCTCATCTTCATCCTCCTCCCAGCTTCGTCCTCCTCATCTTCAGCCTCATCCCCTCTTCTTCAGCCTCATCCCCCCCATCTTCAGCCTCATCCTCCTCATCCCAGCCTCATCCTCCTCATCCCAGCCTCATCCTCCTCATCCCAGCCTCGTCCTCCTTATCTTCAGCCTCATCCTCCTCATCCCAGCCTCATCCTCCTCATCCCAGCCTCATCCTCCTCATCCCAGCCTCGTCCTCCTTATCTTCGGCCTCATCCCCCTCATTCCAGCCTTGTCCTCCTCATCTTCGGCCTCGTCCTCCTCATCCCAGCCTCATCCCCTTCATCCCAGCCTCGTCCTCCTCATCTGCAGCTTCATCCTCCTCATCCTAGCCTCATCCCCCTCATTCCAGCCTTGTCCTCCTCATCTTCAGCCTCGTCCTCCTCATCGCAGCCTCATCCCTCTCATCCCAGCCTCATCCTCCTCATCTTCAGCCTTGTCCTGCTCGTCTGGGCACTTGCATATTCACTTTCTTTCTGAATTCCACAAAAGTCTAGTTAGGCAGTGGCACATAGACCACCTTCCTCATTAGGAAAGAAACTGACACCCAGAAGGAATAATAATGCTGAAAGCACACCTTTTACGTTAATGTAAACATTTTTGGGATAGGTAAATCCAAAACCCTCACATGATGAATTGTTAAAGAAGTGTGCAGTTCCAAGTCCTGCTCCCACACCGTCCCCTTCCACTCCCACACCTCCCACGAGGTAACTTCGTTTACTGGTTTCTTCTACATCTCCCCAGAATGTCCTTATGTAAAATCCAAGCAAAAATGACCACGTGGTCTGATCTCTCTGCTTCCCACCCAGATGGGAGCGTGCTATACATGCTGTTGTGCCGTGCTTTTCCCCACAGAATCTCTCCCCATCAGGCCCTAGAGGATACCTTCCTTTGTTTTGTGAGCACTGACGACCTGCATTGAGCATGGCGATCGGGCATCGTGCTAAGAGATCTACATGGGTTACCTTATTTAATCATCACACAAACCTAAATGCAGAGTATGCTAGAACCATCCCCCTTTACAGATAAGAAAACTGAGGGTTGGAGAATATGCATAGTCCAGATCACATGCCATCAGATTCCAGAAACAGTGCTCTCATCCTCCTTGCTGCCACGAGGTTCTGGAAGGGCCAGCCTCTTGATTTTTTTTTTTTTTTTTTTGAGACGGAGTCTCACCCTGTCACCCAGGCTGGAGTGCAGTGGTGCGATCTTGGCTCATTGCAACTTCTGCCTCCTGGATTCAAGCTTCTCCCTGCCTCAGGCTCCTGAGTAGCTGGGACTACAGGCGTACACCACCATGCCTGGTTAATTTTTGTATTTTTAGTACAGACGGGGTTTCACTATGTTGACCAGGCTGGTCTCAAACTCCTGACCTCAGATGATTCGCCCGCCGCAGCCTCCCAGAGTACTGGGATTACAGGTGTGAGCCACCATGCCTGGCTCTAGCCTCTTGATTTTTTTCCAACCCTCACTGGGTGTTTTGAATGCAAACGCTTATCGGGTTCAGCTGAAAGCCACAGTTGAACCAGTGACCTTAGATTGTTGATTAACACACCAATTGCACCATTTCACCACTCACAAAAGGAACAGGTCAGAATGCTATCTAAGTGGTTACAGATATGTGTCACAGTTTCACCAGATTCCCAACGTGTAAAAATGATTATCCTTGTTTCCTGGATGAGGAAAACGAGGCTCAGCAAATTTAAGTCAGGATTGCAGCTTGGGTCTTGGGACTGCCTCTCAGTGGCCCCCACGGTTGGCTTCCTTCTCCTACCTTGGCTGCTGAGATGGGGGAGGGGTTGGCTGCCATGGCCCCTCTCTGGGGGGAAGGTAGTGGGGTGGGCCTGGCTCCCCAGATAGCCACAGTGAGGCAGGGCAGGCACTGGGTCAACCCAGGTGGGTGGGAGGAGCCCAGGTGGGTGGGAAGAGGTGCCATTGACGGCTGGTGAAAAAGGGGTGAAGTGCTGTCACTTCCTCCCCAACTTGGGCCTCCTGCGACAGAAGGGCCCCGAGCCCTTGTGGTGATCCTGGGGGCACTACAGCAGCTGCTGAAAGTGATTCTTCACCAGGAGCTGGCCCTCGGGGGCAGCCAGCATCGTGGCCTCTCCCTGGTTACCTGCTTGCCCTGGACGTGTGTTAAGGGCTCCGGGTGGGCCCCAAGCCCTAGCCGCTAGCTCATCTGGCAGCCACTGCGTTCCTCTGGGCTTGGCTTGACCATCCCATCAAAGGAAACGCATGGCATGGGTGGGAAGGCTTAGGGCTTGGCAGAAGACTGACCTCAGCTCTCAGAGTGGGGAGCCCTGGAGCCAGGGAAATCTAGCAGGAGGGGTGGCCTCACGTCCTTCAGGGGTCCTGGATACAGTCAGCACTGGGGGTGCCACACGTGGGCCAGGGTGGTCTCAAGGCCATCCAGCTTAGGGACATGTGGATTCCTTCTCTCGGACTCCTCTGCCTGCCTGCTCTGCTCTTCTTTCCAGCATTCACAACCCTGCCTCTCCCTGCAGAATGCCTGACTCCACACCATACACATTAAAGCTGCCATCTATACTGCCCTCATGGTGTGCCAGGCATTTGCCAAGTATTTTACACACACACACACACACACACACACAATGTCAGTCAATCCTTGCAATACCCAAGTGAGGAAGGTATTATTACCATTATCTCCATTTTACAGATTAGAAAACTGAGAAGTGAAGAGTGTAGGGAAGTCTGTGTGGCTCCGGCCAGGCTGGTCCTGGAGGACCTCTACCTTCTCACCCCCAAGGATGTGGGCATGGTGTTGATGGAGAAAGGAAATGGCTCACTCTTGGGGGTGTCCCTTATTCTGGTGCTCTTGAGCAGTCATTCTTCCATCTGTCCTGATGGTCATGGCTGGGAATCGTGGCTGGGAATGGGGTCAACAGGAAAGAGCTTCCTCCCTCTTCTTCTTCCTTTATGTCTTTTCATCTCTGCCCACTCTCTACATCTTTTCCTTTCTCCCTTCTTACTTCATGTTTCTTTCATCTGCATTTCTCTCTCTCTGTGTCTCCTCTCTCTCTCCCCCAACCCCCACCTCCAGGGTCTTGCTCTGTCACCCAAGCTGGAGTGCAGTGGCACAAACAGGCTCACTGCAGCCTTGACCTCCTGGGCTCAAGCAATCCTCCCACCTCAGCCTCCCAAGTAGCTGGGACCATAGGTGCACAGCACTGCACCCAGCTAATTTTCAAAATTTTTTGTATAGACGGGGGTCTCACTATGTTGCCCAGGCTGGTCTCAAACTCCTGGACTCGTGCCTCGGCCTCCCATAGTGCTGGGATTACAGGCGTGCACCACCACTGCCAGCTGGATTCTTTCAGCCCCAGCCTAGGCAGTCACACCTGGCCTGCACCCTCTCAGCCCTCTATCTGCCTCTGGGTGCACCCGCTGCACAGAGCACCCCAGCCCGTGGACCTGGGAGATGGATGGCTATCAAGCAGCCATTTTCCGTGTGTGTGACTTCTCACACTCTTCTATTAGGGATGCCCCATTGCCCCCAACACACTGGGACCCCCAGGGCAGGGTTTGTGCTGCCCTCACCAGTTGGAGACACTACCCCCTCTCCTCGGATCCTCTCTCTGCCCTCCTCACCCTTTCTTGTTTCACTGGCTGTCCTCTGGGCCCTCTGGGTCTGGGGCTGTGTGCTTGGTGTTGGCCATCAGAGAGCAACCGAGACCCAGACACACCCAGAAAGAACTCCCTGGAGGGCAGAAGGGCAAGCCAGGGAAGAGGTCAGCCTTGCAGAGTGTTGCTTTTTTGGCTTTTCTGAAAGTTGCGAAAATGTGGCTTTGTCTGAGCAAGTTAAAACAAAAAAATCTGGTACCTCCCACAGATGATACTGTTGCTCAGGCTCCTGGAGCCAGAGTTGGTAGACAAATAACACATTAAAAATAGCCTGTGTTTCCCAATCTTATGGCCTCTGGGGGCTGCAGGGAGAGGCCTTGGCTGAGCAGGGTTTTCTGGCCCATTGTTTGCCTGCCCTGGGTTAGGGGTGGGCGTGGGGGCTGTTCGTGGGCACAGCAATTCCCGGTCAAAGAAGGGAGGAGGGCGAGTTCTTGGCGAGGATGAGCAAGATAACGCACACTTGAATGGAGTAGCTGTTTGATGTTTATTTTTCCTTTCCCAGGCCAAGACATTTAGCACACTCCATTTTGAACTTCAGTTTCCACCAACTTTTTCCCCCAGCCTTTTCTTTTTTCTGAAAGTGTGCAAGGGAGACTGAGATACAAGGTCTTATTTCCATCTGGGCTCTGGCCCAGGATCCTCGACCAAAAAGTTACTTAAGTCATATTTCCATCATTTGCAGATGGCTGTGTATTTATTTCTCACCAAAGTAAAATCCCAAATGGGCTGCAGATATTTGCACGAGTCGAAACTGCTTCCTCCTGGCAGGGCTAGGAAAGGGGCTTTGATCCTTCTGAGAAAACAGAAATGTTGGCCCTGGCCCAGCGATGATGGTGCATTTGGGGGTTCCCATAACTACCCAAGATCCAGGCCCTGATGGGGTGAAGTGAGCTCTGGGGGCTAAAGGAGCCGTATCCTTGAGATGGGCACCGGGCTTTGGAAGCAAGCTGGGGACGGCTGAATGATGAGGGCAGAAATCAATGCAGGTGGGGTCACCGAGCAGGTGAGTGACCCAGCGTAACCCTCTGGAGGACTAGCCACCATCTGAACTCTGTGAGCGAGTCTGTGTGTGGAGGAAAAGCCAAACTGTGGAAAATTACTTGGGGAGAAACCGCCGCTCCCAGACACAGGGCCTGCTGTTAGGCCTGTGATGTCGGCCCCTTCTCTTTCTTTGCACCCTCATCCCCAGGGCGCTGAGCCTGGCACAGGGAGACAGCCGTGGCCTGAGTGCCCAGGCTGGTTCATCCCTGGGTCAGGAAGGGCAGCCCAGGATGTGCTGTGGCAGGGCCTCTCCCTGCCACCAGGCGCGCCCTCACCTCCAGGGCAGAAATCCATTCAGGACTCACTGTCCCCCTCCCCACATCCCACCTCCTAGCTCCTAGGAGGAGAGGGTCTGAGTGAGCATGGTGAGGGCCTCTCCGAGTAGGGGAAGACCCCTTAGGGCTGAGGAGGGCAAATTGGAGGAACCACGAAGGTGGAGAGAATGGCAGCAAGCCGAATGCCAAAGCTCGCTTTCCAATCACTTCTCTCCTCTCCCCATTCCTGTTGCACACTTTGTGGATGTCCAGTGCGCATCTGCATCTCTCCCTCTGCTTCTTGGCTCTCGTTTTCGTCTGTTTTGGCTTCAGGCATCCCTGCAACAGTGCTGATCTCTGTAAAGTGAATCCTGTGTTCCCGTTGCCATGCATTACGAGACTTCAGATGTGTTCCCTTAGCTTTGGGAAGGGGCATGTGAGCCCCCAAGGGAGCTGAAGGCTGCGTAGAGGAACAGACCCTATGCATGGATGACGTGGAATACTGTGAATGTCACTGTGCCACTTCCAGAACTTTCCAGGGTTCCTCAGGGCTATCCTTCCTGAAACCCTTTTCTCAGCCCCACACAACTCCTCTTAGGCTGGGGATGTCTTGCCATCCCTCTCACTACAGGGCCAGAGTGGGACCCTATGCCCCAGGGTCTGAATTTCAGGGTGGAGCCTCCCCTGGTAAATTCAGCACTACTTTGCAGGGAGTTGGGACTCAACACCTCTCGCCTCCTGCTTGGTTCTTCCTGGTTCGCGTCTCTGGCTCTCTTGGGCTCTCTTCTCTCCAGGTCAGCCAGCAGGCCCTCCTCCCCACCCCGTCCCCTCCCTGTCTCCCCACATCTTGGCTCCATTCTCTGTTTTCCTTTAGGGCTTGCTTTCAAAGAGCACCAAGTTGGCCACTAGCTTCTCTGGCCTGGCCCACCTTGAAGCCTGACCCTGACTCATGGTCCTGGTCCCGACAGGACGTGGTTCACACCGGTTTAGAAAACTCTGGACTGCAAAGTCACAAACCATCTGCACCCTCTTCTTCCGCCCCAGACGTTATTTATGTGTGTGGCTTTGTGTTCGTTGCTAAATGCAGCCTGTGTGAAGGCTGTTAATTAACCCTTTGAGAAATGCGCTTCCCATCGGGGCAGGGACAGGAACAAGGAACATGTTTCTAATCACCGAAGATTTATCCTGCTTCAGATGAGGCGTTTAATGAAGGCAGGGGAAGGGGCTGGAGGAGATGCCCTCCGAAGCGGTTTAAAGAAAGCCCGTTTTGTGCACACAGATTGTCAGAAGGGCAGGAAATTCTAAATCAACTGTGCTCCTGGGCCTCAGTGAGGGGACAGGAGGTGCATACAGGGAGGGGGCAGGAGCCTGTGGGGTGGGGGAAGGCCTGGGGGCACAGGCTGGCTATCAGGAAGCGGGGCCAGGTGGCTCTCCTGGGATGAGCTGTGTAGTCCCTCATCCCTTTGGCCATCTGTAAAATGGGACCTGTCTCGCCTGCCTCCTCCAGGGCATCCATGGAGGGACTGTGGAACAGAGTTGGAGGAGCCACTTACAATACAAACAGTCATCAAAGAGTGACCATGCTGTGGGTGCCTTGGGAGGTGCGTGGGAGTGACGAAGTGAAAAGAGGAACTTTCCTTCCCAGTGCGGGAGGGTGAGCTCTGGGGTCAGGGTGTTCATAAGCTTTCCAGGGGGGCCTTCTAGTTCCTCACCTGTAAAATGAAAGGCATTCTGGAATCTTCACAGCTGGGTGTAGGATTATGGGTTTCCCAACACTGATAACAACCTTTCTCCTGAAAAAGGAGAAATTCACTTTTGGGTTTCACTCCCCCTTGGTTTCCCAGGCCAAGGAGCATCACAGTTCCCACCCTTCCCAGATGCACTGAGGGTGGTACTGGCTGGAGGGTTTGCGGGAGGAGGGCAAGCGGGAAGTCCCAGGACATCCCAGGGGCGTGGGCTGAGGGATGGAGTGGGCCACCGAGGCCCGCTGATATTTATAACTGCGACTCTTTACATTCTGTATAAAGGCATGCCTAAAAAGCACCATTGAGGGAGGGCTCAGACGCCTGCCCGCACTTAGCCAAGCTTCCTGTCAAAGCAGAATGAGCCCAGAAAACAAAAAAATGTATTCACAGCTCTGAGCCTTCCCCACTTCCCAGGCTTATTTCGTTTGAAAATATTCAGAGTTGGAGGGAGGAAAGGGAGAGGAAACAGAGTCCAGCCTGCCTCCCTGGGGACCATGTATCTGCTGCTAGGTTGTGTAACCTCTCGGAGCCACACATTTGCCTACTTGTAGGTGGTTGTGAGAAGGAGGAGAGAAGATGGGTAGGAAGAACGAGGTCAGCAGGAGATGCATGAGTGGGCTCCCCTTCCACTCCCCTCTTCTCACTTCCCTCAATCTCCTCCACCCCTCACTTCCACCCCTTTCTTCTCCCCCAACCAGTCTCTCCTGAGGTCTGCCATATCACCGTCTCTGCTCCATCCCTAAGATGCCCAGATTAAACCAACCTAATATCGTTCAATGATCTCACCCAGAGAGGCCCACACAATAATGAACCCTATGGTGAACAGAACCCAGATACCCCTATTTCAGCCTGTCGCATACACAGTGGAGGTGTGCGTGGTTCAAGTTTGTACTTAGTTGGCTGTGCCTTAGCAAGCTTCCAGGGATTCCCCTGCAAGCTGAAGTTTGAGGACCATTGTACTGGAACATGCAAATGCTCTTGAAGCCTTCAGTGAATTCATCCAGAGGTGAGGCCGGGGGAGGGCTGATGTTTTCCCTTTGGAAGTGGCTCCTAGGGAGCGCTATTGCTGGGAAGAGCACCAGCTTCCGGCCACTTCCTCCCTCTCTGAAGCTTCCCCCAGTGCCTCTTCCCAGGGACCCAGGAAGTCTGCTTTCCACTCCAGGAGTCAGGATGGAAGCTGCCTCTGGGGTGTCCACACCCCTACTGGGTGACAGACTCCTGGCTCCTTTCATGGTGGGTCCACCTTGTCAGTGGTGAGATAGGGAGAGGAGTGACAGGATGTCTCCAATGTTTCTCAATCACAGCCCCAGCCCCAGCCCCAGCTCCCTACCCCAGGACAGTAAAGCTACTAGTGTCCCCGGCACCTGGTCTTTCCTAGCCAGGGCATGCGTCTCAGTAGAACTGTCTGTATCGACGGAGATGTTCTGTATCTGTGCTATTCAATACAGTGGCCATGAGCCACCTGTCGCTACCTACTGAGTACTTGAAATGTGACGAGAGGCCAGGCTCAGTGACTCACGCATGTAATCCCAGCACTTTGGGAGGCCAAGGGGAGTGGATCACTTGAGGTCAAGAGTTCAAGACCAGCCTGGCCAACATGGTGAAACCCAGTCTCTACTAAAAATACCAAAAAAATTAGCCAGATGTGGCAACACACGCCTGTAATCCCAGCTACTCAGGAGACTGAGGTGGGAGACTCGCTTGAACCCAGAAGGCAGAGGCTGCAATGAGCTGAGATTGTGCCACTGCACTCCAGCCTGGGTGACAGAGCAAAACTCCATCTAAAAAAAAATAAAAATAAAAAATAAATGTGACTGGAGTGACTGAGGAACTGAAATATGAATTTTCTTTCCTTTAAATTCCTTTAAATTTAAATGACTATGAGAGACTTGAGGCTACCATATTGGACAGTGATGTTCTGGGAGCTCCTTCGAAGCCTTGGCCTCTGACGCCTTCGTTCCCTGCATCCTCGGCATCTGCTCCAGCCCTATGCTGTCCTGTCCCATTACACAGAGGGGAAACCTAGGCCTAAGAGAGGGGGTACTCTGCCATGGTTAGGAAGCGAGGGTAGTACTGGACCCCACCCCCTCCTCTGCCTTCCAGCCCAGGCCTCTGGCCGGCAGCCCCATTGGACCCTGGCCTCTGGCCGAGGTGTGGGAAGTTGAATGTGATGAAACCCAAGACCCCTTGGCTGGTGCCCGGCTGTGGTTTTGCACTTGAGCTACAGAGCTGGGTGGAGGCAGCTGGAGAGGACTGTCAGAGGATGGGAATTCGGGTGGCCTGCCCAGCAGGCCCTGTGAGCAGGAGCTGTTCCCAAGGGGGTTTCCAGGCCAAGCAGGCTTCCAGGTTCTGCTGGTGTCTTCTGGCAGCAGAGGGCCCTGAGTGACCCAGATTCTCCTAGATGCCCCACCGTGGAGAGGGACAGAGAGGGGATCGTGGAGGTGAATTAGCATGTGTGGCTGTGTGTAGTCAGTGAGTGGAAGTGGGGAGGGCAATGGCACTGGCTTTTCTAGGGAGGAAACTAGCCAGCTTGCTCCACCCTCCCCACCATCACCACCAGCTACGTAATTTACAGGGCCCAGTGCAAAATGAAAATGCAAGGTCCCTTGTTCAAAAATCATCAAGGATTTCACATAACGTGGGAGCATTAATCCAAGTGTGGGGACTTTCAGACAGCAAGGCCCTGTGCAGCTGCCTTGGTTACCAACCTGTGAAGCTGGCCCTGCCATGAGTGCCTTCATCCTTTGAGTCCTGAAAGAACAGAGGATGGCCAGGCTTACTTTGGGAGGCTAAGGCGGGAGGATCACTTGAGGCCAGGAGTTTGAGGCCAGCCTGGGAAGCATAGCAAGACTCCATCTCTACAAAAAATTTAAAAATTAGCCTGGCATGGTGGCATACACCTGTAGTCCCAGCTACTCGAGAGGCTGAGACAGGACAGCTTGAGCCCAGGAGTTTGAGGTTTCAGTGAGCTGTGATTGCAAAACCCTATCTTTGGGCCAGATATAGGCAAAAGCTGGCCAATTCCTCCACCCCCAGCCCCATCAGGGCTTCTGGAGACCTACGGAAATGGTTCCAAGTCTCCTCCAAGACACATATTCCAACCCCCTGAGTCTTCTACTAGTCACACTAAATGCCCTTAGGCTGAGGAAGGGAGATGGTTCAGTGCATGCCCTGATCCCTGCTCCAGTCAAGGAGGGGGACAGCCAGGGAATGACAGCAATGCATTTATCCAGCGCTTCCTGCATGCCAGGTGCCTTGCTAAGGATCTCACCTGTATTATCTCATTCGATTTTCCTAACACTCTGACGCAGATAGTTTTGTTTGCTTCCTTTTGTTTGCACAGAAGGAAGGGCTTTCTGGGGTAAGAACAATGTTCCATGTCTTGACTGTGTGGTTATTACATGGGGGTATACATTTGTCAAAATTCATCAAGCTGGGCGCTTAAAATCTGTGCATTGATTGTGTGTAAATTATCCCTCAATAAAATGCATTTATTAAAGAAATGTATTTTTTAAAGTAAGGCACACAGTCTTTGAGAACTTGACCAAGGTCAAATTCCTAAGGGATAGAGCTGGAATTTTAGCTTAGGTACCCAGGAGTGGTGCCATGCCTGTGCAAAGACCCGGATCGAGGGGTCAGAAGGATAAGATTTCAGACATAGTGGCTTCTTGTTCTTGAGCAAATTACAGGGCCTCTCTAAGCCTTGGGTTTCTTACCTGTAAAATGGGAACAAAGATAGTACCTGTGTTACAGGGTCATGGTTTAGTGCTGTGAGGGACATGTTGGAAGGGGGAGGACCCTGGGGAGCTGTACAGGGTGCTGCTTATGTCCTGTTGTTCACCCTGTAGGCTGCCAGCAAAGCTAAGGGGCAGCCTCCCATGTGGGCACCCTCTTCTTCACCCTTATCAGCCCCCGCAGCTCCTTCAACCCAGGTCCCTGCCCTATTACGAGGAAGCAGGTGACGTAGTAGGTCATGTCTGCTGCAGGACCCAGGGCAGCAGGGGTGGCATACAAGGTTTGGGGTCCTGCTATGGGGGGCTCACTGATGAGCTTCTGTCGGAGGAACTGATTCGGGATTTAGAATAGTGGAGAATGGGGCTGGGCACTGTGGCTCACACCTGTAATCCCATCACTTTGGGAGGCTGAGGTGGGCGGATCACGTGAGGTCAGAAATTCGAGACCAGCCTGGTCAACATGGGAAGCCCCGTCTCTACTTAAAATACAAAAATTGGCTGGGCATGATGGTGTATACCTGTAGTCCCAGCTACTCAGGAGGCTGAGGCACGAGAATCGCTTGAACCTGGGCGGCGGAGGTTGCAGTGAGCCAAGATTGTGCCACTGCACTCTAGCCTGGGTGACAGAGCGAGACTTCATCTCAAAAAAAAAAAAAAAGGTGGAGAATAGGAGAAGGTACCTGGAGGGAGTGTGCTAAAGACCTTGTCTTTCTTAGAAGGAGGATGAAGTTTGCTGTAAACTTTGTTAGAAAAAAATACCACGTTAAGAACATCTTGGCCAGGCACAGTGGACTCACACCTGTAATCCCAGGTGTAAGGAGGGAGAGGCGGGAGAATTGCTCAAGGCTAAGAGCTTGAGACCAGCCTGGGCAACATAGCAAGACCCCATCTCTTAAAAAAAAGAAAAAGAATGTCTTAAAAATTAAGGGTCTCCACGAAAAGAATATAAACAGAATGTGTTACTTCTGCCCCCGGCCTCACCTTGTCCACATGACCTCCCAAAACTGGGCTGGACTATGTTTATATATTTGCCTGTGGGCTCCTCTCCACCCTAAGGAGCTGAAGTTGTGTTTATCACTTTGGTCTCCCCACCCCTGCCCGGGGCCTGACACATACTAGGGGCTGAATAAATGCTGGTAGGTGAAGGGCTTAGAATTGGGGTTAGACTTTTCTACCCCAAAGACTTAGGCCCAAGCTTTACCAAACTACCCCGGGGGGGGGGCCTGACCCCTTGCTCTAGTGGGAAAGTGGCTCTGGGCTCTGGCCTCTTCCTGACATAGGCCAGCTCCAGCAGCTATACTCCTCTAAGTTCTGTTTTTGGGAAATTCTGTTGTTTTTATCCCCAAGGAACCACCTTGAACCACCTTAGTCCCCAAATCCTGATAGTATCTCCATGAGTAGAGTAGCACATTTCATGGATGAGAAAGTCAAGGCTCAGAGAGGTTAAGAGACTCCCCCATGGACACAAAGCAAGGTACTGACAGAGCCAGCCGAAGAACTCAGACCTCCTGGCCCCAGTCCAGCTCCACTATACACCCCATTGCCACTAATGCTGTCTCAGCCCCCAGCCCCTAACGCCCACCTCGGTAATGGAGCCGGGCTGGGTGGAGTTGGCTGCTGAAAGGCTGGAGGCTTGGCTTAGGCCAGCAGCTCCTGGAAATTGGGCCGTTTTCCTGGGGCGGAAATGAGAAGCAGATGTGGCTCAGAGCTGGAGTGCAGACTCATGCCGCGTCAGGGGGCTCAGGTTACATGGGAGGACACGTGACCGAGGTTCCAAAAACAGCCTGAAACCCCCAAAGCCTACAGTGGGATCCAGCCTGGGCCTGGGGAGCTGAGTCCCACCCAGATCGCCTCCTGATAGCCCCTGAGAGCCTCCAGGAGAGGGTGAAATGGAAGGCAATGGGGTGAGCGAGGCCCCGGGCCACTGTGGCTTCTTGCTCCAGCTCTGTGTGTAGGGTTGTCTGAGCCCCTGCACCAAGTCCCTGTCTTTAGAAAGATACCTAGGAAGGGCAAGACACCTTTTATTGGGATTGCCAGCAGCCTCCCCGCCCAGGGCTGGCTTGATGCCTATGCCCAGGCCACCAGAACACCTTTTGCAGTCTAAGGTTGCACCACTTTGCTTCAAATCTTTGGGGTAAGGGATTGATCCTGCTCACAGGATCATGCTTCTCTCGGAAACCATCAAGTCTTATGCAGTATTCAGGCAGCCTCTCTGGAGTGGAGATGAATATCAACCACTTCCAAACTGGCAGTGGGGACTGGACCCAAGGGGAAAGGGGTGGGGCAGGATTGCGGAGACAGTGAGGTCCTGGCACAGGTGAGGAGTCCAGGAACAATCTGGCAATAGTGTCACTTGGCAGAGGGACCTGTGATCTGCCTAGCCCTTAAGTCTCTCCCTTGACCAATGGAGCAGGGCCCCATTCATTTATTTTTTCAATAGATGGTTCTTGCATACCCACTGTGGCCAAGGCAGTGGCTAAGCCTGAGGATCCAGAGGTGACTAAGCATGAACTCAGTCTCCAGGACCTCCCCAGCTGCCAAGGGAGTCCCCACAAAAACCAGTGAACAGTTTTAATGGATGGATTGATTGCTTGAACATTGAGTGTACACCGTATACCAGCACCCTGCTAGGCTCATAGGAGCCACCAGTGAACAAAATAGGTAAAGACCCTGCTCTAGTGAAGTTGACACTTTTTGCAAGGGAGATAGAGTATAAAAAATAAAAATTCGAAATCGGTTAAATATTGTGATTAGAAGGTGATGCATGCTATGGAAAGAAAGAAAAGTGGGTCAGGGGAGGAGGGCCAGGAAGTTGGAGCTGGTTGCAGTGGTGCCCAGGGCAGGGATGGTGGGCTTGCCTGAGAAGGCAAGACTGCAGCGAAGACATGAAGCTGGCGAGGGAGATGAGGATGGTGTCTGGGGACATGCCAAGGCCCAGAGAGAGGAGGGGCCTGCAGTGTTCAGGGTTTCAAGGAGGCTGGTGCAAGCTGGGGTGGAGAGAGAATGGAGGGTAGGAGTGAAGGTCCAAAGGGAAGGTGGGACAGAGGGAGGACTCGGAGGCCACTATGCAGTTTTAGCTTTGACCGTGAGTGAGGTGGGAGGCGCTGGAGGGTTGTGAGCAGACAGATGTGTATTGACTGGCATTTTCAAAGGACCATTTGGACTGTTGGGTCCACAGCAGACTGGAAGGGGCAGGGGCAAGGGCAAGGGGCAGTCGGGAGGCGACTTCAACAGTCCAGGCCAGAGGTGCTGCAGTCAGGCAGAGGATGGGAGAATTGCCTTGGGAGAAACTTGAATGTGGTCCCAGAGTAAGTTGGAGAAGGGAATGATGAACTCTGACTAAGGACGCTTTCCCTAGGGAGGTGACTCAAGCAGGATCTTGAAAAGTGAGTTCAGCAGGACTGCAAGGAGCTAGAGCATTCCAACCCTCTGTGTGACAGGGGCTGAAGCCAGGGGGCGCCAGGCCCAGGAGGGGAACCCTGCAATGCTCACCTCGGCTGCAGCGGGGTGCAGGGCACTTGGGCCAGGCCAGGGAAGAATGAAGCTTACTGCTCTGCCCAAGGGTGTAATCCTGTGGGCACTGGGGAGTTGGTGACGGGTTTTTCAACCTGAGGCTGCAAATCCACAAGACCCACTTTCCAGTCAAGACAAGTCCCTCTGTTACCATGAGGGGATTGGAGGCAGGTGGAGACAGGAGAACCAGGTGGGAAGAAGAAGATGAGCCCCTGCCCGTTGCAGTGCTAGAGAGAGGCAGTGGTAGTTAGATGAGGGATTGATGGAGAGAGGCCTGTCTCTGTCCTGGGGAAGATGACGAGTTAGTTTGGGATGACTGCATTGGAGATGCCTTTGGGAAATCAGACAGAGTCCTGGAGCGGCTGACCAAGGTGTTTGGAGCTCACCAAAGGAGACAGAGCCCAGATACTCATCTAAGAGTCTTCAGGGACAGAAGGCAGTAGAAGCTGTAGAAGTCTGGCTGGGCACAGTGGCTCACGCCTGTAATCCCAGCACTTAGGAAGGCCAAGGCGGGCGGATCAGACGGTCAGGAGTTGAAGACCATTCTGGTTAACACGGTGAAACCCCGTCTCTACTAAAAATACAAAAATTTGCCAGGCGTGGTGGCGTATACCTGTAGTCCCAGGTACTCAGGAGGCTGAGGCAGGAGAATCACTTGAACCGGGGAGGTGGAGGTTGCAGTCAGCTGAGATCGTGCCACTGCACTCCAGCTTGTGCAACAGAGAGAGACTCTATCTCAAAAAAGAAAAAAAAAAAAAAAAAGTCCCCCAGCCAGGGGCATCTCCAGTTGCTGATTTTTTTTTTTTTTATCCTGAGGAAGATCTGATTAGAGGTAGCCTCCCTCCTCTTTGCCTCACTCCCAAGGCCTTTGAGAGAAGGGGTGAGAACAATCATCTTGAGAGTAAACAAGGGATCCCCCTGGAGGCTCCAGGAGCGAGTGAGTCCCCTTGGATAACACTGAGAAGTCACAGGCAAGGGTTCCCTGAGCAGGCTCCAGTTCAGCCCTAGGGTGTGTGTGATGTGTCTCTAGTGTGTCTGGGGTCTTGGAATCAGCTTGTCTCTGGGTCTCTGCGTGCAAGTGTGTGTGCTTCAGGTATGCGTGTGTTGTAGAAATAGCACATCATTCTCTTTCTCCTGTGGCCCTTCAGGGTGAAGGCTAAGGTGAGGTTCATTGCCCGGGAAGCAAGTGTCATGCGCGTCCGTCCCTGTGAAGAGACCACGAAACAGGCTTTATGTGAGCAACATGGCTGTTTATTTCACCTGGGTGCAGGCGGGCTGAGTCCGAAAAGAGAGTCAGCGAAGGGAGATAAGGGTGGGGCCGTTTTATAGGATTTGGGTAGGTAAAGGAAAATTACAGTCAAAGGGGGGTTGTTCTCTGGCGGGCAGGAGTGGGGGTCACAAGGTGCTCAGTGGGGGAGCTTTTTGAGCCAGGATGAGCCAGGAAAAGGAATTTCACAAGATAATATCATCGCTTAAGGCAAGGACCGGCCATTTTCACTTCTTTTGTGGTGGAATGTCATCGGTTAAGGCAAGGTAGGGCATTTGCACTTCTTTTGTGATTCTTCAGTTACTTCAGGTCATCTGGGCCTATACGTGCAAGTCACAGGGGATGCGATGGCTTGGCTTGGGCTCAGAGGCCTGACATTCCTGCCTTCTTATATTAATAAGAAAAATAAAACAAAATAGTGTGCAGTGTTGGGGCGGCGAGAATTTTTTGGGGGGTGGTATGGAGAGAGAATGTGCGATGTTTCTCAGGGCTGCTTCAAGCGGGATTAGGGGCGGCGTGGGAACCTAGAGTGGGAGAGATTAAGCTGAAGGAAGATTTTGTGGTAAGGGGTGATATTGTGGGGTTGTTAGAAGAAACATTTGTCGTATTGAATGATTGGCGATGGCCCTGGATATGGTTTTGGATGAATTGAGAAACTAAATGGAAGATATAAGGTCCGAATAAAACAAGGAGAAAAATGAGTATTAAAGGACTAAGAATTGGGAGGGCCCAGGACGTCCAATTAGAGAGTGCCCAAGGGGGTTCAGCGTAATTGCTGGCTTGGTTGGCAAGTTTTTGGGCTCTATCCTTGAGTTTTTTTATGTTGTCATATACCAGGCCAGATTGATTTAGGTAAAAACAACACTCTTCATTTAAGAATATACAGAGTCCTCCTTTTTCAGCAGTGAGTAAGTCAAGGCCTCGGCGGTTTTGGAGGACAACTGCAGCTAAAGAGTCAACTTGGACCTGGAGAACTGATAAAGTTTGTGATTTTTAGGGCTTCTAACAGTATTAAAGTAGTGGCAGCCACTGCACGCAGACATGAGGGCTAGGCTAAAACAGTAAGGTCAAGTTGTTTGGACAGAAAGGCTACAGGTCGTGGTCCTGGCTCTTGTGTAAGAATTCTGACTGCACTAACCATGCCTAGGAAGAGAAGGAGTTGTTGTTTTGTAGAAGGGGTTGGGGTTTGGGAGATTAGCCGGACACGATCAGCAGAGAGAGTAAGTGTGTATTTATGAGAGTTATGCCGAGATAGGTAACAGATGAGGAAGAAATTTGGGCCTGACTGAAGTAATGGGGGCTGTCTGTGAAGCCTTGTGGCAGTACAGCCTAGGTCATTTGCTGAGCCCGATGGGTGTCAGGGTCAGTCTAAGTGAAAGCAAAAGAGAGGCTGGGATGAAGAGCATAAAGGAAGAGTAAAGAAAGTATGTTTGAGATCCAGAACAGAATAATGGGTTGTGGAGGGAGGTATTGAGGATAGGAGAGTACATGGGTTTGGCACTACGGGGTGGACAGGCAAGACAATTTGGTCGATAAGGTGCAGATCCTGAACTAACCTGTAAGCCTTGTCTGGTTTTAGGACAGGTAAAATGGGGGAATTGTAAGGGGAGTTTACAGGCTTTAAAAGGTGATGCTGTAGCAGGCGAGTGATAACAGGCTTTAATCCCTTTAAAGCATGCTGCGGGATGGGATATTGGTGTTGAGCTGGGTAAGGGTGATTGGGTTTTAATGGGATAGTAATGGGCATGTGATCGGTTGCCAGGGAAGGAGTAGAGATGTCCTATACTTGTGGGTTAAGGTCGGGGGATACGAGGGGAGGATGTGAAGGAGGCTTTGAACTGGGGGAAAAGGCAGCAATGAGGTGTGGCTGTAGCCCAGGAATAGTCAGGGAAGCAGATAATTTAAAATGTCTTGATCTAATAAGGGAGCTGGGCAGGTGGGGATAACTAAAAAGGAGTGTATAAAAGAATGTTGTCCAAGTTGGCACCAGAGTGGGGAGTTTTAAGAGGTTTAGCAGCCTGGCTGGCAATACCCACAACAGATATGGACGCAAGGGAAACAGGCCCTTGAAAAGAAGGTAATGTGGAGTGGGTAGCCTCTGTATTGATTAAGAAGGGGACGGACTTACCCTCCACTGTAAGAGTTACCCAAAGCGTCTGTGATAGTCCAGGAGGCTTCCGAGGTGATGGGGCAGGGTCAGTCTTCAGCTGCTAAGCTGAGAAAATCTGGGAAGGAGTCAGTCAGAGAGCCTTGGGCCAGAGTTCCAGGGGCTCTGGGAGTGGCTGTCTGGCAAGTTGGACAGTCTGATTTCCAGTGGGGTCCCGCTCAGATGGGACACGGCTTAGGAGGAATCCCGGGCTGTGGGCATTCTTTGGCCCAGTGGCCGGCTTTCCGGCACTTGTAGCAAGCTCCTGGGGGATGAGGTTCTGGAGGAACCCGTGGCAGCCGTGGTTCAGGCGTTTGGAGTTGTGTGCTGGAGATGTGGCTGGGGTTTGTCTCACAGTGGAGGTAAGGAATTGCAACTCAGAAATAAGTTGCTACTTGGCTGCCTCTACTCTATTATTGTACACCTTGAAGGCGAGGTTCATTAAGTCCTGTTGTGGGGTTTGAGGGCCGGAGTTTAATTTTTGGAGCTTTATTTAATGTCAGGAGCAGACTGGGTAATAAAATGTAATTTGAGAATAAGACGGCATTTTGATGTTTTAGGGTCTAGGGCTGAAAAGCGTCTCAGGTTTGCTGCTAAACAGGCCATGAACTGGGCTAAATTTTTCATATTTGATGAAAAAGAGCCTAAATGCTAACTGATTTGGGAGAGGTCGGATAAAGAAAAAGGAACATTAACCTTGACTATGCCTTTAGCTCTATCCACTTTTTTAAGAGGAAATTTCTGGGCAGGTGGGGAAGGGCTAGTTCCGGAACGAAACTGTAAGCCAGACCAGGTGTGAGGAGGGGAGGTGATAAAAGGATTATAGGGTGGGGGAACGGAGGCTGAGGAAGAATTGGGACCTAGCTCAGCCTGGCGAGGAGGGGAGAGGTCAGATGGGTCTGTAGAAAGGAAGATTAGAAAGACTCAGCGACGCTTGGGGTTGGGACTGAGGGGACAGGCGGGAGGGAAAGAAGGAAGATTTGGGACGAGTTGCATTGGCAACAGAGACTAGGGAGGGACCGATGTGTAAAAGAATGCCTGGACGTCAGGCACTTCAGACCGTTTGCCCATTTTACGACAAGAATTATTTAGATCTTGTAGGATGAAAAAATCTAAAGTGCCGTTTTCTGGCTATTTGGAACTACTGTGAAGTTTCTGTTGGAGTTAAGCAGCATTGTAGAAGAAAATAAGGCATTTAGGTTTTAGATCAGGTGTGAGTTGAAGAGGTTTTAAGTTCTTGAGAACACAGGCTAAAGGAGAAGAAAGAGGAATGGAGGGTGGAAAGTTGCCCATAGTGAAGGAGGCAAGCCCAGAGAAAAGAAAGAGTAGAGATACGGAGAGAAGGAGTTTGGGGGTTCTTGCCCTCCAGAAAAGTGGGAAAGGGGTTGGGGCGTGGAACTAAGGTATTGGGGTGCAAAACTAAGAGACCGGGGCACAAAAATAAGAGGGGGCATAAAAATAAGAGGTCAGGGCGCAAAAATAAGAGGTTGGGGTACTTGCCCCTCCCCCAGAAAAGCAGAGAAGGGGTAGAGACAGGGAGGGTAGGGGTTGGGGTGCTTGCCCCTCCCCCAGAAAAGCGGGACTTGCCGCTTAGGGTGAAGGACCAAGGCAGGCGTCCCTGCAGCGTGGTCAGACACCTCTGAAACCTGGGTGAGTAATCAGAGAGGCGTCCCTGCAATGATTAAACACCAAGGGAAGGCTGCCTTCACCAGTCCGTGACCGGCGCTGGCGTTTTGGGTCCACGGATAAAACGTGTCTCCTTTGTCTCTACCAGAAAACGAAAGGAACTGAAATTAAGAGAAGGGAGAGATTGAAAGGTGGCGCCAAGATTGAAAGGAGAAAGAGATCGAGGGATAGTGAGAGAGGTTGGAGAAGAGAGTAAAAATGGGGCCGCTTACCTAATTTAAAATTGGTGAGATGTTCCTTGGGCTGGTTGGTCTGAGGACCAGAGGTCATAGGTGGATCTTTCTCATGGAACAAAGAGCAGGAGGACAGGGGATTGATCTCCCAAGGGAGGTCCCCTGATCCGAGTCACGGCACCAAAATGTCATGCGCGTCTGTGTGAAGAGACCACCAAACAGGCTATGTGTGAGCAACATGGCTGTTTATTTCACCTGGGTGCAGGCAGGCTGAGTCCGAAAAGAGAGCGAAGCGGCCGTTTCATAGGATTTGGGTAGGTATAGGAAAATTACAGTCAAAGGGGGGTTGTTCTCCGGCGGGCAGGAGTGGGAGTCACAAGGTGCTCGGTGGGGGAGCTTTTTGAGCCAGGATGAGCCAGGAAAAGGAATTTCACAAGATAATATCATCGCTTAAGGCAAGGACCAGCCATTTTCACTTCTTTTGTGGTGGAATGTCATAGGTTAAGGCGAGGCAGGGCATTTGCACTTCTTTTATGATTCTTCAGTTACTTCAGGTCATCTGGGCGTATATACATGCAAGTCACAGGGGATGCGATGGCTTGGCTTGGGCTCAGAGGCCTGACAGTAAGTGTAGGGTGGAATCAAAGCAAGTCACCCAGGACAGATGAGGCAGGATGGGATGGAGAGATGCAGCTACTGAACAGCAGGACTCAAGGAAGAGAGAAGGTGAGAAGCAAAGAGTCAGCTCTGTCCCTCACCCCAGTGGAGACTCAGTGGGCTGTGTGGGAAACATCCCAGCCACATTTGCGGGTAAATTTCACTGCACAGGGTAGGTGGAATTTGACTCTCAGATTACAGCTGTGGGGAATTTCAGTGAACTCCTTTAGGAAAGCAGTCACTGAGGAAGGTATAACACAATATGGCGCTGCCCAGGAAGTAGTTTAGAAATGTCTAAGGAAGCAGTCTAGGAAGTGGTTCTCGGAACTCTGCCTCTTCTGGAGGAGTAGAATGCAGCCAGGCGGTCCTAGGCCCCAGGGAAAGGGTAGAAATCAGGGCCACAGGCCGGGTGTGGTGGCTCACATCTGTAATCCCAGCACTTTGGGAGGCTGAGGCGGGTGGATTACCTGAGGTCAGGAGTTCGAGACCAGCCTGGGCAACATGGCAAGACTCCGTCTCTAAAAAAAATACAAAATTAGCCAGGTGTGGTGGCTCATGCCCGTAATCTCAGCTACTTGGGAGGATGAGGCAGAAGAATCACGAACCTGGGAGGCAGAGGTTGCGATGAGCCGAGATCACACCATTGTACTTCAGCCTGGGCAAAAAGAGCAAAACTCTGTCTCAAAACAAAAAAAAAAAAGAGAGAGAGAAATCAACACAGAGGTAGGATCTGCACCACCAGCCTTGTGCAGGGACCACTCACTTCATCAATACCCCTCTCCATCCCCAACCACCACCAATACCACCAGGGATCCCAGGGACCAGGCCCAACCAGCCCTGTCCCATCACGTATGGGGAAGGTGTGTGGGAAGAATGCAAAGAACTCCACACCGACCTTGAACTCCTCTTCCCACCACCACCATGAGGTCTGTAAATGTCTCTCTGCACCAGGAAGACATTTGGCATCTGCTAGACATTTGGCTAGCAGAAGAGGGAATAGGGAGAAAACGCTGAGTATTTTACTGAAAGGAGGCTTGGTTGAGCATGCAGAAATGGAGACACTTATAGTGGGCAAGTTAAAGATTTCTTTCTTTTTGTTTTGTTTCTCTTTTTGTTTTGTTTTCTTTCTTTTCTTTCTTTTTGTTTTGTTTTTGTCATTCATTCATTTGTTGCCTGTCAACAGCAGGAAGTATCTCATTAGATCTAGATGAGAAGAGTACAAGAAAAATTAAGGAAGACGCAGGTTTTACTTATCTTGTGTGAGTCGTAGTGTGTGATTTTCAACTCCACCACATATGTGTCTGCACAAGCTTGTCTGGCCAGCTTTTTACTTTCAATTCCAGTGGTGAGACTTTTCTTTGAGACTCGCTGTGTGCTTTGCTTTGGCCAGGAGTTGAGAATCATAAAATCACCAAATTCTGTATTAATTATCTATTGCAGCATAATACATTACTCCAAAACATATCTTCTAAAAACAATATACTCATTTTATCTCATAGTCTTTCTGTGGGTCAGGCATTGGTAAACAGAGTAGTTCCAGCTCAGGGTGTGTCGTGAGATTGCAGTTGAGATGACAGCCAAGGCTGCAGTTATCTGAAGGCTAAACTGGGGCTGGAGGCTCTGAATCCAAGACAGGCCTGCCAGGTTGTTCTTCCTGTTGGCAAGAGGCCCCTGTTTCTCACCACATGAATCTCTCCACAGGACTGCTTGAATGTCCTCATGGCATGGCGGGTGCCTTCCTCCAGAAGAAGTCATCTGAAAGAGCAAGGCAGAAGCCTCAGTGTCTTCTATGACAACCTAACCTTGAAAGCCACACCTCGGGGCCAGGTGTAGTGGCTCACACCTGTAATCCCAGCACTTTGGGAGGCCGAGGCAGGCAGATCACCTGAGGTCAGGAGTTTGAAACCAGCCTGGCCAGCATGGGGAAACCCCGTCTCTACTAAAAATACAAAAATTGACCGGTTGCAGTGCCTCACATCTGTAATCCCAGCACTTTGGAAGGCTGAGGTGGGTGGATTAGCTGAGGTCAGGAGTCCTAGACCAGCCTGGCCAACATGGTGAAACCCCACTTCCACTAAAAATACAGAAATTAGCTGGGCGTGGTGGCACATGCCTGTAATCACAGCTACTCAGGAGGCTGAGGTAGGAGAATTGCTTGAACCCGGGAGGTGGAGGTTGTAGTGAGCTGAGATTGCGTCACTGCACCCCAGCCTGGGTAGCAAGAGTGAAAAACTCCTTCTCAAAAAAATAAAATAAAATTTAGCTGGGCATGGTGGTGCAAACCTGTAGTCCCAGCTACTCTGGAGGCTGAGGCAGGAGAATCACTTGACCTCAGGAGATGCAGGTTGCAGTGAGTACATTGTGCCACTGTACTCCAGCCTGGGTGACAGAGAGACTCCATCTCAAAAAAAAAAAAAAAAAAAAAAGGCCACACCTCCCTATGTGGTCCAGGCTCTCCAAAAGCTTATGGTATTGCAGGGTAGACGTAAAGTCCCTACTGCAAAACAAGACATCTGAGGTCCAAGCAAAGTGATGTGGGCTTTCTGAGGACAGAGTGAGCCACCCCAGTCAGGCAGCCAGGGAGGCTTCCGAGAATGGGTAGAAGAGCCCCCGCCTCTATCCTGCCCTGAGTGGCTCTTCCCTGGAGAAGGAGGCTTAGTACCTGTAAACTGGTCAGATGGGGAAGCCTTTGGGGGCCTGGTCAAGTGAGGGGGCTGGTTTCTGTCTGCTGGGTGACAGGGGAGTGTGGCGTGGGTACAGAGAGGCTGCTAGGGAGCTCCCAGAGGGAAGGCAGGGTACAGCCCTGGAGGGACTTAGAAGTGAGGCAAGGAAGGGAGAGACAGGGCTCAGAAAGGGAGAGGGAAGGCAAGAAATTGAGGGCTGGACCAGTCTTCTACTTGGTCAGCATACCATTTTTCTGGGCTGTCATCCCTGACCACAGATTCATTCATTCATTAATTCCTGTATGCCTGTCAGGTGCTGGGGTGACAGAGACAAAGGCCAGGTCCCTGTCCTCAGAGGTCACAGTTGAGTAAGGGATGATACACAGTACAGGGGTGACATCTGTGAAGTGTGATGGGTGCATGGGGAGCATACATTGCTGGGAGAGGGCTGGGCTGGTCAGAAGGGGAGGCCTGGGCTGCTTCTCGCAGAGGTATGACAGGCACGAGGTATCCCTGGTACGAGGTATCAGCAGGCACACGTGGGAGAGTGCTGAGAGATGGAGCTGGAAGGGCCAGAAGAGGTGTGGCTCTGCTAGTTGGGTGGGGTGGTTTGGATTTCTTCCAGAAGACAGCAGAGAGATTATGCAGGAATTTAAGCAGCAGTGTGGAGGGATCAGCTCCACGGTTTAGAAATACTAGCTGGGCAGTAGAGAGAATGGTCTGGAAAGGGTGAGTCCAGGAGGAGACAGCAGTAACCCAGGCTATGCATGCAGAGAAATAGGGATAGGGAGAGGTGAACAAGTTCCAGAAGTCTTTCCAAGGCCTGGCAGCCCCCAGTCACGCCTACAGACTGAGCACAGCCCAGCTCATCTCAGATAAAACATCTAATTCAAGTCCTACACAGAGCCCAGGCCTCTGCTTTGAAAAATCTCTTGACCCCAGTAGTCCAGCTCGGGACTGGCCCCGCGAATCCCAACCCCAATCTGCCGCCCTCATCCCAGAGGGATGCTCAGCCTACTGGACCTTGGCCTTTCTCTGGGGGAAGGTGGGGCCTGTGAGGGGGGGAAGCCCTGAGGGCGGAAGCCCTGGGGCGGAACTGGCAGGCGTGGGGAGGCCCCCCAGGGCGCTGTGGCCACAGGGTAGCTGGAGGAGAGGAGGCCGGGGACTGGGGGAGTGAGCCGGTAGGGAGCCGGGCAGGGTTCCAGCCCTGTGGGGCGGGCCTGAGGAGCCCTGTGGGGACCTAGAAAGTGAGGAGGAAGGAAGCAACCGGCCGCAGCCGCGCGGCACAGCCGCACATCACAGAGATGTGACGGGGAGGACAACGGGCGGTGATTCCTGGAGTGGGAGTTACCCCCTCCCCCAATTCTCAAACCCCAGACAGGAGTGAGCTGCGCTGCCCACTCCCCGCAGCAGGTGGCGCCGTCTTGCTGGGATTGGACTCGGGGCCTGTGCGGGCCTGGCTGGGAAGCGCTCTGCGGAGAGGGACGCAACTGGAGCGGCTGGGGGGCATCTGTCCTGCGCCTGGGACCCTCACGGGGCCTCCCTGCTCCAGTCCCGCCAGCCTGCCGGCCTGTCCCCAGCTCTCCTGCTTCTCCACTCAGTCCCTGTTCCCCTTCCTGTTCTCCAGCCCTCCATTCCTGCTTTCTGCTGGGGTCCCGGAGAGGGTCTGGTGAGCTGGTTCACTCCGAGGCATCCCCACCGGATAAGGGAACTCCAAGCCCAGCCCAGAGGGCGTTTGGCCATGGCTCGGCACCGTGGGGGGGCCTCTCTAAGCAGCCCCCACTCCCAGGGTTTGCCTACATCCTATGCCCTCAGGAGGTGCCTCCGTGCCCCGAGCTGGGGCTTGGGGTGGAGGGGTTCCTAGGAACATGTATGAGAAAGTGTCTCACTCTGTCTTGTCACCCAGGCTAGAGTGTAGTGGCGCGATCACGGCTCACTGCAGCCTTCACCTCCCATGCCCAAGTTATTCTCTCACCCTGTCTCTACAAAAAATACAAAATCACAAAACATACAAAAAGAAAAAAAAAAAGAAACTCACAAAAATTAGCTGGCCGTGGTGGCACATGCCTGTAGTCCCAGCTACTCCGGACTGAGGTGGAAGGATCACTTGCACCCAGGAGGTGGAGGTTGCAGTGAGCCGAGATTGCACCGTTGCACTCCAGCCTGGGTGACCGAGTGAGACCTTGTCTCAAAAAAAAAAAAAAAAAGCAGTAACCCAGGCTATGCTTGGGTTGAGTAGGGACAGGAAGAGGTGAACAAGTTCCAGGAGTCTTTGGAAGGCCTGGCAGGAAAAAAAAAAAAAAAAAAGGAAGGAGGGAAGGAAAGAAGGAAGGAAGGAGAGAGGGAATGAAAGGAAGAAAGAAAGGAAAGAGGAAAGGAAGGAAGGAAAGAAAGAAACGGGGTCTTACCATGTTACCCAGGCTGGTCTCGAACTCCTAGGCTCAAACGATCCTCTTGCCTCAGACTCCCAAAGTGTTAGGATTACGGGCATAAGCCATGAGCCCAGCTCCTAGGAATCTTTGCTATGGCAAGGGGGCTTACTAATGAATGACAAAATACATTACAACAGCTCTTGGGGAACATGCCTAGCACCTCTCAATCTCTCATCTTGCGTCAAGAAGGAAAACCTGAAGGGCTCAGGGGACTCCTACTGGGCCTCCTGGCCCTGCTGATTCCCCACTTCCTTTCTTGTTCTTGAGGCTGGGTTCCACACTGGTCACAAAAGAGGGGAGTGTCCCCCTTGCCAGTGGACAGATCTGTGTGGGCTGGTGATGGCAGAGCTGGCCTAGGTAGGGCACTGAGTTGGGGGTGACTGGTGGGGGTAGTGGGGCATGGAAACAGAGGATGCCCACCGCAGGACCCTCTCTGAAGGAGCAGGTGAGGGCTGGAGGGCTCAGGAGGGAAACTTCCATAGTTTCTAGGGTGGAGTCTTGGGGCAGAGGGAAGGAAAGGGTCTGGCTGGTGTGAGTGGTGGCTGATCCAGAGAGGCTGTCGCCCAGCCCAGGACCCGTGGCTCCCAGCCTGCCCTTCTCCCCGGGTCCTGCACTCCCTAAGGACAGCTGCCATCACTTATAGACTCTAACCTGGTATCATGGCTTTGATAAGCATGAGGATATTTATGAGACAACAGGGCAGAATATTTTAGAGAAGGGCTATCTGGTAGCACAGCAGTGTCTGTTCCCCTGGGACACCTGAACTCTGATACTACCTGCCCCCAAGTTGTCACTCATTCCCTACCCTCAGCTGGGGTGGGTGGGAGGTGTTGTGGGTCCCTACATCTCGGTTCGATTTCAGCCTGAAATAAAAAGCCAACTTGTCACCCTTAGTCTTCCTAGGGATGGGATGCCTTCCCTGGGACGAGCTTGTGGTTCTGCTTGAACTTTTAGGTGGTCAGTGTAGCATAGACAGTAATGAGTTTATGTTGACTGTGAACTCTTGTTTCAAAGCACACCTGGGCAGGAACAGGTGGGTTGATGCCGAGAAGGCTGAGAGGGAGGAAGTGTGAGCCAAGGGAAGAGATGAACATGTGTCTGAGAAGGGAGGACCAGAGCAGCCAGGCAAGAAGAGGCCGTCACTGGCAGCCGCTCTGTCACTGCTGGGGAAAGAATGCCCAGGGCACTCTGGCAGTGAGTGTGGGGCTGCCACAGGGAGGAAGGGCTGGGAGGCTGTGGGGAATGCACTTAAGGCTGGATCAGGAGGCAGTCAGAAACGTCCTTATCTACTCCAAAACCTGGGGGCATGCTCGGGGGGCGGGGAGGGGGCGTGGTGAGGGGAGAGGAGGGATAATGATGAGTTCTCAGACGTCTTGGGCAGCCAGTTGGAGGGAAGCTGGGCTGGCAAGGCTGACTTTGGGAACTGTTTTGTATTTGGAATTTTCTGACCAGTGTAGAAGTTGTCTCCTGAGTTGCTGTTCTGCAAGAATGTATTATATAACTTCTTGCCTAATTTGTGGGTGGCATTGCCAATAAACCTACTAACATGGCCCCTTGAGCATGGTAGTGTTGGGAGTTGAGGCTCCCAGCCCACAAGGAGCTTCCCATGCAGCTGGGGAGGCGGCGCGAGTGCTCAATGAGATGTGAAGCTGTAGAGGAGTGTCCATGTGGGAAGTGCCAAGAGGACGGGATCAGGATGAGCTCAAGGCAGACTTCTTGGGGGAAGAAGGAGATTCTCAGATGGAGAAAAAGGATAGGTTACCAAGATGATGAGAACATTGTAAGCAGAAGCACCAAGAAGGAGTGGAAAGTTGGGGGGATGGGGAGAGATGTGAGGACACTAAGAGCTTGGCATACAGAAGACACTCAAAGTAAGGAAGGAAGGGTAGGAGAGTGGGAGGAAGGAAGAGGGAGCTGAGAGTTGCTCTCATAGGGATGGGGGCAGGTCTCTGGTGTGACCAACCTCCATGAGCCACCCTAGCTTGAGGAGCCCCACAGTGGACCCTCAGCTCACCAGCCTCCGTCTTAGGCTTACTCACAAACATGAAGCTGGGGCTAAGAAACAGGCATGAGACTGCCCGCCCACCCTTGTTTATCCTCCTCCAAGGCCTGGTGTCACCAGTGCCTTGCTGGGTAGCAGCTGCTTCAGTTCCCTGATGGAAATGGGGCTGTGTGTCACTCTGGGGTGACTGAGGGGCCAGTAACCCTCCACCAAGATGGCAGCATAGCCAGACAGGAGGGCTTTTGTCTCATCTTGACCCTCCTGGGAGGCCTGGCCATGGCCCGAGTTTGCTCAGTGTTAATTATTGACCAGGTACCCAGGGACAGGGCCCCGCTGTCCAGCTGGATGGAGGGCACGTGGGGCTGGGGCCTGGGCCTCCCAGGGCATCGGGTGGGGCTCACCTGGGGCCAGGGGAGTGGAGGGCGCCGGCCTTGGGTAAGGATCAAGGAGCCCCAAACGCCTCCCCCACTGCTCCCCAAGCCCAGGATTAAATGTGGTAGGAAGTGCCCAGGCCAGGGTGGCTGGAGATTCTGGGTGGTCAACATCCTCATTCTTACCCTCAGAAGTACAGGGAAGAGGGGGAGAAACACCTTTACCCTGAAAAGGAAGGAGACTACAGACAGAGAAGACCCCAGAATGGAGGTGTGAGGGTCCCTGAGCTGTGTGGAGCTGCATGCTTAGACCTGGAGGCCCCACCCGGAGCAGCACATGGCCACAGACACCCTCCTCAGGCCCTCTGATGGAAAATGCCAGCCCAAGAAGGTGTTAGGAGAGCTGAATCATTCTGGGCCAGAGGGAAGAGGGATGAGAGACCCCCCAGCCCTGGCGGGACCACCTCTGGTTTCTGGAGCTGTGTGAATATGGCCTTGTCCACCCCATCAGGGAGGCCTCAGCCAAGAGCAAGGAGGAAGGTCCACAAAGCGATGTGTATCAAGAGGCAGGAGGTAGGGGAGGAGGGGAGACTGAGTGATGCTGTTTAGAGCAGGACCAGCTCTGGTGCTTGTTATATGCGTACGTGATCTTGTTTGATCATCCTAAATGGTGATGAGAGCAGGGTGCTATTACTATGGCCATTTCATAAACGAGGAAACTGAGGCATAAATTGTGCCACTTGTCCAAGTCCTGGAGCTGGGAAACAGCAGAGCAGAGGCAGTCTGATTCCTGACCTGGGTCCGGTATAACTCTGTTACCTGCAGGGAGCAGGGCAGAGGGACAGTGCAGGAAGGTTGCAGAGAAGTGGCCCAGCGAACCCAGGCCTCTGGCTCAGGGCATGCCTTTGAGGTGGAGGCGGGGTGGGAATCTGGCTTCTCCATAGGGAAGGAGAATGTGTGCGCTGGCCTCTGGGTGTCAGGCAAGTGTGTCTCAGGCCGGCCTGTTCCCACAGCCCCCACCTCCTCTTCCCCTGGGGCTTTACCTGTGAGAAGTCAATATTGATGTTTTATGGCCCAGGGTAAACACACATTTTTTTCCTCCCATGGAGGGTTTATCTGGTCTAGAGGGTTAATCAGTGACCACTTGGAGGTGGGGGAAGCCTCTGAGAAGAAAGCAGCTATTCAATTCCAGCCCTTCACCCAGCCTCTCCCCTTCCCTCCTCCCCACTACCACCTCCCCTCTCATCCTCTGGTGGGGACTGACCTGGCCCTGCAAGTGGGTGGAGGTAGGACATTTGGGAGTCTGAGGCTGGAGTCCTTGTGGGTGTGTTCAGGGGACTGTTAAGTAGGATGCATCCAAGGAGAGTGTCCCTAGAGCCGCATTTGCCCTGAGCGCGGTGTTGGCAGGGCAGGTGGGCCCTGCATGCGGCTGTCATGGGCCCAGCCTGGTTAGGAGTGGGAGAGAGAGAAAATAAGTCTCGTGTCACAGAGCACTCAGAGTTGACCCGAGATAATATGGGTTGCTCCCCTTGAGAGCAGGGGCGCTGGAGCACAGCGTGGGGCCCGACCCTGCCTCTCACATGCTGTATGGCCTCGGACAGGTGGCTTCACATCTCTCGGCCTCAGGTGCCTCTCATCTCCTCTAGGGTGGTTTTGAGAATCAAATGAGATCCTGTACTTGCAGAGGGGAGAACATAAAGACACTGTGTAAAATTCAAATGGACCGTCGCCTCCTCTACCTTCCTTGAGAAGAGCATCGTTCGTCTCAGGGCTTGATATCCTTCTGCCTACAGAAACACAGTGATGGGTCGAGGGTTTAGAAAACTGAGGGCTCCTGAATATGTAAGGCTGAAATGAAGCAAGAGCTGAACGGCTCTGCGTGATAAAGCGAAAGGAATGCTGAAGCTGTGAGGGCCGCTCAGGGGTGTGGTCAAAGTGCAAGAAACAGATGAGAACAGAGAGATAGCCGGCATCAGGAGAGAGAGGGAGACCTAAAGAATGTGGTGTGGGGTAGAGTAAGGACTGGCCAAGAAGTGCTGCCAGTGAGATTCCCTGTGGTGGGGAATGACCGACACATTTTGAAGACATGATATGTGTTCTTGAAGTTGTTTTCAACCTTGTGCTATAATCACCCTCCATTCCTCCCGAACTTGACCAAACATCGGCCACATACAAGAGCCTTGGGTGTGTAGTTCATTGGGAGGGGTGAAAGAGAGATGGGCATCAGCTTAGAGAGAGGCGCTTCAGAGAGGGGACAGCAGGCACAGGCTGAGAGCCACAACGAGGAGCAAAGTGACCTTGGAGAGCCCATTGAATTGAAGCACTCACTCCAAAGAACCCTCAGGGATGTTGGGAAATGGAAGGTGATTCCACAAAACCAGAGAACTTGAAGACATGAAGGCTAGAGACACCTTAGTTAAATAGATAAAGGGTGCTTTAGATACAAGTTGTACTATAAATGCCCATTATGATGGAATTGAGTTATGGTCTGAGAAAATGGAAGTTGAACATATGTGGTCACCTACCCTTACGGGCACTTGGCTGAGCCTATAAAGATGGTAATATGTGGTCCTTGCCCCTCAAAGAGTTCTTTCAAGAGGAGACAGACTGTAGCAGGCATGACTGATTATCTCCCTACATCCCTTCCTCTCCCTACTTCTCATTTGCTGGAACCCCCATGTTTTTAGCTGGGCACATGGCAGCCCAGAATAAGGACTACATTTCATGGTCTCCCTTGCAATTAAGAGTAGCCCTGTGACCAAGTTTTAGCCAGAGGGAGGTTGTCTTAGTCTGTTTCAGCTGCTATAACGAACCACCTAAGTCTGGGTAATTTATAAACAATAGAAATGTAATTTCTCACAGTTCTGGAAGTTGGGAAGTCCCACTGGCAGATGCAGTGTCTGGTAAAGGCTGCTCTCTGCTCCTTTTTCTTTTTTAAGACAGAGTCTCGCTTTGTTGCCCAGGCTGGAGTGCAGTGGCGTGATCTTGGCTCACTGCAACCTCTACCTCCCAGGTTCAACTTATTCTCCTACCTCAGCCTCCCAAGTAGCTGGATTACCCACCACCATGCTCAGCTAATTTTTGTATTTTTAGTAGAGATGGGGTTTCACCATGTTGGCTAGGCTGCTCTCCAACTCCTGACCTCAGGTGATCCACCTGCCTTGGCCTCCCAGAACACGGATTACAGGCATGAGCCACCATGCCCAGCCACTCTCTGCTCTTAAGATGGCACCTTCTTGCTGTGTCCTCAGACAGTGGAAGGGCAAAAGAAAGGGACTAGGGTGCTCCCTTCAACCTCTTTTGTAAGGTCACTGTATTAGTCCATTTGTGTTGCTATAAAGGAATACCTGAGGCTGTGTAATTTATAAAGAAAAGAGGTTTATTTGCCTCACAGTTCTGTAGTCTGTACAGGCATCACACCAGCTTCTGGTGAAGCCTCAGATAGCTTACAGTCAGAAAGCTTACAGGAAGGAAAAGGGGGAGCCAGTGTGTCCCATGACAAGACAGGGAGCAAGAGAGAGAGAGGAGGAGGTGCTAGGCTTCTTTAAACACTCAGCTCTCACATGAACTTAATGGAGCAAGAACTTACTCATTACCACAGTGAGGGTATCAAGCCACTCATGAGGAACCGGCCCCCATGACTCAAACACCTCTTATTAGGCCCACCCCCGACATTGGAGGTCTCATTTCAACTTGAGATTTGGAGGAAACAAAATATCCAAACCATGTCAGTCACTAATCCTATTCATGAGGGCTCTGCCCTTATGACTTAATCACCTCCCAAAGGCTTCACTTTTTAATACAATCACACTGGCAATTAAGTTTCAACATATTAATTTTGGGGGACACATTCAGACCACAGCAGAAGTGAACAGAAGGAACGTATACAACTTCTAAATTGCACGTTGCCCTGCATCTTCTGCCCTTCCTGTTCACTGGAATGAGAATTTGGGGGTGAATCATGTTAGATCCTGTGGCTGAGGACAACATTCTGGATGGTGGAGGTTCAAGACAAAAGCTCAGAGCCCTGATGACTTCGTACAGCAGAACCATCACACCAGCTCAGCTCTCTCATGGCAGAGAAATAAAATTCTCTCTTGTTTAAGCTGCTATCATGTGTGGTCTTCTAGTTATAGCTGCCAAAATCTATTCCATAACTAATTCAGTATATCTGAAAGTAGAGTGCTGTCATAAAAGAGTCTCATAGATATGACACTGGCTTCACAGTGTACAGGAAAAATAAAATTGTAAGGCCCCTCAACCAGCGGAATGGACCCCTCCTCTCAGCCAAGGGTATTCCAAAGCTAACCTGAAAAACTAGTTCAGGCCATGAGGGGAAGGAGAAGCCAGGCATGTCTCATTAACCTCCTCTCTTTTGGAATTACTGCTAGAACAGACTCTTCAAGTTTGATAAGAAACATTTACAATCTATTCTCTCTGAAGCCTGCTGCACGGAGGCTTCATTTGCTTGGTAAAACCTTGGTCTCCACAACCACTTACTGAAACCCAGACATTCCTTTCTATTGATAATAACTCTTTCAATCAATTACCAATCAGAAAATCTTTAAATCTACCTATGACCTAGAAGCCCCTCTACCTCAAGTTGTCCTGCCTTTCCAGACCAAACCAATGTACACACTACATATCTTGATGGATGTCTCATGTCTCCCTAAAATGTGTAAAAGCAAGCTGTGCCCTGACCACCTTGGGCACATGTTGTCAGGCACTCCTGAAGCTGCGTGATGGATGCATCCTTAACTTTGGCAAAATAAACCTTTCAAATGGATTGAGACCTGTCTCAGGTATTTTTGGTTTACAAAAGGCAGGTGGAGAAGACATCGATATTGCAGACTGGCAAGTGGGTGACCCTCATTGTGCTCTGGCAAAGGACTCAGTAAAACTGTCATCTGTGGTCCTCTGGCAGGGAGACCACATGATCTCTGAGCCTGTAACTCTAGGACAACTTGAGAATCAGTGAGTATCGACTACTTGCCGCTTTCAGCAAATTCCTGGAAAAGAGAGATGAATGCAATGGAGTTAAACCTGGCCAGTCTGCAAGAAGAGAGGGAAGGAAATATAGTTCGGCCAAGAGAACCCACTGCCTGCTGCCTGAAATCTAAGTTGACTGGGAGTCTCGGAATTTGGAGCTTTGAAGAGATAGAAGACCCAAGCGCCTTCTAGATCCCAAACGGAAGCAGTGACCTAAGTTGGTGCTGCAGAGACAGCTGTAATGGGAGGTAAGATGATGGCCCTGAGCCATTCTCAGGCTTTACCAGTTAAGAATTCTCTACCAGACAATGGGAGCCAGCCAGCAGCCAAGATCAGATTAAGGGTGTTCCCTTTCCACCCAACCCTATTGTCTCAGATGGCCTGAAGATAACTGCCATTCAGCTGAGACAGGGGTCTGGGGAGAGCACAGACGCCAGTAAAAATAGAACCAGAGTTTTCAGGCTGGCAAACTCTGTCAAGACAAGACCTTTGGCTGGAGTTAGCTGCACATGGAACTGACTAGAAGCAAATAGTTTGGAAGCCTGAAAGAAGTATGTTCTCCAATGCCCACTTCAGATGTAGGATGATAACCTAATGAGAGCCCCCAGAGGGCAAAACCAGGGGCCAAAGAGAACACTGGACAAGGGAGTGACTTCCAGAAAATGGAAGAGCAAAGAGTCTTTATAATTTCTAACTGGCATTATTTGGTAATTGCTATAGACTGGGGCCATCTGTGCAGTTCCCATTGTTTGATTTTCCAAAAGAGATGTTTTTTAATTGTGGTATGTGGTTCCTGTTCCATCATTCCATCCCACGATATTCCATCATTATGTGTTAGGGGAGGGTGGGGGCAAATGACGTGTGTTTCAATGTGCTGGTCTCCAGGCCACAAGTAGCCACATCCGGGCCTGAGGTATACGGCACAGGACAGTGTGGGACTTGAGATGGTTTTCCTCTAAAGGTAGTGTTTGTCTTTTGTGTGTGAAAAGAAAAGTGATAGTTGGGTGGCTAAATTGGTGAACTGTGACAGAGACTGATAATGTACCCCAAGATCCACTTTTCCCTTGCCTCTCATAATAGTCCAGCACCTGACTTTTAGTGAAACTCACGGACCCCCGGATAAAATGCATTCTCCCATCTCCTTTGCAGTCATATGTGGCTGTAACTAAGTTCCAGCCAAAGGGATGTGAATCAAGTGCTGGTACAAGTCTAGATCATGCCATAAAAAGGCAGGAGACACTGTCCCGTCCCCTGTCCTGATGGCTGGAAGGTGGACTGTTGGAGAGGCATGCTTGACTGTGGAAGGAGCTTGCCTCTCAACAACATTGCAGAGTTGAACAACCATGCCAGTTAGGACTTGGATGCGAGAGAGAAATGAACTTGGTTAAACCACTGGTATTTGGGGATTTTCTTGTTATAGCAGCTGAGCATTAAACCTAATGTAGTTGCACCTTAATTACTACAATACAATGGAATAAGTGCACTAGTATGGGCATGTGCAAGGCGCCATGGGAGTGCAGTGAAAATGGTGATTAATTAACTCTGTCTGGGAGAAATCTGGGAAGTCTTCCAATAGGGGGTGATATTTGAACTGAGTCTTGAAGGGTAGGAGAATTATCCAGATGCACAAGGAATGTGAAAGGGGAGGATGTACTTGACAGTTGGACAGTTTGAGCAAAAGCTTGAAGTGATGAAAGCACCTGGTGAAAGGTCCAGAGTCATAAGAAGGGGGCAGGGTCCTGGGAGACAGGACTGTGGGGGAGATGGGGTGGTTGTGAGGGAGCTTGAAAGTCCTGTTACAGAATTTAGACTTTACCATTTGGAATCACTCAGGGGCTTGACGAGGAAGGAATGCTATCTGATTTCTTTTCTTTTTTTGAGGTGGAGTCTCACTCTTGTCACCCAGGCTGGAGTGAGGGCCCTGATCATAGCTCACTGCAGCCTCGACCTCCTGGCCTCAAGTGATCCTCCCACCTTAGCCTCTCAAATAGCTGGGACTATAGGCATACACTACCATGCTCAGCTAATTTTTAAAAATGTTTGTAAAAATGTTTGTAGAGATAGGACTTGCTATGTTGCCCAGGCTGCTCTTGAACTCCTGGTCTCAAGTGATCCTCCCACCTTGGCCTCCCAAAGTGCTGGGATTACAGGCATGAGCCACAGCACTTGGTCTGATTTATTTAAAAAAGGTAGGTCTGGCAACAGTGTGTAAGATGGATTTAAGAAGAGGAAGCCCAGGGCAGATGGAGGGAACTATGTAAATGTCACATAAGCCAATTCTGATTTTCCCACAGACAATATATTAATAAAGGATTATGTTCCTGGCCATGGGACTGATATACAAGATTTTATAGAACTGACCACAAAATCAAACTCAGGCAACTATAAGGGTACACCCATAATCTGTACATCACAAAATTTTCTAACTAGTATATGAATAATTAAGTAGGGCCACACAGTAATGAAATATTAAAATGTATTATATAATATAATATCCTTATTCTCATATTTCTGCCTTGCAAAAGCAATCAGTTATTTTTTAACAGCTTTATTGAGGTATAATTGACTTATGGTAAACTGCACATATTTCCAGTGTACCTCATGTGGTAAGTTTTGACATATTTATATACCCTTGAAACCATCACCACAATCAAGAAAATGAATTTTTCATCACCCTAAAAGTTTCCTCCTATGTAATCCTTCCTTCTACCTCTTTCCCATTCCCGCCATCCCCAGGAAATCACTGATCTGCTTTTTGTCACTATAGTTTGAATGTTTTAGAGTTTTATATAAATGGACTCAAACAGTAGGTATTTTTTTTGCCTAGCTTCTTTCTTTCAGCAGTTATTTTGAGAATCATCCCTGTTGCAGCATGTATCAATACTTCATTCCTTTACAATGCTGAATAATATTTCACTGTATAGATATAACACAGTTTGTTTACCCATTCATCTGTTAATGGACATTTTGGTTGTTTCCAGTTTTAGGCTATTACAAATAAAGCTGGTATGAGCATTGATGAATAAGTCTTTGTA
>NW_012114599.1:6213667-6214989 GCF_000951035.1 Colobus angolensis palliatus | reverse complement strand
TGGGATTACAGGCTTGAGCCACTGCACCCGGCCGTATGTTTAACTTTTTAAGAAATTGTCCAAATGTTTTCCTAAGTGGTTGGTGGTTGTACCATTTAAGTTCTCATCAGCTGTGTATGAGAATTCCAGATCCTCCACATCCTTGCCAGCACTTAGTGTAGTCTTTTTTATTTTAGCTATTCTAATAGTTAGTGGAATGAGAGATCTTTTATCCATTTTTTAGGCTGCTTTCTTCTTATTAAATTAAAAAAATTTTTTTAGAGACAGGGTCTCTTTCTGTCACCTATGCTGGAATGTATTGGCAAGATCATGGCCCACTGCAGTCTCAAACTCCTGGGCTGAAGTGATCCCCCTGCCTTAGCCTCCCTAGCATCTAGGGCTACCAGCATGCACCACCACACTCAGTTAATTTTTTAAAAATTTTTGTAGAGAAGAGGTCTTGGTATGTTGCCCAAGTTGGTCTTGACCTCCTGGACTTAAATGATCCTCCCATCTCAGCCTCCCAATTAGCTGGGACTACAGGTGCATACTGCTATGCCTGGCTAATTTTTAATGTACTTTTAAATTTTTTGTAGAGATGGGGTCTTGCTATGTTGCCCATGCTGGTCTCAAACTTCTGGCTTCAAAGGATCACCCTGCCTTGGCCTTAGAAAGTTCTGGGATTGCAGGTGTGAGCTACTGCACCTGGCATTATTAAAAAAAATTTTTTTTTTTTTTTTGAGACAGAGTTTTGCTCTTGTTGCCCTGGCTGGAGTGCAATGGCATGATCTTGGCTCACTGCAGCCTCTGCCTCCCAGATTCAAGTGATTCTTGTGCTTCAGCCTCCCAAGTAGCTGGGATTCAGGTGTGCGCCACCACGTCCGGCTAATTTTATATTTTTAGTAGAGATGGGGTTTCACTGTGTTGGTCAATCTACCAATTTGTTTTATTATGGATCATACTTTTGGTGTTATAGCTAAGAAATTTTTACCTACTCCATGGTCAAAAAGGCTTTCTTCTAGATGTTTTGCAGTTTTAGATTTTACATTTAGGTCTAGAGTCCACTTGAAGTTATATTTTATATATGGTACAAAGTGTAGTTTACTTTTCTGCTTTTGGATATGTTCCAGTACCATTTGTTGAAAAAGACTGTCATTTTTGTTTTGTTTTGTTTTTGAGGCAGTGTCTTGCTTTGTCACTCAGGCTGGAGGCTGGAGTGCAATAGCACAAACATGGCTCACTGCAGCCTTGTCCTCCCAGGCTCAAGTGATCCTCCCACCTCAGCCTTCCAAGTAGCTGGGACTACATACAAGCATGCACCAACATACCTGGCTAATTTATAT
>NW_012114599.1:6210879-6213427 GCF_000951035.1 Colobus angolensis palliatus | reverse complement strand
TTTTTGTGAGACGGAGTCTCGCTTTGTCACCCAGGCTGGAGTGCAGTGGCTGGATCTCAGCTCACTGCAAGCTCCACCTCCTGGGTTTACACCATTCTCCTGCCTCAGCCTCCCGAGTAGCTGGGACTACAGGTGCCTGCCACCTCGCCCAGCTAGTTTTTTGTATTTTTTGGTAGAGATGGGGTTTCACCGTGTTACCCAGGCTAAGCTCCTGAACTTAAGCAGTCCTCCTGCCTCATCCTCCCAAAGTGCTGGGATTACAGGCGTGAGCCACTGTGACTGGCCAAGACTATCATTTTTTGCACTGCATTGCCTTTATGCTTTTGTAGGAACTCATTTGTCCATTTAAATGTGGATCTATTTCTGGACTCTCAATTCTGTTCCACTCATCTGTTTGTCTTGTCTTTATACCAATATCACACTGTCTTGATTACTGTAACTTTATAGTAAGTGTTAAAATCAGATGGTGTTTGTCTTTCAACTTTATGCTTCTTCAAAAGTTGTTTTGATTATTCTAGTTTCTTTGCACTTCCATATGAATTTTAGAATTAGTTTCTCCATTTACATATATATTTTAAACTATATTTTATATACACAAAACACAAAGAAGGAATTAAAAATTATAATAATCTTGCCACTTAAAGATAATTCCTGGTAATATATTGGGTGTATACATCTATAATTATTCTATGCTTTGAAATATTTGCTTTATTAAATGTTTGTGTAGCATTTATGATATGCTAAGCACTGTTTATTCCATCAGGTTTATTGAAATATAATTTATATACAATAAAATTCACTCTTATCAAGTGTACAGCTCAATGAATTTTGACAAATATATATAGGTATGTAACCACCATCACGATCAAAATACGGAATAGTTTCACCACTCCAAGAAGTCCCATCATTCCCTTTTACAGTCATTCCCCTCTTCCTACCCCCGGGAATCTCTGGTCTGATTTCCATCCCTTTACTTTTGCCTTTTTCCAGAATGACATGTATGTAGAATCACAGTATGTAATTTTTTTGTGCCTGGCTTCTTTCACTTGACATTGCTTTTGAGATTCACCCACATTGTGTATATGAGTAGGTTGTTCCCTTTTAGTGCTCAACAGTATTCCATTGTATGGACGTACCACAGTGTGTTTATCCTTTCACTAGTTGATGGACATTTGGGTTGTTTCCAGTTTGGGGCAATTGTGAATAAAGCTGCTATAAACATTTGTGTGTATTTGTGTATACATGTGTTTTCATTTCTTTTCCCTAAATATCTAGAAGTAGGGGTGCTGAATCGTTTGATATGTGGATATTTATCTTTATAAGAAACAGTCAAAGTGTTTTCCTAGGTGCTGTACCATTCTGTATTTCTGCCAGCAATGAATGAATGTTCCAGTTGCTTTGAGTCTTCCTCAGCACTTGGTATTGTCCGTTTTTTTAATTGTAGCCATTCTGGTTGTTGTGTAATGCTGTTGCCTTGTGGTTTTCATTCATGTTTCCCTAATAACTAATGAGGTTAAATATCTTTTATATATTTTTAAAAATCTATATATCTTTTTTGGTGAAATGTCTGTTCAAATTTTGGGGCTATATTTTAATTAGAGGTATCTTCTTGCTATTGAAGTGTGGGAGTTCATATACATATATATTTATTTATGGATGTGTGTACATATATATTCTGTGTAGTGCTATTTTAAGTGCTTTACAAATATTAATCTTCTTAAAACCCCATGAAGTAAACACTGTTATTTTCCTTATTTTACAGAAGAAGAAACTGTAGTAGAAGAAGGTTGAGTAACTAGCCTATCACTTAGCTAGAACTGGCCACCAGGGTGGATCCCAGACAGATAGCCCCACTCCGGAATTGCCCATGCTATTAACCGTGACTCCATGCTGGCTGTCCACACGCATGCCTTTTTCCTGCCTTAATCTTGCAATGATTCATAAGGTGAGGGACCACCCACACTGGGGTGGCAGCATATAGATGTCCTCTGTTGGAGAGATTTTCATGGAAACTTTTTTTTTTTTTTTTTTTTGAGATGGAGTCTTACTCTGTCACCCAGGCTGGATTACGGTGGCGCAATCTGGGCTCACTACAGCCTCCGCCTCCTGGGTTCAAGCAATTCTCGTGCCTCAGTCTTCCGAGTGGCTGGGATTACAGGCGCCTGCCACCATGCCCAGCAACTTTTTGTGTTGTTGCTAGAGACGGGGTTTCACCATGTTAACCAGACTGGTCTTGAATTCCTGACCTCAGGTGATCCACCTGCCTTGACCTCCCAAAGTGTTGGGATTACAGGTGTAAGCCAGCTCGCCCTGCCTTTGGTTCAATTTATTTTGAGTCTTAGTATTCATAATGGCCATTGCTATAAGAGAGACCTTACCAAATGATAGAAGTGCACCATTCGCTGCACCCACTATTTCATGGCATTTATATTTCACTCACGATGCAATCAAATTGACATTTAGCTGGTAAATTTCCATCTTTCCCAATTTCAAACAGTTGTTCTTGAAAAATAATTGGAAGGTTTTGTTTTTATAATTTTAGCAAACT
>NW_012114599.1:6202743-6210124 GCF_000951035.1 Colobus angolensis palliatus | reverse complement strand
AACCCGGGAGGCGGAGGTTGCAGTGAGCTGAGATCCGGCCACTGCACTCCAGCCCGGGCGACAGAGCAAGACTCCGTCTCAAAAAAACAAAACAAAACAACCAAACAAAATGCTCTCTCCCTAGCATATTTTTTATTTGAAAGCTGTTTCTCTCTCTTATTGTTAAAATGTCCACTATAATATGATAGGACAGACTGTTTTTGTCTGAAATACCCACTGAGGTCACACACTGCTCACAGCCACTTGTAGGAAAGGTCAGTGATCTAGAACCTACTCACTTTTCTGTCAAAGAAAACTGCACACATTGTCCTCAGATTTGATACCCAGACAACCTATTGCCGAAGGAAGAGCTTTCCGTTTTACCTCTCCCATTCGTGAAGTATGGAAATATTCTGTTTTAGGCACCATTTCTATAAAACCAGCCACACTGGTGACGTGCTGGGACGATTACACAGTTATAACGAAACCGTTCACTGAAAGGGAGTCAGAGTGGGAAGGTGCCCCCCGACACATCCCACATTGAGGAACTCACCTTCATCCCTGGAATTCCTATAGAACCTTTTGGGGACTCAGGACAGTCTGAGGACAGACTGACAGACTCAGGACAGACTGAGAGAGGGCATTGCGTCAATCCATTTATTAAATATTTGGCAAATCATTCTTAAATTTCTAGATGGAAAAAAATAACTGACTTACAATATTTTTACCCCTAACCCAAAAGGTCATAATGCGTATTTCCCTGGAGACTAAGATAGAGGGAGGGAGCTTCCATCTTTTCCCATGGGATAAGCTGGGAGATGCCTGTCCATTTTCAAAAGCCCAGCAGGTGGGACTCTGAAGGCAGAGGAGCCCTCTTTGTGGAGAGTAATAGCTTTTCCTTCTTCTTTTTTTTTTGAGACGGAGTCTTGCTCTGTCGCCCAGGCTGGAGTGCAGTGGCGCAATCTCGGCTCACTGCAAGCTCCGCCTCCCGCCATTCTTCTGCCTCAGCCTCCCGAGTAGCTGGGACTACAGGCGCCCACTACCACGCCCAGCTAATTTTTTGTATTTTTGGTAGAGACAGGGTTTCACCGTGTTAACCAGGATGGTCTCGATCTCCTGACCTCGTGATCTGCCTGCCTCAGCCTCCCAAAGTGCTGGAATTACAGGCGTGAGCCACCACGCCTGGCCCAGCTTTTCCTTCTAATCAGAAGGAAACCCAAGCTTCTGAGTTTGGCAGCTCCTTGCACCATCTCCTAAAGGGGGCAGGGGATACAGCAACCCCTGGAGGGGCGAGGGGGAAACCAATGCAGTAGGCATTATCCCTGAGAGGCTCCTCAATGCATCCCTCATGGGCAGGGCCTCTAATCATGTCTAGTGGGCAGAGACGTGGGTGCTGGGTGCAGGCAGCAGCTGTGGGTGTCAGTAGGGAGCAAAGCCGAAAGGAAGGCCTTGTTGTCCTGAACTTGGAGTCTTCCCAGGAGGGAGGGCCCAGAAAAGGGCCTCTCCCTGCCCCTCCCAGCTTTACAGAACCTAGTGCTTAGAAGATCCTCTGTAAATATTTGTTGGATTTAGTTGAATGGAGTTGAAATCTCATTTCCTGATTCTGGTAAGGTTGGAAGTGCAGGCTGAGTGGGTGGGATCCAATTCATTGGGGGTTGGGGTGGGAGGGATGCAAGGCCATACTGGGCAGCTCAGCTCTAGGGACATGTCCTGAACCTGGAAGAGCTTCAGCCATTCCTGCCTTTCTACCCTGCCACTCCTTGTGTGAGGGTCCCCAACCCGGAAGAGCTTCCTGATCGTCCAGAATGCCAGGAAGCAGAAAGGAAGGCAAGGCCAGAGACAAGGAGAGGCTGAGTGAAGGAGGCAGCCACACCCAAAGCGCCAGGAGCATCTGGGCAGCCCTCACCCACAGGAGAACCCACCCCCCCACCCCGCCCTGCCCTGCCCTCTAACATTGTACCAGGCAGAGTGCAGCACCTCCACTGTGCATGTGTGTGTGTGTGTGTGTGTGTGTGTGCGCGCGCGCGTGCGCGCACAGCCTGAGTTTCCCTTGGACAGAGCCTTGGTCCCAGTCTTGGTGCTTTTTTTCCCAAGAAAGCTCAGCAGCCAGTTCTGCCGTCTCTGGCCAGGCTCTTGGGGAAGGCAGCCTGTTTGGGCACTCCGGCTCCCACATGTGCAGAAGTGTCACCTGCCCTCCCTGCGATGCGCATGCTCATAGACCCACATGTGTATGTACTTGCAGACTCACCCAGGCACACATGTATCGCCACACGCAGACACGCAAACATACACTTGCCCGCATTCAGTCAGACCTCCTGGTGTGAACACACGGTGTGCACCGTGGGAGACAGCCAGTGGCCCCCACATACATGCCTTCCCTCAGGCACACAGAACCAGCCCACAGGTCCCACTAGGAGGGATGTGAAGCAGACGGGGGTCCCCCAGGCTGTATGCTTCTCCTAGGCCAGTGTCCACCACAGTCAGCCACATACAGCTGCTGCCATGACACAGGCTCCCTTTGTGCTGCCAGGCCCAGGGGGACAATGGGGGTCTGTTTCCTCCCCGGAGCTCAACACCATCCCTCTCCCCACAACACCCGCCTGGCAGCCTGGGGCCTGGGAGCCCAGCCGCATGTTTCAGAGGGTTCAGAGGGTTCGGGAAACTCCCCAAGGCTGCGTTCTGCATGCAGAGCTCCAGGGGAAGCCCAGTTTGATGGGGGAGCTGTGACTCCTGCCCTCCAGGGGCCCCAGGGGAACTGTGGCTCCCTCTGCTCTGTGAGTGGGGAGGGGAGAATCGGGGTTTGCACTTATCACGATCCTCAATCCTCCAGCATCCAGTTAGGCCAACGTTGACAGTGGAGGTCCCGCTGGAGGGGGCGGCTGTGCCTGCGGGCCTGGCCTCTGCAGCCCGGGCCGGCTGCCCCGACCACTGCTGAACCGCCCCTGTGCCGAGGCGGGCACAGACCCCTACAATGCTGGGGAGGAGAGTCTTGATTTCTTATAAGGACATGGCCACTCTGTGAATCCGAGTTTTGGGGATTTGGAGGCTGCAGCCTGCTGTTCACTTGACTCCCTCAAATGTCCCATGACCAAAGCCACAGTCGCTACCATACCCTCCATTTCTGTTTTGACATCCTTTCTACTTTTTCTAGCATTCAACACCACCACCCACCTGCAAAATATTCATTCAGTCTCTCAGTCACTATTGATGGAGTACTCACTGGGTACAAGGAACTGCTCTGGGCATTGGTTACTGGACTTTCCTCATTTTACTCTTTGTGACATCGTTGGACAAGTCTTAGGTTCCTGGCCAGCTGATTCTTCTTGCTTTCTTCCACATATACTGCTTTTTCTTTTTCTGTGCTGTTTGCTCATTCACCTATGAATTAATGCAATCCACATTTATTGGGCATTGGGTTGACAGATAAAATAATGCAATATTTTTATTAATTGTTATTATGTTATTATTACTATTCATTGTTTATCTGAAGTTCAGAATTAACTGGGCATCTTGTATTTTTGTTAAATTTGGTAGCCCTCATTAAGCACCTACTATGAGCTGTCCTCCGCAGATACAAGGACAGCAGAGCCAGTACCTGCCCTCAGAGAGCTCCCAGTCTAGTAGGAGAGGTCATACTATAGACAAGAAAAGAGATCCGTACCTCAAGGAAGGGTGGGGGCTCTTACAAGGGGATTTAGGGTACCATGGGCGCTCAGGGAAGGGGCACCCAACCTGGCCTTGAGTGGGAGATGAGAAGGCTTCCTGAAGAAGTTAACTTACTTAAGTCTTAAAAATTAAGTAGAGAGTCAGGTACACTGAACACTGGAATGGGGGCGACAAGGTGCAATTTGGTGCATTGATGCAGGAAGCCCCACAGTGAAATGGCTGCCTGCTGGGTGGGGTCAACTGGCACAGGACTGAAGGTGTGTAGAGGAGCCACTGTCAAGGCCAGCTTGCAAGACTGGGCAGACAGAGACAAAGGACCCAGAAACTGTGTGTAGCCTCTACTTTCTATAAAAGGATGAGGCAAAGAAGAATTCACAATTGGAGGTTGAGGGCTTGGTGTTCAGAAGGAGAAGCAGCAGATGTCATACCGACCTTGTGCCAGGATCACGTGGACATTCTCCAGCTGGGACCTGGATAGCCAACCTGTGGCTGCATGTGAGCAAGGGGGATATGGCAGGCACAGACCTGTGTGTACACATGTGTGAGCATGGCACATGAGGTACATGTGAGCATACAGGGCCGTGCAAAGGGACTGGGTGCTTGTGTGCACAGCATTTGTTATGGCCTCAATGGTCTTGGTGTGCAAAATTAGGGTAGCAACGAATGTAATGAACATGGGCATCAGCATTAGAAACCCCAGAGTATGAATCGTGACTCTATCACTTATTAGCTGGAGAACTTTCAGAATCATGTCACCTCTCTGAGCCTTAGTTTTCCTTTTTGTAAAAATGGAGGAAATTTCATTTAACCTTTCCCTAATGAGCCAACAAATAAATAAATAGGACTAATGCTAATTTTTTCATGGCCATTATTAAGATTAAATGAGATGATGTATATAAAATAATAGGCATGTAGGCTACCTAAAAGTTTATTTTTCTTCCCCCTTAAACACTCTGCCTGCTATTCACTCAGCCATCACCACATGAGTAACAATATATAAAGTGAACAATATACTACGCATATGTTGTATATACATAATATATATAACAATATGTAATGAATAACATTATAATGTGAACCAACCAGTTAAGATTTTCTAAGGTATTCATAATTAGGAGATGGAAGATAGTATTCTTTGTCTACCCTAGCATGCTTTTTATGTAATTGCTTTTTTCCCTTAAACTAAGAAGCATAAAGACTTGCTATCCACCAATGGTTAAGATTTAAAGAAACGCAAACTGTTAGGCATGGTCGGTTATTACCATTACTAAGTTTCTACTTAGTAGAAATTAATAACTGCAGAAGCTAACTCTGTTTCTTACTGATTTAAGAATTTCTCCAGCAACTGTTCTCAGGGCTCTAGGGAGCAATGGGCCCCTTGTAGCTCCTCTTGTGCTGTCAGCCATAACTGCCTCGGGAGGAAGATAGTATCTGTGAGTCTGTTCTAATCCCAGGAAAGGCCTTAACTCCTTGCACACTATGTTCTCTTGTCTCTGCACACCAAAGAAGGTCTCTGTTATGGACTGAATGTTTGTGCCCCTCCAAAATTCATGTCAAAGCCCTAACCCCCCAGTGTGGCTGTATTTGGAAATGGGGCTTCTAAAGAAGTAATTAAGGTGAAATGCAACCAGAAGGGTTGGGCCCTACTCCCATAGGACTGGTGTCCTTATAACAAGAGGAAGAGACATGAGAAATCTCTCTTCTTTTTTTTTTTTGAGACAGAGTCTTGCTCCATTGCCCAGGCTGGAGTACAATGGCGCGATCTCAGCTCACTGCAACCTCTGCCTCCCAGGTTTAAGTGATTCTCCTGCCTTAGCCTCCTGAGAAGCTGGGACTACAGGCACGTGCCACCACGCCCAGCTAATTTTTTGTATTTTTAGTAGAGATGGGTTTTCACCATGTTAGCTAGGATGGTCTCGATCTCCTGACCTCGTGATCTGCCTGCCTCAGCCTCCCAAAGTGCTGGAATTACAGGCGTGAGCCACCACGCCTGGCCCAGCTTTTCCTTCTAATCAGAAGGAAACCCAAGCTTCTGAGTTTGGCAGCTCCTTGCACCATCTCCTAAAGGGGGCAGGGGATACAGCAACCCCTGGAGGGGCGAGGGGGAAACCAATGCAGTAGGCATTATCCCTGAGAGGCTCCTCAATGCATCCCTCATGGGCAGGGCCTCTAATCATGTCTAGTGGGCAGAGACGTGGGTGCTGGGTGCAGGCAGCAGCTGTGGGTGTCAGTAGGGAGCAAAGCCGAAAGGAAGGCCTTGTTGTCCTGAACTTGGAGTCTTCCCAGGAGGGAGGGCCCAGAAAAGGGCCTCTCCCTGCCCCTCCCAGCTTTACAGAACCTAGTGCTTAGAAGATCCTCTGTAAATATTTGTTGGATTTAGTTGAATGGAGTTGAAATCTCATTTCCTGATTCTGGTAAGGTTGGAAGTGCAGGCTGAGTGGGTGGGATCCAATTCATTGGGGGTTGGGGTGGGAGGGATGCAAGGCCATACTGGGCAGCTCAGCTCTAGGGACATGTCCTGAACCTGGAAGAGCTTCAGCCATTCCTGCCTTTCTACCCTGCCACTCCTTGTGTGAGGGTCCCCAACCCGGAAGAGCTTCCTGATCGTCCAGAATGCCAGGAAGCAGAAAGGAAGGCAAGGCCAGAGACAAGGAGAGGCTGAGTGAAGGAGGCAGCCACACCCAAAGCGCCAGGAGCATCTGGGCAGCCCTCACCCACAGGAGAACCCACCCCCCCACCCCGCCCTGCCCTGCCCTCTAACATTGTACCAGGCAGAGTGCAGCACCTCCACTGTGCATGTGTGTGTGTGTGTGTGTGTGTGTGTGCGCGCGCGCGTGCGCGCACAGCCTGAGTTTCCCTTGGACAGAGCCTTGGTCCCAGTCTTGGTGCTTTTTTTCCCAAGAAAGCTCAGCAGCCAGTTCTGCCGTCTCTGGCCAGGCTCTTGGGGAAGGCAGCCTGTTTGGGCACTCCGGCTCCCACATGTGCAGAAGTGTCACCTGCCCTCCCTGCGATGCGCATGCTCATAGACCCACATGTGTATGTACTTGCAGACTCACCCAGGCACACATGTATCGCCACACGCAGACACGCAAACATACACTTGCCCGCATTCAGTCAGACCTCCTGGTGTGAACACACGGTGTGCACCGTGGGAGACAGCCAGTGGCCCCCACATACATGCCTTCCCTCAGGCACACAGAACCAGCCCACAGGTCCCACTAGGAGGGATGTGAAGCAGACGGGGGTCCCCCAGGCTGTATGCTTCTCCTAGGCCAGTGTCCACCACAGTCAGCCACATACAGCTGCTGCCATGACACAGGCTCCCTTTGTGCTGCCAGGCCCAGGGGGACAATGGGGGTCTGTTTCCTCCCCGGAGCTCAACACCATCCCTCTCCCCACAACACCCGCCTGGCAGCCTGGGGCCTGGGAGCCCAGCCGCATGTTTCAGAGGGTTCAGAGGGTTCGGGAAACTCCCCAAGGCTGCGTTCTGCATGCAGAGCTCCAGGGGAAGCCCAGTTTGATGGGGGAGCTGTGACTCCTGCCCTCCAGGGGCCCCAGGGGAACTGTGGCTCCCTCTGCTCTGTGAGTGGGGAGGGGAGAATCGGGGTTTGCACTTATCACGATCCTCAATCCTCCAGCATCCAGTTAGGCCAACGTTGACAGTGGAGGTCCCGCTGGAGGGGGCGGCTGTGCCTGCGGGCCTGGCCTCTGCAGCCCGGGCCGGCTGCCCCGACCA
>NW_012114599.1:6159237-6200513 GCF_000951035.1 Colobus angolensis palliatus | reverse complement strand
TCCTTCCTTCCTTCCTTTTTTTTTGACTGAATCTCACTCTGTCATCCAGGCTGGTGTGCAGTGGTGTGATCTTGGCTCACAGCAACTTCTGCCTCCTGAGTTTAAGCAATTTTCCTTTCTCAGCCTCCTGAGTAGTTGGGATTACAGGCACCTGCCACCACGCCTGGCTAATTTTTGTATTTTTAGTAGAGACAGGGTTTTGCCATGTTGGCGAGGCTGGTCTTGAATTCCTGACCTCAGGTGATCCACTCACCTTGGCCTCCCAAAGTGCTGGAAATATAGGTGTGAGCTACCACATCCGGCCCAAACTGACATTTTCTAGGGACTTTTCATCCTTAAAGTGATCCACTCAGCTCATTTCTTCCAAATCTGCATTTTAGAACACACTTTAAACTGGCATTGCAGAGTTTTTGAGTGGTGATGGCAGTTGCTCTCTATGTCTGTGGTGTGCCAGCCCCTCGTGGTGGGGAAAAAGGGGATGTGACCCTACCCTCACGGCAGGCTGGGTTCCTTTCTCCCCCAGAGCTGCCTTCCCCGCTCCTTGCCAACTATCCCAATCCTAGGCTACAGCACCAGCTTGGGGTCTCGCCCACATTTCCCACACTTTAGCTCCCACGTTGGATGACCAGCTGCCTGTGATTTGCCCATTTGTGATACTGATTTCCAGAGGGGCCACCTTGTGCTCAGCGCCTGCATACCTTCTCTCCTCCAATCCTCTATTTAACTACCTTGGGTAGTTTCTCCTGTCTTCCTCATTTTATAGATTATGGCTCATTGACACAAAATTCCTCTCCTAGAATCCACTGGTGGAGAAGGATCTGAGATTCACACCCAGCCTCCTGGTAATAATCTGCATTTCTCCTTCAGCCCTCAGGGCCTTGCCTGACTGTCTACCCCGGAGTGACCCCCGCCTTCCCTCTGTCTCACCCGCCCTGTCCCCCAGCTAAGTGCAGATGTTCACAGCTCTCTATTTTTAAGCACATTCCACTAGAAGGTCAGCAACTTGAATCCCCCCAGCACCTACAACAGAGCCTGTATATTTAGGTAAAGAAATGAACTATTCTTTTCCTAACTAGACTTCAAGCCCTAGGAAGCAGAATGGCCATGCCTGGTTTCCACTCCCGCACCGTAGCACTCAGCACAGAACTCTGGGGCCTCTTTCCCAGCCCTTGACACTCCCCACCCCTGCCTTCAGCTGCTGTAACTGACTTTTCCCATGATTGCTAATATTTCTTCCTTTTTTTCTCTAAATCAACATTAGCTTTGCTAGCTCCCTACCTTCCACCTGATAAGAATGGGGTACGGGATCTGTACGAACTTGGGGTGTGCTTTTCTTGCCTTCTCAAAACAGCAGCTCCTATCTGGCTGGTGATGGGCTGGGAGCCAGACCCCAACAATGGAGCCTTGTGAGCCAGCCCCGGGGGTGTGCTGGGAGCCCACGGTTGAGCACACACACAACCCTTCCTGGTGCCACCTTCTTATCTCCTGCCACCAAGCCCTTGCCAGTGGTGAGACTGTAACCCAACCCCCTGTAATTGCTTGTCCCAGATAGAGCATTCCTGGGCTCGGGCCATGGTTAAACATTGACTTAGGGTGTTGGGGGCAGTCATCACAGACTGTGGGTGCTCCTGCTGGGGGAGGCGCTGGCTGGGTGTCCACCACTCTCCTCCCAGTGGTCCTGGACTGACTGAGAAAGCCACAGCACAAAGCAGGCAGGCTCAGCTGCTCACATCTTTGAGTCAGTGTGCTGGAGGAGCCCCGGGCCTGTTCAAAAGGAATCATTTTTTTTATCCTGCCTGCCCTCTGCCTACCTACTACTCTCCCTAGCTGCCTCTTTCTTTGGATTTCTCCAACCTTCTCATTCTGCTTCTCCTTCTTGTCTTCCTCTCTCCTATCTTTGTTCTCAGGCCCTCCCCCTCCTTAGGCCTGGCCTGTCTCTTCCCATCGTCCTTTCTCCCAGGGCCCTTTCCCATGCAGTGAGCCCAGATGTGCCCAGGGAAGGGGGCTCTGCTCTCTCTTCTGCACCCCTCTGACTCTGGCCTCTCTGGAAAATGGAAGGTGGGGTGGAGGAAGCGGGTGCCTTTAAGACCAGTGCCTCCTCTGACAGGGTGGGGGTCATCTCAGCCGGGGCTGGCGGGGCCACCCCTCTTCCTGTGCTCGTGTGGGGTGAGGTGCTGGCCTTGCCCTTCTCCCCTCTCACTAGGGTCAGACGGTTGGTTCTTCCTCCTGCCACCTTGTGCACAGGGAGGCATGGCGCTGTTCCCCAGGTCTCATAGGGAGTATGGCAGGACATGCCCGGGATCCGTGTGTCTCATGCCTCGATGGGGCCTCTTTGCATTGGCACCCTGGCTGCCCAACCCATTCCCCAGCCTGCTCTCAACCTAGAAGACCTTGTCATGGGTGGGGACTTTGCGGATGCTCTGCCAAGCCATGGGGTATCTCCTGCCGCCAGCACAGAAATCCTTTGCAGGCCTCCCAAAGCTATGCCCAGGGTACCCCATAGCCTGCTTCCCTCAAGGAGTATGGGCTGCAGGGCCCAGGGCACCCCCACTCTGTGAGACACCCCTGGGGAGGGTTCTGATGCCAGGGCACCTTTGCAAAGGGTTGGCACCTTTGCAGAATCTCCCAAAGAAGGAGGCTTCAAGCTTTGAACTCCTCACTACAAGGCCAGGTTGGGCTGACCACGCACGCAACTCCCTCAGCTGATGCCCTGCTTCCAGGCCTATGCAGACCTTTTGTGCTATAGGTTAAGGGCCACAGACAGCAGGATAGGCCCAGTGGCATACAGAAGGGGCCTTGCCTTGCAGCACCTGCAGTGAGCCTGAGAGGCCCCCAGAGCTAGGAAAAGGAGAATATCCAGCAGGTGCAGGGGCCAGGGAACCAGGGAGGAGGAAGCAGGCCAGGAGGGTGCTGAGGCAGCCTTAGGCCTGTGGACAGCCATGGCTCCAGCCACTCAGCTAACTCCACGGTTGGGACAAAGTGGGCCTCAGAGCCAGAGCTTCTGTGGTGCACAACAGGAGGCCCCATGGAGGACCCATGCTGCTTTCTAGGCCACTTGTATGGAGCCTGTGGAGTCAGACTATTCAGGTTCAAATCCTGGCCCTGCACTTATTAGCTGGGTGGGTTTTGGCAAGCCACTTTCTTAACATCCCAGAGTCTCAATTTTCTCATCTGTAAAATGGGTATAATAAAAGCACATGTACACTGGGTTTTACATAAGAGTGCAAGAGACAATGTGGAAGTACCTGTTCATCGTGCTTCAGAGGGCAGGCAGCTCTTCTGGTTGTCATTATGGTCAGTAGTATCAGTAACAGAGTTGTGTTGTGGTTATATTACTGAGAGGGCTCACAGACAATTGTGTTGCTTCCTTGACCTGCAGTGCTTTCTCTTCTCATCACCCTGGGCTTTCCAAGACCCCCAGGAGCTCTAGGAGCCTGCCCAAGGACCCTCTGTATCCTGCCCTGAGTTGTTTTCCTGGTGTCCTATACCAGAGCTAGTTGGTCTAGGCCCTAGACCACCCCCACCAGATCCCACACCTACCCTCATGGGCCCCAGATGGACTCAGGATGAATCTTTCTCCCCAAATGCACAGTTAGCTCCATTGAAACAGCTTCTCCCTCTTTGTTGCCTCTATTGCAGGTTTGGGGACTCAGCCTGTGCTATGGGTTAGGGGAATGACTCAGTGTATTGAGTATCTCTTGCTGGGCAACAAATTTCCTCAAAACTTAGCAGCTTAAAACAACAATAAATATGTATCATCTTGCACTGTTTCTGGGGGTCAGAAATTTGGGATCAGCTTAGCTGGAGGTTCTGCTCAGGGTCCGTCATGAAGTTGTAGTCAAGATGTCAGCTGGAGCTGCAGTCATCTGAAGGCTCAACTGGGGCTGGAAGAGCTGCTTGCAAGATGGTGCACTCACATGCCTTTCACTAGTGCTGGTTGCTGGCAGGAGGCCTCTGCCCCTGGCCACTTGGACCTTTCTGTAGGACTGCTTGAGCATCCTTATGACATGGCAGCTGGTTTCCCCCAAACTAGTGATCTGAGCGACAAGGTAGGAGCTGCAATGTTTTTTATTATGACCTTGCCTTGGAAGTCACACATGGTCATTTCCAGAATATCCCAATGTTTCAACAGGGCAACCCTATTCAATGTGGGAGGGAACTATACAGGGGCATGAATACCAGCAGACATCAATCATATCAGGGAAAGATGTTGAAGAGGAATGAAAGGAAACACAACTTCAGTTCTGAGAGATGGCAAACTGAGGATGCTGGGGGGGCAGGAGGACATGGAGGTAGGCATCTGCCACCCTGAACAGTACACAGACATGGCTCTGAGAGCTTCTCACATGGCCCTGGGTGTCACTGCCTATGCCTGCCAGCCCCACCACTGGCCAGCAACAGATTTGGAACTAATTATGTAGAATTACATTTGATGGGGACATGGGGCATTGTTACCAGCTGGACACTGGGCCAAACTGTGGACAGAGCCCCATCATTGTGGGTTTCAGTTAGAGGGAGAGGAAGGTGATCCTCAGGCATGATGGCCTCTTTGCAAGGATCCCAAAGAGTGGAGCTGGGGGTCATGGAGAGCAAAGTTGAGCAGTGATTGCATCCATCTGCCCATTAATTAATTAATTCATTCATTCATTCATTCATTCATTCATTCATGCACTTGTTCATTCTCCAAGTAGTTATTGAATGACTGCTATGTGCTAGGTTTTATTAGTAAGAATAGAAATGAATGCAAAATGTGTTGAGGCCCCTGACAGTTTGTATCTTTGGGTCATACACTGCAGATTCAAAGGGCAGCTCACCTCCTTACTCTCTGGGGGAAGGCAGAAGCTTGGACACAGAGTAGGGGTGCTGTAGGGAAGAGGAGAGAGTAGAAAGGGCTATCTACCAGGTTGAGTCTGTTGCCCCAACCATGGAGTGCTGGATATGAAAGGTGAGCTGAATATGGGAGCCATGTTGTTGTCCCAGTGGGGAAGCTGGGGACTGGGGGGACCTTGGCTCCTGTAGTCCCATGATGTCACCCCATCCTGCTCCTCCTGGATCATTTGGGACATGATCCCATCTCAGCATCTTGACATCCAGTGCTGCCATATCCCCATTGTGCAGTTAGGGAAGAACCAGAACTAAACCCCAGCAGCTCTGGCTTTGTATCAGGACCCATGAAAACTATGCAATGATCTTCCACTTTCATTACCTAAAGCAGGAGTTCCCAAACCCCAGGCCATGGACTGGTTCTGGTCCATGGCCTGTTAGGAACTGGGCTGTAGCTTGTTAGGAACTCACAGCAGGAGGTGAGTGGTGGGTAAGTGAGCGAAGCTACATCTGTATTTGCAGCTGCTCTCCACTGCTCGCATTACTGCCTGAGCTCCGCCTCCTGTCGGATCAGCAAAGGCATCAGATTCTCATGGGAGCATGAACCCTGTTGTGAAATGCACATACAGGGGATCTCGGTTGTGCACTCATTGTGAGAATCTAATGCCTCATATTCTGTCACTGTCCCACATCACCATCATATTGGACCATTTAGTTGCAGGAAAACAAGCACAGGGCTCCCACTGATTCTATATTATGGTGAGTTGTATAATTATTTCATTATATATTACAATATAATCATAATAGAAATAAAGTGCACTATAAGTGTAATGCACTTGAATCAGCCTGAAACCATGCTCTCTGCCCCCGCCAGGTTCTGAGGAGGAACGGACAACCGGAGCAATGGCTGGAGATGGACATGGAAGCAAAGAACATGGGCAGATGACCCAATGACCCCAATCTTCACTTTTGCTTTTGTTCTTGAGCCTTTAGCTGAGCACATGGCTCTTTCAGGTCATTGCGACAGTGTGGCTAACTCTGGCCAATTAGACGTGAGTGGAAGTGCTGTGGGGGGCTTTCCACCTCCCACCGGATGGATAAACCTCATGGTAGGAATCACAGCAGCTCTGGAGGACCCTGTGGTGTGTTCCCCAATACCCCATTCAAAATAAGTACTCCTTCCCCCAACTGCTAAGAGTATTGTCAGCTCATAGCTCAGCTGAGTCTTTCCGCAGAAACTTGTCTCCCAAATTTAGGCTCCTTCCTGGAGGTACCATATGGAGCCTGAATACAATGAGTGCTGGGGTAATAAGCCCAGCACCTTGCTTTCATTGAGACAACTTTCAAGACCACCCCAGATGCAGAGCTTCTGTGGGTGGCCAAGGCCTGTGTTGTGACTGTGTCACAGCTCTCAACTCTCGCCTGTGCCCAGCCCTATTTCTCTCATGTCTGTCCGTCATTCCATGAGGGATGACCCCAACAGATCTCCCAATAAAACCCCTGTCTGCAAATCTCTGTCTCAGAGGCAGTTCCCTGAGTAATCCAACCTATGGCAGACACGCTGTCTTTCTTAGACTCTGCAATGGAAGTAGCATATTGAGAATCATGAAGTAATATGATATGAAAAGCCTGAGTCCTCCAAAACCACTAAGCCATGGGGTATCAGCCCTAGACCATCAACTTACATAGTAGAAAAACAAACTTCTACTTTGTTTAAGCCAATGTAGTTTGAGGTCTTTTTGTGACAGCAGTCTAAACTATATTCTAACTAACATTGAATCGTATATCTAGAAGTAGAGTGTTGGTGTGGCAAAATTCTAAATATGAGGCATGAGGGATATTGTCAAACAGTGGGCAGATATTTCAGGTTGGAAGGCTGGTGACTCATATTATGCAAAGCATTTGGTAACACTATCTCTTATGATATCTTGGAAGGCAGTTCACATGCCTACTGAGCTTCCAGTTCTGGGCGAGGTAGCTAGAAAAGGTCCAATGTTTGGTGGGTATTGGCTTCTTTCCACTTGGTGCAGGGCCCTGTAAGACAAAGAAACTCAGAATAGAGCCAGGAGTTTGCAAGCAGAGATGAAAGTGAACGCAGCCTTGCTGATAGAGCTCTTCCTGCCTGTGGCCAATCATCTAAGCTGACTGACAGTCCAGTGTTTTTGAGCTTCCACATGTTTAGAAAGCCAACTGCTTTTGTGCTCTGAACTGAAGCAGTGGTCTCAAGTGGCTCCAAAGAGGCAGCTGTACCAGGAAATAAGACTATGGCCCTAAGCCTTCCCCAATCAGCTCAGTTAAGAATTCCCTGACAGACAATAGGAGTTAACCCAGCAGTCAAGATCAGATTAAGAGTGTTGCTTTTTCACTCAGACCTACTGTGACAGATAACCTCAGGAACTATCATTAGGTCCAGCAGGGTGAAATGGACAGATCGCAGAGTACAGAGATGGCCAAACCAGTAAATAATATGCATATACGTGTCTGCAGACTTCAGAACTGTGTCTACCAGCTTTTTGCCTGAGTTAGTTGCTCATGGAACAGATTGGAAACCAATAGGGTAGAAGTATACTGTACTAAGTTTTTTTTTTTTTAAATAACTATAGTGACAGCTAGTTCACATACAATAAAGCTCACACTTTATTTTACACTCTCTTAAAGTGTACAGTTTAGGTGATTTTAGTACATTCACAGTTGTGCAACCATCACTGCTACATAGTTGCAGAACAGTTTCATCGCCACACGAAGAAATCCTGTATCTTTTAGCAGTCAGTCCCAATTCCCCTCCCTCCACTCCTCCAGCCCCTGACAAGCACTACTCTACTTTCAGTCTCTTTGGCTCTGCCTATTATGGACAGTTCATATAAATGGAATTAAATAACATGGCCTTTTGTGTCTGGTTTCTTTCACTTAGCACAACGTTTTCAAAATTCATCCATGTTGTAGCATGCATCAGTATTTCATTCCTTTTTACAGCTGAATAATATTCCGTTGTATGGATAGACCACAACTTGTTTATCTGATCATCAGCTGATGAACATTTGGGTTGTTTCCACTCTTGGCTACTATAAATAATGTTGCTATAAACATTCATATGTAAGTTTTTGTGTGGATATGTGTCTTCACTTCTTTTGGATATATATACACCTAGGAGTGAAAGTATAGAGTTATAAGGTAATTTTATGTTTATCCCCTTGAGGAACTGCCAAACTGTTTTCCAGAATGGCTGCACCATTTGACATTACTACCAGCACTGTGTGAAGGTTCCAGTTTTTCCTCACTGTCTTCAACACTTGTAATGATTTGTCTTTTTTATTATTGCCATCCTACTGGGTGTGGGGTGCTTTCTCATTATGATTTTAATTTGCATTTCCCTGATGGCTAATGATGTTGAGCATCTTTTCATGTATTTATTGGCCATTTGTTTATCTTCTTTGGTGAAATGTCTTTTCAAATCCTTTGCACATTTTATTTTATTGAGACAGGGTCTTGTTCTGTTACCCAGGCTGGAGTGCAGTAGCACTCATGGTTTACTGCGGCCTCAGCCTCCCAGGCTCAAGTGATCCTCCCACCTTAGCCTTCCTGTTAGCTGGGACTACAGGCATGTGCCACCACATCTGGCTAATCTTTTTTTTTTGGTAGAGATGGTGTTTGCCATGTTTCCCAGACTGGTCTTGAACTCCTGGACTCAAGCAATTTGCCAGCCTGGCATTATAGATGTGAGCCACCACACCTGGTCCCTTTGCATATTTTAAAAATTGGGTTTTTTGTCTTCTTATTATTGAATTACAAGAGTTCTTTATATATTCTGGATACAAGTTCCTTATCAGACACAGGATTTGCAAACATTTTCTCCCATTCTGTGGGTCATACTTCTTACTTTCTTGCTGCTGTTCCTTGAAGCACAAAGGTTTTTTACCCTGATGAAATCCAATGTGTCTATTTTTTCTTTTTTAAGTGTTTTTGGTGTCATATCAAATAAACCAATGTTTCATCTTAGGTCATGAAGTATTCTGGTTTTAGCTCTTGCATTTAGTTCTAGGATCCATTTTCTTTTTACTTTTGGGAGAAATATATTTAATAACTATGTTATGGCACTTTTTCCTCTTATGAGCCATTTTGAGTTAATTTTTATATGATGTGAGGTAAGGATTCAATTATACTTTTTGAATGTGAATATTCAATTGTCCCAGCACTATTCTTTCCTCCACTGAATTGTATTGACACCCTTGCTGAACATCAGTTAACCATATATGTAAGGGTTTATTTCTAGAGCTCAGTTCTGTTCCACTGATCTATATGTGCAGGTATATCCTTATACCAGTACCACACTGTCTTGATTACTATAGCTTTGTAATAAGTTTTGAAAGAGAGAAGTGTGAGTCCCCCTACTTTGTTCTTTCTTTTTAGGATTGTTTTCGCTATTCTAGGTTCCTTGCAATTCTATATGAATTTTGGGATCAGCTTTCAGTTTCTGCAAAAAAGACAGCTAGATTTTAATAGTGATTGCATAGACCCTGTAGATCATTTCCAGGAATATTGCCATTTTAACAATATTAAGTCTTCCAATCCATGAACACAGGGTGTCTTTCCATTTACCTAAGTCTTCTTTAATTTCTTTTAATGGTGTTTGATGTTTTGTAGTTTCCAATGTACAAGTCTTGAACTTCTTTTGTTAAATTTTTCCTAAGGATTTTGTGTTTTTCAATATGATCATAAATAAAATCGTTCTTTTAAATTTAATTTATGTATTGTTACACTAAGTTTTTGAGGGAGATTAATTAATGAAAGTCTGCAAGCCTGGCCTGCACAACTACGGGATTGCTCAACTCCTAAAGCAAGCCCTGAGCTTTCAAACCTGCACCAGCAGGAAATGGGCTATAAAACCCGTACTCTCGCCACCCGAGCACAGCATGTTCTCCAGTGGCCTCTTCAGATGTGGCCTTGAAGGACAACAAACAAGGAAGGACCTCTCAAAAGGCAGAGCCAGGAGCCGCAGGGAATAATGGATAAAGGAAATGTTTCCCAGGAATCAGTACTAAGGAACTTAGTCCCCTGGGAGGCAGGGAACCTTTGGAATTCTTGCCCAGTGGGATTTACTAATTGCTTTGTGCCTGCTATGGGTTCTCTATTCATCCCTTTCCAAATGGCAGTTTTAATTGTGGTTATCTTGTTCCTATGTCTCTTGTATATTGCGTACGTGTTGTTGGCTGGTGGAGAGGGACAAATAGATGACTTATCTTTTAGTTTATACATCACTGGACCAATATCGGAACTTCATATAAAGATCAGACAACTACCAAGAAAGCCTGGACCTTGAGACAGTTGCAGTAATGGATAGGACCTGTGGGCTTTACACTTGGGTAGGGGATTACCATGTTCCATGTTTGGGAAGAGAATGTGCGTTTATTTGGGTAACCAAAGGTGCAGAGTATAGTGGAGATTGCTAGCTTTTCATCAATATCTATTCTCCTCTTCTTCAATAGTGGTGGAATACTCAACTGAACACATTTAACAGCCAGCTAGAGACTCTATTTCCTAACTTCCCTTACAATTAGGTATGTCTCGTGACCAAGTCTGAGGCAATGGAATGTGAGCGGACATGATGTATGCAACTTCCAGGCCATGCTCTTCAAAGGAAGAAGGTATATCTTCTTTCTCTTTATCCCTTTCCATCTGGCTGGAAGGTGGAAGTGCTGTCAGTGGCTGGAGCATCCACCTTGGAGGGAAACCTCAAGTTAAGGGTGGGAGAGCAACAGAAAGAAGCAGCTATTGTATCACCCTGGTTCTGCCTTCCCAGACTCCTGCAGGAGTTAACCTTCTGCCTGTTTGCAACACTGTCTTTTGGGGTCTCTTTGTTACAGCAGCCTAACTTTTGTTAATTAATTTATTTATTTGAGACAGAGTCTCCCTCTGTTGCCCAGGCTGATGTACAGCGGTGCAATGTCAGTTCACTGCAACCTTCACCTCCACCACTCAAGTGATTCTCCTGTCTCAACATGTCAAGTACCTGGGATTACAGGCATGCACCACCATGCCTGGCTAATTTTTGTATTTTTAGTAGAAATGGGGCTTTGCCATGTTGCCAGGCTGGTCTCAAACTCCAAGCCTCAGATGACACCCGCCTTAGCCTTCCAAAGTGCTGGGATTACAAGCGTGAGCCACCGTGCCTGGCCTGCAGCCTCACTTTTGTCCTAATAAAAATTTGTTTCTCGGATGGGAGAGACTGGAGCATGTTTGTGTGCTGATGGAAATAATCCATGAGAGAGGGAGAGATTGATGAGGAGAGACAGTGAGGGGATAACCAAAGGAACAAAGTCCTTGAGAAGATGAGAAAAGATGGGACTCAGGAAATAAGACATGGAATTTTTCTTTGACGGAAGAGACTAGGATGCTTCTTCCATTGTGAATGAAAGAATGAGAAAAGATCGGTGCAGACACAGGGAGATTGTGGATTCTGTGGCAAGACGATGAGGAAGGATCAGTATATTTGCAAGAGAGTAATGTAATAATAACCTAAGGAATCTTTATTTTATTGGACTCCCTACATCTACCCACAGCATTGCTTCCCTGATACACTCATCATTGACCCATGCATGGTTTACTTTTATTTAATTAGCTATTAATTTGTTTCTTTCTATTCTTGTTTTTTTTTTTGTTTGTTTGTTTTTTGAGACGGAGTCTCGCTCTGTCGCCCAGGCTGGAGTGCAGTGGCGCAATCTCGGCTCACTGCAAGCTCCGCCTCCCGGGTTTACGCCATTCTCCTGCCTCAGCCTCCCGAGTAGCTGGGACTACAGGCGCCCGCCATCTCGCCCGGCTAGTTTTTTGTATTTTTTAGTAGAGACGGGGTTTCACCGTGTAGGCCAGGATGGTCTCGATCTCCTGACCTTGTGATCCACCCGTCTCGGCCTCCCAAAGTGCTGGGATTACAGGCTTGAGCCACCGCACCCGGCCAGTTTCTTCCTATTCTTAGAGACAGGGTCTTGCTCTGTTGCCCAGGCTGAAGGGCAGTGGTGTGACTATGGCTCACTGTAGCCTAGAACTCCTGAGCTTAGGCGATCCTCCTGCCTCAGCCTCCAGAATAGCTAGGAGTACAGACAAGTACCACCATGCCTAGCTAATTAAAAATTTAAAAATTGGGGGCAGGGGCTGGGCGCGGTGGCTCACGCCTGTAATCCCAGCACCTCCAAGCCCATCTGCTTCCTGGCCTGGGTGCCCTGCCACTGCTCTCTGTCCTCATGGAGCTCTCCAGTCCATTGGTACCGTCACTCCTTCTCCGTCTGTCAATCCCTCCTGCCTTTACTTCTCTCCTTTCCCACTAAGATTCCGTGGCTCATGAATGAATCAACTGGCAATATTCACACAACAGAATATCCTAAGCAGGCTAAACACATGAGCCACAGCAATATGAAACAATGTGGATGAATCTAGCAAGATACAGTTAAGCCAGATTTCCAACTGGAAGGCCGAGGTGGGTGGATCGCTTGAGGTCAGGAGTTTCAGACCAGCCTGGTCAACATGGGAAAACCCCTCTACTAAAAATACAAAAAAATTACCTGGGCATGGTGACACACGCCAGCTTCTGGGAGGCTGAAGCACGAGAATTGCTTGATCCCAGGAGGCAGAAGTTGTAATGAGCCAAGATCGTACCACTGCACCCCAGCCTGGGCAACAAGCAAGACTCTGTCTCAAAATATGTATATACACTTTTCTGATATAGCCTGGATGTTTATACCCTCCAAACCGCACGTTGACATGTGATCCCCAATGCTGGAGGTGGGACCTAATGGGAGGTGTTTGGGTCAAGGGTGCAGATCCCACATGAATGGCTTTGAGTGTAATGAGTGGTAATGAGTTCACGTGAGATCTGGTTTTTAAGAAGAGCCTGGCACCTTTTCCCTTCTCTCTTGCTTTCCTTCTTGCCATGTGACACACCTGCTCCCCAGTTTGACTTCCTCCATGAGTAAAAGCTTCCTGAGGCCTTGGCAGAAGCTGAGCAGATGCTGGTGCCATGCTTGTAAAGACTGTAGAGCTGTGAGCCAAATAAGCCTCTTTTCTTTATAAATCACCTGGTCTCAGGTATTCCTTTACAGCAATACAAAAGGGACAAACACAGATAGGGTCTTGCTATGTTGCCCAGGCTGGTCACAAACTCCTGGCCTTAAGCAATCCTCCTGCCTGGGCCTCCCAAAGTGATGGAATTGCAGGCGTGAGCCACCACATTCAACCTAATTTATTATTTTTAAAGATGTATAGGCACCTGCAAAACCACCACCCAAACAAAACAAAAAGTTCTGACAGTGACCCCCGTTTCACCATATTGTTCCCGTTCCACATCCCATCCCTTTGCCTCTTTCCACTCAAAGTGGTCATCATCCTGAATTCTGTGTACAAGGTGCAACCCTGCTTTCCTTTTTATATGGTTTTATTGCATCTCTCTATATTTTCAAAAATTATAGATATCTTTTTATATTAGCTGTCTTTACCTTCATTAAAAGGGCATCATTCTCTACATAACCTTATGGGACTTAAGTGTTTGGCTTAATTGTATCTTGCTAAGATTCATCCACATTGTTTTAGTTGCTGTGGCTCATGTGTTTAGCCTGCTTAGCATATTCTGTTGCATGAATATTGCCAGTTGATTCATTCATGAGCCATGGAATCTTAGTGGGAAAGGAGAGAAGTAAAGGCAGGAGGGGTTGACAGATGGAGAAGGAGTGAAGGTACCAATGAACTGGAGATCTCCATGAGGACAGAGAGCTGTGGCAGGGCACCCGGGCCAGGAAGCAGACAGGCTTGGAGGTGACATATAGTCGAAGGAGAGAATTTCTGATTTCAGAAGGAGTGAGGCTTTCTGGTGACCATAAAGTTTTCAGGGATAAATGAAGAATTCTAAGGCCAGAATTCTTTGAGATGAGGGTGAAGGAAGCCAGAGGTCAGAGTATGGACATAGGTCCCTCCAGTTGTCTAGGATACTGGCAGGAGGTGGAGTGGAGAAGAGGAGGCTGGAGCTGGAGTTTCCAGTGCATGGGGGCTGGAGTTGACAGGGAGAGGACAGAGGGCAGCGTAGCAGGAGACAGGAGTGTTGGTGGTGCAGGGTTGTATAAGAGGTTGGGAGTAATGTGCTGGAAATGACAATGAGGAATAATAAGGCCAAAACTCCACATCTTTTAGCCCTGAGGTGCAGAGAATGTGAGATGGATTTGTTTTTCTAAGACCACCAGAGCGGGCACAAAAGAACCAGCAAGTAGGCAAGGGTAGAAGCAAAACTGCAAATTTATTTTTGGTCACCTAGCTTCAGGGGAAGAAGGTGGGTAGGGAGAGGTCTGTCGGCCTCCGGCAAAGGAGACCGACAGAGTCCCCCGGTGGGGCTCTCAGGCGGGGTTCCTGATACAGTCCCAACATCCCGACAGGAGGAGGGGGCTGGGAAGTCCGCGCGTGGCGTCCGTCCGGAGCGGCTTTTCTAGGAGTGGGAGGGCAATAGGCGGGACACGGGGGTGTCAGGGGGGTGTTCTGCAGGTGTGACCAGGTAAATCTTGGTCTCTTCGGATTGACGTCACCTGGCGCATGCCTGGTTGGTCTGCACCCTCCCTGGGTGCTGGCTGCATTTTCGCGTGCGTGGGAAAAGTTGGTGAAGAAGAACCCGGAAGTGCGCCATCCTGCCTCCCTTCGTCCAAACAGAGATTAAATAGCCTCTGTTTGGAGGTGGTGGTTCAAGGCCTGGAGGAGGAGGCAGCATTCCAAAAAGAGCTTGAAGATACAGGGGAGTGTGCTGACTGTGGTGCAAAAGCTCCAGCATGCGTTGTGCAAGAGCAGAGGGGAGGGGCAGAGCCGACGGGGTAAGCAGCACATCAGGACTCAGCTTCATCAGAGAAGGCAGTCAGTCGGGCTGTCCTGGGAGGGGAGGCGACCCCGGGTCTCATGGATGGTCAGTCTTGGCTACACCTCACAAGCTACAAGTGGCTGCATGTTTCTCGTAATGGCATGGGTGTGGAAGGGTCAACTGTCAGCATCTCGCCCCCATGCTACTGTGTCACCAGCCCCATTTGTCCCTCGGGCTTAATGTACCTCACTGGAGGGAGGATCAAAAAGTCACTGCTCCTTCCTTGGCTACAGTGCTGGTGTCAGGGGAAACTAGTGTGGAGAACTGTCTTGGTTAGAGGCGGGGACAAAGGACTAGCCTGGAAACCGAACACTGTCTTCCTGCGGGCTCAGGTGGGGCTTGCGGGCTCCCGTGGCCCTGGAACTCCCTGGGACTTCTGACTCCGGTCTGAGGATAAAGGCACCATTTTGGCTCTCAGGGAGCCCCCATCTAAGGGAGGAGGCTTGAAGGAAAGAAGAAGGGGTAAAGCCAGCCACTTGGGAGCCAAGGAAGGCTCTAAGAGAAACGTGGGCCTGCTTGCCATTGTTCTTCAACACAATCAGCACAGAAAGGAAGAACCCAGCCCAGCCTCCGCCGGTTTTTGTGGTCCGAGGCAACGTTTCCTTCTGGACTTTCCCAATTGGTCTCCACTCAATTATGCTTCTTTAATTACGAAAGCTTGGAATGAGGGTGGGGCATTGTTAGACACAGAACCATTCGATGACTTTCTGTGCCCCGCCTCTTACACCAGCCTATAGCATATCAGACACTGCCTCTCCCCAATCCCAGGAGCCCAGGACCTATTGCACTAGTGTTTTTATGCCCTCTGGCCCTTTCTTTTTTTTTTTTTATTATATATTTTAAAAACTGTTTTAAAAATAATAGAGACAGGGTCTCCCTATGTTGCCCAGGCTAGTCTTGAACTCCTGGGCTCAAGGGATCCTCCTGACTGGGCCTTCCAAAGTGCTAGGATTTACGGGCATGAGCCACCACACCCAGCCCTCTGGCCCTTTCTTTTTCCCCCCTTAGGCCATAGAGGATCTGGGTGGGATCCTAGTGCTGGTACATTCCCAGGTACCAAGAGAAGAGTAGTTCTTCTTGAATGTTCCATTACTCAGCTCTCAGTAACTGGGCCTCTAGTTCCCCGTCTCACGGGGAGATGGGGTGTTTGCTGTGCTAGTCTTTACGTTAACGAGAGGAGCACCACTCCCATACTCAGTGGAGTGGGGAGCGATACCTTTACATTTCTCCATGGCTCCAGCACTCAGGACCCCCAGTGGATGACAGGACCATGACCTCCACTCCATAGCAGCTCCTGAACTGAAGCAAACGCTGCTCTAACCCACATGCAAAATGCTTTGAATGTACCAGTGACATGGAGTCAGGATAGAGGGGGAAAAATGAAAGTAACTTCTCAGGTTAGGGTGAGCAGATCTGGCCCTGTGGTGTGTCTTGTCACACTCGCAGCAGAGGGGAGACTGGTTACAGGCAGAATTTTTCTGGATTTGGATGGAGGGAACAAAATTAGTCCTCACACAGGAGATAGAGTTTCAGCCCACAGCAACGTGTACCAAGAGAAGGTCCCAAGATATATTAATTAGGATATAGACCTGGCTGATAAAACAGAGATCCAAAATAAGAGTAGCTCAAACAAGATCGCTGTTTCCTCTTGTGTAACAGTCCAGGCATAGACAGTTTGGGATCAAAATAGTATCAGGCACTTGTTCTTCTTCTAACTCACTTACTGATGTACCATCCCTCTGTTCCTGCCCTCACCCATAGGATCCAAGATGACACTCCATCACATAGGCTTCCAACCTGCACGAAGTTGGGGATAGAGGGCCCCAGAGGCAGGTTCCCTCATTTTAAGGACACCATCTGGAAGTTGCAGACAATGCTTTTGCTTACATCCCATTGGCCAGAACTGTTAGACACATAGCTATCCTTAGCTGCAAGGGAGCCTGGAAAATGTAGTTTTTCTTTCAGTAAACACCTTTTGGTCTATGAGAGAAAAGGGAAAATTGTTTTGGGGGACAACTAGCAGTTCTGCCACATGAGACCCCAAGTGCACAGCAAGGAAGTTCTTGGATTTGTCTGCCTTGTGCCCCACTCCCCCTGGCCACAGGGGCAGGCAAGGGACTCAATCTGGGAAAATGACCTCTGACCACCACAATTGCCCAGAACTGGGCACATGATTCAGGTGGATCCAATCAGGGTTCTTTCTCAGGTCTTTTGCTTTTCTTTCCTTTTTTCCAGAAAAGTTGAAGGCTGGGCATGGTGGTTCACATCTGTGATCCCAGCACTTTGGGAGGCCAAGACGATGGATCACCTGAGGTCAGGAGTTTGAGACCAGCCTGGCCAACGTGGCAAAACCCTGTCTCTATTAAAAATACAAAAATTAGCTGGGTGCGGTGGTGCACCTATAATCCCAGCTACTCAGGAGGCTGAGGTGGGAGAATCACTGGTACTCGGGAGCCGGAGTTTGCAGTGAGCCAAGATTGAGATTGCACCACTGCACTCCAGCCTGGACGACAGAGCAACACTCCATCTCAAAAAAAAAAAAAAAAAAAAAAAGGTTGAGACAGGGTCTTGCTCTGTCGCCCAGGCTAGAATGCAGTGGCATGATTGTGGCTCACTGTAACCTTGAAATACTGGGCTCAAGCAATCCTCCCACCTCAGCCTCTGGAGTAGATGGGACTACATGCATGCACCACTACACCCGGCTAACTTAAAAAAAAAAATTCGTAGAGATGGGGTCTCACTATGTTGCCCAGGACGGTCTCAAACTCCCCTCATGACTTTTTCTAAGCAAGCCTGGTAGCAGACAGTACAATTTCCTTTCTGGTCATGAGATGGTGAGGATGTAATGCTGAACTGACCACAGGCATTATTTCTGCAGGGGAAGGGGGGTGCACAAAGCCCATTTGCGGAAGAAAGGGTGTTGCTCATCTCTGAGAGATGCAGGGAGAAGAGACAGCAGGAGATAGTCTGGTGGGTAAGTAGGCATCATTCTGGCCTCTCCAGGGCCTGCTCTGTCTTTGCCCTGTTTGAGCTAATAGTCAACATCCCCCTCTCACCAAGCTGATTCCAAGTTGAGTTTGAGCCATTTGCAACCCTTAGTACTGCATGTGGCAATTTTTTTTGTCCCTGGGGAAATGAGTGACTGGCTGGGGGACACAGCTGAGATGGAAAATCTGTAAAGAAAGTGCATGTGCTCCAACCACGCCTCTCTCTCCCTCGCACATGTGCCCTGTGGCACCTCAAAGTTCCCACCCAGACCGTCACTGTGGAGGCTACTGGATTTCTCTGCATTTTCCCAGCCAGCCCCACTGCCTGCCTTCCAGCCCTCCTCCCAGCCTTGCTGCAGCTGGCCCAGCTGTGAGGGAGCCCGAGGAGGGCGCTGCACAAAGGCCCCATTCTCAGCTGGCGGGGGTTGTTATCAGCCCAGCCTAAACTCTGAATCACCTGCATCTGTGGGCAGCCCTGTGGGTGGGGCCGCTTGCTTTCCCTTCTGGGTCTCTCTTGGCCAGAACCTGCGAGTGGGGGCGGACTCTCAATAAAGGTTCATTGTTTTCCATTCCCTCTGCTATCGGGTTCTGTGACTGCCTTCCCAAGCCCATTCCTCTGCTCCTCATTCAGCCTCTTCTCCCTGGCCCCTGGCCCTCTGCGCACCATGCCCCACCTCACCTTGGTCATCAGCGGAATCCCTTCAGGGGAGCCCAGGTGGTGACCTGGGAAAGCAGGAGACGGGCATTGGCTGGTTTTGCCTCCAGGGCAGTCAGAATGAAGGTGGATCAGAACCGCTGGCTGGCTCCCCAGCTTACTCGAGGCCCCCCACTGACTGCAGACAGCAACCAAGCTGCCCTGGGCCTGTGGTGTCACCTGGTGGCCAGTCCTGGAACTTGTCTGGGAGGTGGTGGGGGGGATCACACATGTTCCATAATCTCTCTTTTCTTCCCTGTTTTTTGTTTTTGTTTTAAACTGTAATGGGTTCAGTTCTGCTCATTCTTCCTCAGGCCACCTTTTAAAACACAAATTCCAAATCCCAGAGCCTACTTCCATCATCTCTCCTTCTTCCGACCCTACCCCGTTTACCTGAAGAGGTCCTTTTCCCATGGTATGTTCCGTGTACCCCGTCAACGTGCTGACTGAGACAGGGCAGGCCTACCCCCAAGTCAAGAAAAAGACAGATTGAAAGTCAGAGAGATAACTAGAATGATGAAGAATAGAGGCTTTCAACTTCAAAAGCCCTTGAAAAGCACTTAGAAGTTTCCTTCAGAATGCCACACCCATCTGCCCATCCTCCTGTTAAGAACCCTGCTTTCCTTCAACCACCAGTTTTCAAGAGAAAATAGGTTGACTTTTTTAGATCCACATTATGATTTTTCCATTTCTGCTACAGGTCTTGCAACAGTAGGGTTTTCTGTCCTTCCTGTGTAGCTGAGTGGCAGCCCAGCTTTGAGATGGGTTTAATGGGCATTTATTATGCCCCAACCTGGAAAACTGAGCCCCATTCATAGCCCTGAGTTCTCGACTTTCTATTGGCTCATTGTGTGAAATGCCAAACCACTTCATAGAAACATTTTGAAATCTAACCCATTGGAAAGTCAGGACAGCCTGAAGAAGATATTTAAAGGAAAGGTCATGAGATGCTTTCTGGGCAGGATGGTGGCTGTTTGTTCTTGTTCCTGTTGCCGTTCCAAACAGGCTAGTATATGAGAACTATCTGATTTCCCCAAAATGGAAATCCTGATCCTTGAAGAAGTCTTGAAGCTTCCAAAATGGGTTGTGCCAGTGGCCTAACGTTGGGGGAAGGAGGTGTGGAGTGATAAGTTAAGTGGCAATGTGAGCACAGAGACTAGGCAGAGAGGATATGAGGAGACTGGCTTGACTGGAGGGTCTGGAGAGAGTTTTAGGGCCAAGACTGGAGAGAGACCCAACTGACTTCTACCTGACAAGAAGGGCCCAGTGGAAACACATGGAGACTCCAGGCAGGTAAATAATTTCATATCCCATCAAAGCCATATTCTTTTACTATGTTTGACTTTAGTGTAGCAGAAACTGATCTCTGCTTGGAGGAATGAGGGAGTAGACAGAGAAGAGGGTCCCCATTACCAAGTAGGCAGAGAAAAGGGTCCGTGTTAGCAACACTCCATCTCCTCTGAGCAGTTCAGCTCTCGCCCCAATGAGACAAACAAAAACTCTGCAGAGACCCTCCCCACCTTCCTTAGAAACTGACTGCTATTGTACTAGCCTGCTCTTTTGGGGGTATCCCTAACCATTCTATTGCAAACCGCTCATTAAAACAGAACATGCAACTGTCCATTAGAGGAGTTGCAGATATGTTTCTCTTGGTCTCCTTTTATTTCCGGTGATGTTGGAGTGCCTCCGAAAGACAGCACCCTGGGAAGCTGCTGGGTGCTGAGCACTAAGCATGTCATCTCATTTCATCCCCCTGCCAGGGCACTATTAGGAGCTCCATTCCACCTGGTGCCACTGAGGCTGAGGGCAGTCAGGGGAGCTGCCCAAGAGGTTAAGAGCTACTGAGAGCTGCCAGTCCCACCTTGGAACTGAGATCTGAATTCAGCTTCATCCATCTTAGTCTGAAGATCTTCACTTCCTCCCCTTCCCGCAGGACAAAATGGAAAGAAAAAGCCCTTGAGAGCAGGAGGGTAGGACCTATGAGGGGCCATAGGGGGTGGAAGTTCAAACACGGAATTATGAGCCCAGTCAGATATCCAGTGGGCGGCAGGGAGGAAGACTGCCTGCCCAGGACCGCCACAAAACAGCTCTGGTAGGGTGAGGGGGGTGTGGGGAGCCAGCATGGGAAAGTGAAGGAGCCTTGTTCTGTCGAGGGAGATCCGTCCTCTGCAGCAGACACACTAAAAGTGTCCACTGATAGAACAGGGTGGGCCTGGGTCAGCAAAAAGCCCAAGAGAGATCTTTGCAGGAGAAATCTCTCCTTCGGTGCTGGAAATGGACAGTGAATAAAGTCCTGTGGGCCAGGTGGAGGCAGCAGTGCTGAAAGACTGGAAGCTGGCCCTGGTTGGTCCCTCTCTGCCCATCTCCCCTCCTTCCAAACCCCAGTCCAGCGAGGCTTAGCTCCAGAGCCAAGGAGGGGCTGGCCATCCATTCCTGGCCTCACCAGCAGAGGTCTCCAGAGCAGGGAGCAGAGGGCTTGGGGTGGAGGAAGGAATGGAAGGATGCCCTGTGCCTCCCGCCCTGCTCACAGATGTCCGGGGGTCCCCATGCATAGGTGATCTGGACTCATGCCTAGGTGTGTCTGTATTTGTGTGCATCCGTGTGGGGGTATGTTAGTGTGGGAAGTGGGCGTATCTGCGTTTGTGGGCATGTAGGTGTCTATGGGTGCATGCATGTTTGTAAGTGTGCTGGGTGGTGTCTCTGGGTGTGTTTGCCCATTCCCTCTTTGCACATGTTGGCCCTGCTTGTGGCCCTGCGTTTATCTGTGTGCACGTGAGTCCTGCATGATTTGTGCACAGTTGTCTGTGCTTGGGCTTGTAAGGAGAGAGGAGAAAAATACGTGACCTGGGGAAGGGGATACTCTGACATCTCAACATTCTAGGAGGCAGGGATGTGGGGTCGTCTGTACTGTCCCACGTGCACACACACTGACCCAGCCTGGCCACCTCCTCCCCCCCGGCTCAGCACAACCCCTGAATTTGTTTGTTAAAACCTCATTTACAGCAGGTGTTGCTGACAACCAGTTCCCAGGAAGCAAGACCTTCCAGAGCGCTCACTGTCTCGCTCTCTCTCTCTCTATCTCTCTTTCTCTCTCTCTCTCTATCTCTCTTTCTCTCTCTCTCTCTCTCTGTCTCTCTCTCTCTCTCTCTCTCTCTCTCACCGGTAAACATTATTCTCACTGTTGCAGGGGGGCAGTGGAGCCACAGAGTTTGGTGGGAGGCAGTTAGAGAGCTGCAGTGGAGGAACCACATGCCCATGGCTGGCTCACCCATGGGTGAACAAAGGCAGTGGCCGTGAGGGTGAGTGCAGGGGAAAGCCCTGGACAAGGCCTAGCTCTGCTCCTAGCCTGAGGCCCTGCACTGGAGCTCAGCCAGTGCTAGGGGGCAGACAGAAGGGAGGCCCCCTACCCATGTCATGCTGAAAATTCTTGCCGCAGAGAGTAAGGCAGAGTCTGGAGCCTACCACACGATGAGAAAGTGTGTTTATTTCCCATTGCTGCTGTAACAAATCGCCACCAACTTAGTGGCTTAAAACAACACGAATTTACTATTATACAGCTCTGGAGGCCACAAGGCCAAAATCAGCATCTTTGGGCTAAAAACAAGGTGTTGGCAGGACTGCTCTCCTTCTGGAGGATATGGGGGAGAACCCATTTCCTTGCCTTTCCCACTTTTAGAGGCCGCCTGCATTCCTTGGCTTGGGGCCCCTGCCTCCATCTTCAAAGTCGGCTGAGCCTGATCTATATAGTGAGACCTGATCTCTACAAAAAATTTAAAAATTAGCTGGTGTGGTGGTACATGCCTGTAGTTCCAGCTACTCAGGAAGCTAAAGTGGAAGGATCACTTGAGCCCAGGAGGCAGAGCTTGCAGTGAGCCGAGATCAGACCACGGCACTCCAGCCTTGGCAACAGTGTGAGACCCTGTTTCTAAACAAAAACAAACAAATGAAGTCAGCTGCAGGTGATATCTTCAAGTCTTCCTTCTGTCTGCTCACACATGCCTTTTCTACTGCCTTTGACCTTCTTGCTTCCCTCTTATGTGGACCCTTGTGATGATGTCGGGCCTTCCCAGATAATCCATGATAATCTCCCCATCTCAAGACCCTCAACAGAACCACATCTATGAGGCCCCTTTGCCTTTGAGGTGACATTCACAGGTTCTAGGGATTAGGATGTGGACATCTTCAGGGAGCCATTATTCTAACAAAGAGGACAATCACAGACAGACTGGCAAAAGGGGGTGACCAATCACAGACTGGCCAAAGGGGGTGACATTCCTATTCCCCCCGTTTTCACCCAGTGGGGACTCACATTCCTGCTGAGGAGCCCGCTGGCCCTGGCAGGCCTTCCTCTGCACTTTCCCTCATGGCCACTGCCTTTCTCCACCCATGGGTGAGCCAGTCATGGGCATGCATTTCCCCCACTGCAGCTCTCTATCTGCCCACCACGATACTGGCCCTGGAGTGAGCAGCTCTTGGCATCAGGAACTAGGGCTCACCGGCTGGGTAAAGGGTCATCGTCCCCGCTTCCTACCCTCCCAGCAGCCCGTGGCCAGGCACCAGCTATGACCCCAGGTCACACCAAACCCTTGAGCCCCTGAGCCTCCCTCATCCCCACCCACCCAGCTCCACATCCAGTCCCCGCCAGACCTCAGGCTTGTGTCCAGTGTCCCTGAACGCTCCTCTCTGGCTTTCCCTCAGTCCCCTTTCCCCTCTGGATTCCTGTCCTGTCAGGGCCCCCCACTCCTGGCCCCAGAGGCCGTCTGCCTGTTCCTGACTGTGGGGCTCCAGCCTGCTGGCTTCAGGCCCCCCAGCGCTCTCCACACGTGTGAAGAGCTCCACATGGGCATGGGCTCTCTCTGGCTTGCCACGGAAAGCCCAGTGGCAGGACCCAGAGTGCGGAGGCCCATGTAGGTTAGCCCAGCCGGGCCAGTGCTGGGGGGCCCGAGAGAACTGCCAGCACCCCCAGATGCCTTACAAGGCCAAACTCCTGTCACAATCAGCCCCACATCTGGGATTAGGCTGGAAATTCCAATGGCTCTCAGCTGCTAAGAAATGTGTTGAATCTTCCCGGAGATTTGGTGTAAGTGGGAAGCACTGCGTGGTGGGGGTGGGGGCACTTCCGCAACAGGACTCCCTGAGCTCTGGGAAGTCCAGATGGCACAGTGTGTCCACAGTGGCTGTGTTGGTTCCCCCCGCCCCCTCTGCCTAACTCCCCGCCCGGTGAAGATGAAAGGTGCCCGGGGCCAGGGTGCAGCTCATTTCTCGCTGGCACCCACAAGTCTGTCTACGGGTGTGTGTGTGAAACTCTGACGTTTCTGATAGAGACTTGAGTTATTTTTTCCTGGAGAGAAAAATGTTGACATGACTTTGGAAGATTGTCTGCCTAGAAAATCCCCGATGCACGAAGAAGACAAGTTCCTCCCCTTCTCACACACGCACCCGTGCACACTCACGCACATTTCCTGGAGGCCCAGGTCTGTGGGCCTCCTCGGGGCCTCACCTCCGCCTCTATCCTCTAGCTGCTGTAACAGGGGCTTTACTAACCAAGGGCTGCTACTAACCAAGGGCTTTAAACAACACGTATTTATTCTCTTACAATTCTGGAGGCCAGCAGCCCAAAATCAGTCTCGCTGGGCTAATGTCAAAGTGTCGGCAGAGCTGGTTCCTTCTGGAGGCTCCAGGGGACAGTCTATTTCCTTGCCTTTTTCAGTGTCCACTGGCCACCTCAATTTCTCGGCTTGTGGCCCCTTCCTTCTTCCATCTTCAAAGAACATCACTCTAATTTTGGCTTCCTTCATCCTGTCACCTTCTTCTCTGATTCTGACTCCTTCTGCATCCGTCTTCCAAGGACACTAAGTTGGGCACACCTGGGTTATCCCCATCTGGAGATCCTTGATTGCACGCACTAAGTCCCTGTTGCCATGTTAAGGGAACATATTCACAGGCTCTGGGGATAAGGATGTGACCATGTTTGGGGCCCATTGTTCATCCTCCCATAACCAGTGTCCCTCTCAGGGTCTCAAGCTTCAAGGGACAGTCTCCCTGGGCCTCTTCCAGCTCTGATGCTAAAACGGGAGTCTCTTGCCTTATGGGACGTCTGGTCAAATGGGCGTGGCCCCTCCCCTCTTTACTCAGTGCTGAGTCCTGGGACTCATCAGAAGGGAGGCCCTCTCTACCCTGCAAGCAACCCCAGGAGTCTGATGAGCTGATCTGGGCCCTCAGCCCTCAGTCCATGCTGAAGGAGCATCCTCTATCTGTGAAGAGCAGCCCAACTTAGTTTATGATCTTCATTTCAACCTTCCCTAAGGCAGAGTCCTCTTCTGCCCACCTGTGACATGGGGAGAAGAATCCTAGACCCTACTCAAGGCTGCTGGGTAGGGAGTGGAGACCTCTGAATGGGAGAGGCAAGGCTATGAAACTCACTCCTGACAATAATCCATGTTGGCTTAAACTCCCAGAGCTCAGGCCACCCAGGCATGGCCTGGCCTCCCCAGCAGCGGGCTGGGCACTGATCCCTGAAGTGCCCAAGAGCCCTTTGGAAGCCATGTGAGGTTATTTACTATGGCAGAAGGGCTTCCTAGGACAGATGGTACTATCCTTTATGCCCAGAAACAGTAAAATGCTGAGTCTACCTGCACATACCTATGGGAAGATGCAGCCATAGTTTGGTTCGTGCTTTTCCGCTGCTTAACATTTTTCCACTCTTCTCTTTTCGATAGCTCTCAGGCATCACCTCCTCCAGGAAGTCTTCTCTGAAGTCTGCGGAAACTAAATTCCCTCCTTGATGCTCCTCAAACCCCACAGACAGGTTCATTGTGTCCATGTGAGGAACAGATTATGTCCTCTAGACAAGAGAAAGCCACTCACTGCCTTGGAGGTGCTGAGAGTAGGAGAAGGGCAGTGTCCGCTGAGATGGTGCTGGGCTCTGCTAAGCCAGCCCTCCCGGAGGACCCCACCCCACCTCACCTCTCCGGCAACAGGAGGACCCAAGGACAGGAGGGAAGACTTTATGATCTTGAAGAATCAAAGCTTCTTGTCCCTGGGAGTAGGTCAGACTGCCTTCTCTTACCACTCAGATGTTGCTGCCAAACTGCTACAGGGCCCAGACCTAGGTGGGTGGCCGCCTCACCCCCAGAGTGAGGTACCAGGTACCAGTGGGTCTACCTTGTATGCCAGACCGAAGGTCAGGACAAAGCTGGAACTAGCTGTGTGCAGCTGGAGGTAGGGCAAGTGTGTCTAGCTCTCTGGAATCCTCGCTTTCTCTGGTCAGATTATCCCAGCAGGGCTCCAGATCTTACCAGAGCCCCCTTTAGTGGCTCCCTCTGCATTTCCTCTATCCATTTCACACCAAAATAACCTTTCCTTGCAGAGCAAGACAATAGTATTTCAAAGATTTCCCACTGCACTAAGGACAAAGGTCAAAATTCTTGCTATAAAACTCTGATGGCCGGCCAGGTGCAGTGGCTCACACCTGTAATCCCAGCACTTTGGGAGGCCGAGGTGGGTGGATCACTTGAAGTCAGGAGTTCGAGACCAACCTGGGCAACATGGAGAAATCCTGCCTCTACTAAAAATATAAAAATTAGCCAGGCGTGGTGGCGGGTGCCTGTAATCCCAGCTACTCGGGAGGCTGAGGCAGGAGAATCACTTGAACCCAGGAGATGGAAGTTGCAGTGAGCCGAGATCGCACCACTGCACTTCAGCCTGGGGGACAGAAAAAAAAAAAAACAACCAAGACCCTGATGGTCTGACTTTGGCCATCTTCAATGTCAGTTGCTGCTCCTGAGCCCCTCCGGCCAGCTCACTCCCTGCAGCCACACTGGCCCTCAGTGGGTTCCCTAATGTCCATCCTCCCTACCTCAGGGCCTTTGCACCTGCTGCTCCCTTCACCCAAAACACTGTCCCCACTCCCACCTTACCTCTAGTTTCCATATGGCTCTTATTCATCCTTCTGGTCTCAGGTTAAATGTTTCTAATGCTTCCATCTAAATTAGAACTCCCCCCAGTCACATTCTTAAACTATCCTATTATTTTTCTTCCTAGCACTGACCACAGTTGTAGTCGATTCTTGGTGTTTTCTGTCTTTCTCCCCTACAAGGCTATAAACTCCATGGAGGTAGGGCCCTCTCTGAATTCCCAGTATTTTAGTCCAGTGCCTGAGGCTATCAATAGTGCCTAGTACATAATTGCTGATTATCCGTGAAGAGTTGCCCCACTGAATGCCTACTATGTACCAGAAACTCCTCGGTGCTGGAAGGAGCCAAAGAGGCAAGAAGCCACAGCCCATCAGCCTTGCAGGGCAGATGTGTCAGCAAGGGCCACATGCTGGAGTAGGGGCGCCAGGGTGGTCAGGTGATCAGACTCTGCCTTTTAAGAGCGGATGGACCCCCAGAGACCACCCAGTCTAGTCCCTCTGAAAGCGTGCTGGGGCCCCTTTCAGAGCTCTGGGTGGTGGCACTGGAACCAGAATCCCTCTCTCCTGGTTATAGCTCATGCTCTTTCCATGAACCCCCTGCCTTGATGATGGCCATGTCTCAACCACCTCTGTGTCCCCAGCTACACAGTGACTGATGTGAGGGGAGTGAGCAGGGGGCAGCTGAAGCCCTGAGACAGACAGAACCCACCAGAGAAGTGTCCAGAAGGCAGCCTGTGCTGGCATGACAGTTGGGTCATGAGATGGCCTGACTCCGGAGCTAGGGCCAGGCTTTCTCATGATCCCTTCCACGGCAGAGGAGTCAAGAGAAAGATCTGGGCCTGAGTCCTGGCTCTGCCTCTTATTAGCTGTGTGTGTGGCCACTTTGAGCTCCCATTTTCTCACCGGCAAAATGGAAACAACTGGGCACACTTCATAGGTTTGTTTTGAAAACTCAACACGATGATGTATGAGGAGTCTACAGTTCTGCAGCTGGCCCCCGGCACTCTCTAATGAATGGTGGATGCAAGCACACGTTTTCATCATCCCAGCCCCCTCACCCTTCCATCTTCTCCCTCCTGTTCTATGGGCTCAACCTTCTGGAATCAGGAAAGAAATCTGATTAGATGGATTCACATTGATTCCAGCCCAAGCCTACCCAAAGAGATTCTGATTGATTTGGTCTAGGATGAGTTCTAAAACTCTTTACTTTTATTAATCTTTTTCTTTTTCTTTCTTTTTTCATCTCTTTTTTCTTTTTTTTTCCAGAGACAAGAATCTCACGCTGTCACCCAGGCTGGAGTGCAGTGCAGTGGTGCTATCTCGACTCACTGCAACCTCTGCCTCCCAGGTTCAAGCAATTCTTCTGCCTCTGCCTCTCGAGTAGCTGGGATTACAGGTGTGTACCACCATACCCAGCTAATTTTTTATTTTTAGTAGAGACAGACTTTCGCCATATTGGCCAGGCTGGTCTGGAATTCCTGATCTCAAGTGATCTGCCTGCCTGGGCCTCCCAAAGTGCTGGGATTACAGGCATGAGCCATTGCACCTGGCTGTAATCTTTATTTTTTAACAAACATCCTGGGTGATCCTGCTGTTTAGCCAAGTTTGGAAGTCACTGGAATAAGTGATGATAAAATTTTGTTTTAATAAAAGCCAATTTGTGCCCTTGAAAGTAGGGGTTCGCCTCTTTCCATGGTCCCTGGAACCAACCACAGCAAGTAGGGCCCCCCTCACTCCCCATGGGGAGATGGCATTCCTTCACAGCAGCTCTAATGGGTGGGGTGGGGGTGGCACCAGCTGTGTCCCCTCCTGCAGCTGTTGCAATGCCATGGCCCAGTGGAAATCACTGTGAAAGTCATTCTCCACATCTCCCAAAGCTGGACCAGGTGGCAACTGGCTGGAGGAGCTGATCCCACCAGACAAGAGGCCTCTGCGAGCCAAGGAAATACACCCACCCACCTCCACTCAGCACAGGACTCCCCCAGATCCTGCCTTCCTCAGCCAACAACTGCCTTTTGTCCCAAATCAGTTCATCCCCCCCTGACTGGGAGATGTCTTTGCTCTGCATCAGGAACAGCTCTTGCTTCTCTGCACTCTCATTCAGGGCTGTTGGCTTTGGGAGGTGGTCAGGGCTGGATTCCACCTCGGCCCAGGGACACCCCCAGGCCTGGAAAAGAGCTGCTCTGGGAAAATGTGGGTGGAGGAGGAAAGGGAAGCTGTGCATTGCGGCCTCTGCAGACTCCACTCCTCCCTGAGAATGACAGCGGGTTGGGCTTTCCCTACCTCAGGTAATTCAGCTTTTTATGAGCTGCAGGGAGACACAGAGCAGGGATTTGGCCCAGGAAGAGAGGAAGGGCATGGAATGAGAGAACCGTCCTTCGCCAAGGACACAGGACTGTTGACGTGGGAGAGATGGGCGCAGCCTCTGGACCTGCGCCATGGCAAGGAGGAAACGGTTTTCACTGAAAAACAAAGTTGAAAAACAGTTTACTGAAGGGAAGAGAAAGAGGAAAGGAAAAAAAAAGAAAAGAAAACCACCTCAAACTGTCTGATCATCAAAATCACCTGGGCAGCTTGTTAAAATTACAGATTCCAAAACTCGTTCCAAGTCAATAAAATATTATTCTTGGTAGCTCTGGGCTTCTTTTCCTTGTGGTTAAAAAATGCAGGTTCCAACTCAGCCAGCTTGGAAGACCCTTGGGCGAGTGGGTGTCTGGGGTGAGGAGAAGGAAGACCTATGGAGTCAACACAACAGATTATGTTTCTAGTTTTCTAATTGGATTTTGGGGAGAAAGGAGGGAAGGAGACACAACAGGCTCAGGAGAAAACTCCTAAAAGCCACTTCCCTCCAGAGAGGACGGTCTTCCGCTGGCTGAGCCTGTCCAATCCCTCTCTCCTTTCTCGGGCAAGTCTCCTGGTGAATCCTCACTCTCCTGTTTCCTCCTCTTCTCCCCTCCCACCATGGGGCCCTTGTCACCCGTGGAAGTCTGAATGATGCCCCCACAGATGTTCATGTCTTTAGGCCTAGAATCTGTCCATGCCACCTCGTATAGGGCTTTCACCTGTGATTAGATTAAGCCTCTTGAGACAGGGACATTATCCTGGGTGATTTGGTGAACCTCATGGATTCACAAGGGTCTTCCTGAAAGGAATGCAAGAGTCAGGCAGGAGGTGACCTGATGGAGGAGCAGATTGCAGTGATGCTCTTTGAAGATGGAGGAAGGAGCCACAAGCTGAGAAATTGAGCCAGAAAAGACAAGAAAACGGCTCTCCCCTGGAGCCTCCAGAAGGAACTGGCCCGACTGACACCTTGACATTAGCCCAGTGAGACTGATTTTGGGCTTCTGGTCTCCAGAATTATAAGAGAAAAAATGTGTGTTGTTTAAGCCCCTCAGTTTGTAGTGGGTCGTTACCATGACAAGCCACAGGAACCAAATACCCCCCACCTCTATCCTGCCCACTTTACCAGCCCGGCCCCTGCCGGGGTCTCCCGGGACCAAATGCTTGCCAGCCCTGGGCCCTCCTCGGAGCCTGTCTCTCTTGGCCTTCCATCAATATGTGATATATTCTCCACTGCTCATTCTTAAATCTTGTGACAGCCCACTCCACTGGTGTTCCTCATGCCTTGATGCTCCTCCTCAGCCCTCTTCCAGCACTTTCTAGCCCCACCTCTCACCCCACCTTCAACATGGCCATGTGGCCCAGGGACCTCTTCTGAAACCTCTTCTCTTCTCACTCTCTGTCTACTTCCCAGTGATAATCGCAAATCAAAGCCATGGGTCCACACCCTAATATGCGCTCCTCAGCAAACAGGTATTAACATCTTCCCTGCCTGTTGAAATCTAGTTCACCTGTTCATCCCTCAATGCCCTACTCTAATGTCACCTCCTCCAGGAAGCCTCCCCTGTCTGTCATGTCATATGCTTGTTAACAGTATCCATCTGTTGACCCCATGGGATTGTGTGCCTAATTTATAAGTTGAACTTAGAAGCTAGGATCTACAATATTTTGAGACATAGAGAGAAAAACTATACTCACATAACTTTCATTGCAGCATATTGTTATAATTGATCTATTTTATTATTGTTGTTCATCTCTTACTGTGCCTAATTTATACAATAAACTTAGACACAGAGTCATGACCTAGTCAGCCCTGGACTCTCAGCACCTGGCACAGTGGGACCCAGCTCTGGGACATGCTCTCCCTCCTCACTGCCATAAACACCTGAACAGATGATGGAGCTGTGAAAGCTGCCCTCTGCCATTCTCCTGCCTTCTGGCCTAGGCTCGGCTGTCACAGTGGGGTTCCCTTCCCTTAAAGAGTCATGAGAATAGATGTCAAGTTTCCATTCCGGCCACACCGGCCTCCTCACTCCTACTCCAATAGGCCATCCCCTGCTGTCCCACCTGGGACATGAATCATTCCTCTCTCCAGTGTATCCATGTTGTGGCTGCCACCCGTCTACATGTCCCTTAGGGGCCATCTGTCAAGGTATCATGGTGCTTGTGTTCAAGTAGCCCTTATTTTACCTTGTAATGGCCCCAAAGCACAAAAGCAGCAATGCTGGCAATTTGGATATGCCAAAGAGAAGCCGTGAAGTGCTTCCTTTAAGTGAAAAGGTGGAAGTTCTTGACTTAATAAGGAAAGAAAAAGCGTATATTGTGCCAGACAATGAGATACTATGCAGCCATTAAAAATTGTATTTTCAGGCCGGGTGCTGTGGCTCACGCCTGCAATCCCAGCAATTTGGGAGGTCGAGGTGGGCAGATTGCTTGAACTCAGGAGTTCAAGACCAGCATGGGCTACATGGAGAAACCCCCGTCTCTACAGAAAGCACAAAAATTAGGCAGGTGTGGTGGTGCACACCTGTGGTCCCAGCTACTTGTGGGGCTGAGGCTGGAGGATCACTTGACTCTGGGAGGTGAAGGTTGCAGTAAACCATGATTGCACTGCTGCACTCCAGCCTGGGTGACAAAGTGAGAGACCCTGTCTCAAAAAATATATATAAATAAATCAAATAAAATTGTATTTGATTTGATATAATTGTATAAAATTGTATCTATTTTCAAAGACCATTTTAATGACCCAGGAAAATTCTTATGACATAATTTATATGGAAAAAAATCAAGATTTTAGATCTCAGATCTTAGCTCAGGTAGCTAGGATCTACAATATAACATTCTGAGACACATGGAAAAAGACCATACTCACAGAACTTTTCTTGCAGCATATTGTTATCATTGACCTATTTTATTATTGTTGTTAATCTCTTACTGGGCCTAATTTAGAATAGGTATGTACGTATAGGAAAAAACAGCGTATATAGGGTTCAATACTAACTACAATTTCAAACACCCACTGGGGGGCTTGGGCCATGTCCCCGGAAGATAAGAGGGGACTACAGTACCACAGTTTATCAAAAACACATTGCTCCCAGACACCAAGAACTTTGCAGGGATTCACATCCTTTTACTTCATAATCCCACGTCTAGGACTTTATCCTAAAGAAATAATCAGAAGGTGGGAGCGGTGGCTCACGCCTGTAATCCCAGCACTTTGGGAGGCTGAGGCGGGCGGATCACCTGAGGTCAGGAGTTCGAGACCAGCCTGACCAACATGGAGAAACCCCATCTCTACCAAAAATACAAAATTAGCCAGGTGTGATGGCACATGCCTGTAATCTCAGCTACTCAGGAGGCTAAGGCACGAGAATCGCTTGAACTCGGAAGGCAGAGGTTGTGGTGAGCCAAGATCATGCCATTGTACTCCAGCCTGGGCAACAAGAGTGAAACTCCATCTCAAAAAAACAAAAAAAAAAAAAAGAGAGACAGAGAGAAAGAAATAGAGATGTATGCAAAGATGTATGTGTAAGAATGTTTATTATTATTTAAAATAATGAACAATTTGGAAACAGTTCACATGCCTAACACTAGGAAATTGGCTTAGTATCTAGTGTGCCATACAATAGGATACTATGCAGCCATTTTACATCATATTTTCAAAGAATATTTTAATGACCCAAGAAAATTCTTATGATGTAATTTATATAGAAGAAAGATCAGGACTTTATATATACCTATGTGTGTATGCACATGGTATTAGCCCAGTTTCATTTAAATGTGTATGTGTAGACTAATAATGGTTATCTACATTTAGTATGATTATTTTGGAGTATTTTCATTTCATGTCTTATACTTTTCCAGATTTTCCATATTTTTTTACGTTAAGCCTATATTTAGATTACAATTTTTAATGCTATTGGTTTGTTTTAATGGGGAAGTAATTCTTTGATTACTCGTCTATTTTTCACCGGGGCAGGTAGAGTGGTGTGAAGAACAGCTTGGAGCTGCCAAGCCAATGCATCTGCTCTTGGAGCCTGGGCACTTCTTGGGTCCTGAGAGGCCGTTTTTGTGTGTGAGGCGCCAGTCCTCTGAAATGAGCGCTGTGGCTTGGGGGTGTGCTGGGATATTTTTATCAGGAGCCTGGACCAAGGGCTAGAGCACTCTCCATATGGCATAGTGGGGCCTACCTGAAAGAGGAGGTCATTTTCAAGATCAGGTCACCTGAGGAAGAAACGGGTCTTCAAAGTGGAAAGTGAACCTGAAAAGAAGGTGATAAAGGTTACAATGGGACAAAGGACTTGGTGGGGTCTCTGTCCCCTCATAAACCTCCACATAGGATGGGACAGGAGCTGGGAGCCTCCAGAGGGTAACTGGTGAAGGTAGGCCCGGACACCCCTGCCTCGGGAAGCTGGACTGGGTTTACAGTTCTTCTGGGCACCATGTTTACGTCCTGTTGCCTTCCATTCAGGTTTATTAGTGCCGTCTGGTCTGATCTTCCCAGATTTCTTAGCTGTGCTTGTTAAAAGAAGCGAAAGACTGAGTTTCAGCTGGGTGTGGTGGCTCATGCCTGTAATTCCAGCACTTTGGGAAGCCGAGGTGGGCAGGTCACTTGAGGCCAGGAGTTCAAGACCAGCCTGGCCAACCCAGTAAAAATACAAAAAATTAGCCTGGCGTGGTGGCACATACCTGTAGTCCCAGCTACTCAGGAGGCTGAGGCATGAGAATTGCTTGAACCCAGGGGGTAGAGATTGCAGTGAGCCGAGATCACGCCACTGTACTCCAGCCTGGGTGACAGAGCAGGACTCAATCTGAAACAACAACCAAGACTGGGTTTCTAGTTATGGCTGGTCCACAGAATTGAAAAGGTGGTGGCGTCCTGGGGGGCCAGCCAGAAAGAAGTCATGGGAGTGAAAAAAAGTGACCCAGAGAGGAGAGCACACAAAGGGAGGTGGAGTGAGGGCTGGTTGAGCCAGCTGTCTCTCCTACCCAGGAATTCTTCCTGAGCTAAATCTTGGAGATTCTGGTTTGTAAAATAATAGCTCTCCTTATATTTGTCTATTGTGTAAGTGCATGATCATGCTACAAAAAATTAAAAATTCAAATAAGCAAAACCAAAATAAAAACAAAGAAAAAGAAACAAACTAAAATTACCCCTTAGCTCACCACTGGTCAATGTTTTGTTGTATATCCTTCCAATGTTTTTCATAAATCAATACTTTATTTTTTATTTATTTTATTTATTTTGAGATGGAGTTTCGCTCTTGTTGCCCAGGCTGGAGTGCAATGGTGCAGTCTCTGCTCACTGCAACCTCCGCCTCCCAGGTTCAAGCAATTCTCCTGCCTTAGCCTCCCAAGTAGCTGGGATTACAGGCATGCGCCACCATGCCAGGCTAATTTTGTACTTTTTAGTAGAGATGGGGTTTCTCCATGTTGGTCAGGCTGATCTCAAACTCTTGACCTCAGATGATCTGCCTGCCCAGGTGATCTGCCTGCCTCGGCCTCCCAAAGTACTGGGATCACAGGCCTGGGCCACCGCGCCCAGCCCAATCAATGCTTTAAAAATCAGATTATTTTACATACATCTCAGCTCTGTGTTATTCTGTTCATTATGCTATCAACTTATTTCTATGTCATTAGATGTTCTTCTACAACATCATTTTTAAAGGCTCAATTCTGGATGTTTCACAATGTATTTAACCCATGCCCATTTTTGGATGTTTAGGTTGCTTCCGGTTTTTCAGGCTTAAAAGTCACAGTGAAGGACAACTTTGTAGCTAAATCTTTGAATGACCACCTATGTATATTCCCTAGAATAAGTCCCAGAAACAGACTCCCTGACAGAAAGGACACTAGGGTTCGTTTCCATCCCTGGGCAGATCCTGAGGAAGGCTGGGTTGTTCTGGAGGTCTCGGCGCTGCGCCCTGCACTCCAAGCTTCGGGGCCTCCCAGACACTTAATGCATGTTCCACCACCCTAAACCACCCCACCCCTCCTTTCCCCACTCTGCCCCAGGCTTTGGACTCACCCAGGAGAATGAATTACACCTCCCAGCCGAGGGACGTGAGGCTATTTGTCTTGTGCTCTGGAATCCTGATTAGATAAAATCTGGACAGAGTACATTTACTTATTTAGTGTATTTCTGGGCGGGTGGGTCCTAGCCCTTGGGGATCACCTTCTCCAGATCGGGGTGAAGAGTTTACAGGAGGGAGGAGCAGGTCACATATCCAGAGCAACCAGCTCAGGCATTCACCCTGCGGGGGCCACAGGAATCCCACTCTCCCCAGCGCAGGCCCACTCCACTCCAGCTCCAGTCTCCCCAGTCCTGCCTCCCCTCTCCAGCTCGGGCAGCTTTAGGCATTGGGTCCTCATCGTATGGCTGAGGCTGGCAGAAAGAAGGACTAGGCCACATCGCACCTCCGGCGGGAAGTGGACTCTCTCTGACCCCCCCTTGGGGGCTCTGGTGGCCTCTGCGGGACCCCTGGTTGTCCCTGAGTACATGCACCCTCCCCCTCTGTGGGACCTGATGCCTTGATTTCGGCTCAGACCCTGCAAATGCCCCTTGAGAGCCCTCAAGGATCCAGGGTTCTCTTGTCCTCAGTGAAGCAGAACACACCTCCTCACCTGCCTGCAGCTTGTCCTGTGTGTCCCATCTCCTCAAGTACGGAGAGGCCAGGGCTCCCCAAATCTCATCAGATCTGAATCTCCCCAAATCTCATCGGGGCCTCTCCCCAGGAGACACCAATTCTCGAGGTCTGGAGAGACACCTGGAGCCTGTGCTTTCCCAAATGGTCCTCCTGGCTCTTCCCACAGAGCTGTCTTCTTATCCCTGGTCTCCACTGATGGGGAACAAGGCAGGTGACCCCCTGGGTCGGGCAGGCCCAAGGCAGGCGAGGCAGTGAGAAGCAGGCTAGGGGATAGGGCTGTTTGCTCAGGTAACTTGGGTTCAGGAGGTTTGGCAGCCGAGCTGCCTCTCCTGGCAGCGGGGTTTGGCCAAGGGCAATGTGCAGCCACACAAAGCCATCCTCACAAAGCCACCCTCACAAAGCCACCCTCACAGCCTCTCTGGCCTAGAGTCCCCAGGCACTCACTTGCTGGGATGCACAGGCACGCCTCTGGCCAGGCCGGGCCTGCAGGGGTTTGTGGCCTGGAGAATCAAAGAGCCGCCCTTAGCTCGGAGAACACTTCCTCTAGAAGGCTCTAGTAACAGCACACCCGGGCTGGGAAGAAAGAGCCTCTGTGGGCCACGGTGGGTCTGTGCTGACAGAGGCTCACACACCACCCCTTCCTGTTCCAACACCACCCCCAGTTCTCCTGCCAGCCCAGGGGACTCAGGTGGGCCAAACCTTTTCACACTGCCCCCCCAACACACACACCATGGCAAGAGGGTGAGCCTCCCTCTTTCTCCACCGGGGCCTCGGGGCCTCCTAGGATGGGGGTGGGTGGTGCCATAAGCCCTGGGTGCCTGTGGGCAGTGGTCCCACAGATGCTCTGCTCAGCTCCAGACATAGTTGTTATTTGGACTTTTCCCATCAAAGTAATTAATTAAATATACAATAGAATACATTCTCTTCCTCAGTGAGTGGCAACCCCATCCCTTCATCCACTCAGGCCGAAACCTTGGAGAGCCGTCCTGGAGTTTTTCAGACCCACGTCCAATCCACTAGAGCATCTTGTCAGCAGGATTCCAACTTCTTCCAGAGCCCACCTGCCTCTCACCACCTCTCTGCCATTTCCCACCTGGATGATTACAACAGCCCCTGTCGAGGCCCCGACCCCACCACGCAGCCAGTGGGGAGAATGCTTCCTCTAGAAGGCTCTAGTGGAGTTGGGTGGTGAGGGGGAGGAGGGTAGCCCAGGGCCAGCCATACCAGTGACTCCATGTGTATTCAGGACCCTGCTGCCCACATTTGATTTCATTTTGGCTACTCTTGTCAAGAGCCGTCCTGGAGTTTTTCAGACCCACGTCCAATCCACTAGAGCATCTTGTCAGCAGGATTCCAACTTCTTCCAGAGCCCACCTGCCTCTCACCACCTCTCTGCCATTTCCCACCTGGATGATTACAACAGCCCCTGTCGAGGCCCCGACCCCACCACGCAGCCAGTGGGGAGAATGCTTCCTCTAGAAGGCTCTAGTGTAGTTGGGTGGTGAGGGGGAGGAGGGTAGCCCAGGGCCAGCCATACCAGTGACCCCATGTGTATTCAGGACCCTGCTGCCCACATTTGATTTCATTTTGGCTACTCTTGTCAAGACATGCAGTTTGTTAGTCCTGAGTAAGTAAGAGTCCTTATTTGTATGCCCTCACATGTTATCACACATCCCCCAGATTCTTTTGCAGGTCTCTTGCCCTAATTTGGGGTTTATGAAATCTACCATGCTGATAGGGACTCTTGTCTGCCATGGGGACTTTGAGCCATGACTCAGAGCAAGACACTTATCAATCTGGGGCCTCTCCGAAGATGCTGAGACCAGGGCCAGTCTCAGCTGCAACGCCCTGCTTGGAAGCCACTATGGGATGATTCTGTAACAGATATCATGATGCAACAGATATCCGTGAGTGATATGGGAAAGCTGGGCCCCATCGCCCAGGGGGACACTCCTGCCGTGCTCTGTCAGCAGGAGGGAGCCTCCTAGGAACTTCATCAGGACCCATTCTTTCTCTTTTTCTTTCTTTCTTTTTTTTTCTTTTTTTTTTTTGAGATGGAGTCTCGCTCTGTCACCCAGGCTGGAGTGCAGTGGCTCAGTCTCAGTTCACTGCAACCTCCGCCTCCTGGGTTCAGGCGATTCTCTTGCCTCAGCCTTCCGAGTAGCTGGGATTACAGGCATGCACCGCCATGCCTGGCTAATTTTTGTATTTTTAGTCAAGACAGGGTTTCACCATGTTGGCCAGGCTGGTCTTGAACTCCTGACCCCAAGTGGTCCTCCCACCTCAGCCTCCCAAAGTGCTGGAACTACAGGCATGAACCAGTGCTCTCGCTGAGGACCCTTCTTTGTGTGGGATCCCTGGCTCAGTGCTGGGACAGAAACAGGTTTTCATTGGACTCTGTAGTGTGTGTTTGAGTGTATGTGGGTGAGTGTGTGTGTGATAATGCACCCTGCCCTGCCTTTCCCTCCCCCCAGCTCCTCCAACCTGGAGGTGACAGTCACAGGGCCCAGCCCCTCCCTGCCACCCTCCTGCCCCAGCCCCATCTCCATTCAGGGGCAAGTCCTGCTGCGGTGCTTAGAGGGCAGCTCTTTCAGGCTTGCTTTTGCTTAGCCTTGACTTCCAGGCCACACTATCAGACTGGGCCTCCAGGCAGCATCGGAGCATCTCCAAATCCAGGGCGGGGAGGAGCCAGGCCATCTTGTCCAAGTAAGGACTCGAAGTTCAGAGAGAAGGCACCAAGCCTATGTCACCCGCAGGTCCACACAGAAGGGAGATTCGAACCCAGATTTGCTTTTCAGCCCAGCCCAGGCCTGCTACAAAAGGGTGGGAGGGGGCACCCAGGCTGAGGTGCTGGAATTAGCAGTTCTCTTTACCCCCAAATTAGCCCTAAGGCTGGCCCAAGCCCCTCCCTGCCAGTGTGCCCCTCTGTCTTCAGGAACCCCCAGTGCCTGCCAGAGGCTTCTCCCCTTTTGCCAGCTTGCATCCATCACCCATGGTTCCATCTCTTTGCTGCTGCTTTTACAGGCTCCAAGCAGCGGGGAGGCTGATGGGGAGAGGGGGGTCTGTGCTGGACTCAGCCAGACTTACTTCCAGCCAATCCTCTTGCCCTCCCTTCCACAGACTGCCTAGAAACCAGAGAGCTCTTCCAACCCCACCCCGCGCCCCACTGCCACAGCTCTGACTCAGCCCATAAATTACCTAGGAATGGTCCGCTGACTCAGCCAGGAAGCCCAGAGCCCCCTTCCCCACCCTCAGGCCTCAACCCCACAGCTGGCTCTCATTCCAGAGTGCTTGGCCCCCTCCCATCAGGAAATTCCTGGAAAATATCAGGCTTCTTGGAGGGGAGATCTAACCACAGCCCCAGCAGGGAGCAAAGCCACTGCAGCTTCATCCATCATTCTTCTGCCCCTGCCCCTCCTCCAGCAGCTTGTGTGGTGCATGGGACTGAGCATGAAGGTGTCAGACTCCATAAAGTGATGGGTGCATGGCTCTGAGGGGAACTCAGGGGAGGGAGGAGAGAGGTGAGGCCAGCATGGGGTAGGGCAGTCAGGGCAGGCTGCTGGGAGGTGGAGGACTTTGTTTTGGGCCAGAAAAGATGATAAAAACTGCTCAGTGCAGAGATGGAAAGCGTGCTTCAGGCCCAGGGGATGGCATGAGAAAAGGCCAGAGGTAGAAACCAGCCGGTGTGTAGGGGGATGGGGAGGAAATATGAGAATAAGCAGGGCTAGGCCAGTCGTAGTGGCTCATGCCTATAATCCCAGCACTTTGGGAGGCTGAGGAGGGTGGATCACCTGAGGTCAGGAGTTCAAGACCAGCCTGGCCTACATGCGAAACGCTGTCTCTTTTCAAAATACAAAAATTAGCCGGGCATGGTGGCACACACCTGTAATCCCAGCTACTTGGGAAGCTGAGGCAGGAGAATTGCTTGAACCCGGGAGGCAGAGGTTGCAGTGAGCCGAGATTGTGCCACTGCACTCCAGCCTGGGTGACGGAGCAAGCCTCTGTCTCAAAACACAAAAACAAAAACCCAAAAACAGAATAAGCAGGTCTATAGGAGTTGCCGGACCAGAGAAACTGAGCTGATCAGGCCAGAGGGCCAGGGCCAGGGCCAGGGCCAGGCTGTGGAATTTGCAGGAAGTCTCCAAAGCAAAGGCCCAAGAGACTCTGGGAGACCTGGGAGCAAAGGAGAGCGTTTGGTGGCGGGGAGATGAATCTTGGACTGAAAGAACACTGGTCCCTGCAACATCCTTGAACCACCTTAGGATCCCAGTGCCTGCTTCGACCTGAGGGGTGGGGCAGGGCGTCTGATCATCACATGCCAGTCAGGGAGGAGGCAGAGCTCTGACCCTCAAGCAGCACAGACTGAGGGACATGGCTGTGGCCTCAGGGAGCCCCCATTCTGAGGTGGGAACACAGCCCCTTCCTCAGGGACCCCCAAGTTAAAGGGAGACACAGAACTCCCAGGCCCTTCCTGCCCCCCAGGCCTTAGTGCCCCCTTAAATCCATTCCTCAGAAACCCCATTTGTTTTTGAGGGAAAGTCAAGTCCAATTCTCTGATAAAGCACTTTTCTTTTTTGGCTGCTTCCACTCAGACAATACAAACTTCTTAATGTACAAAAATTCCTGCCCAATCTCCCCCAGGGAGGATGGCTGGGTGATTGGCTGTGGCCTCAGTAATGGAGTCACCGAGAAGGGAAGCTGGCTGAGCAAAGGTGTGGCCAGGGTAGGGGGGCTGTCCCTCCTGCCATCCATGGCGGAGGGGTGGACACCAAGCCAGGGTGCTGTGGGGAACGGTCTGCTGCGTCTCTCTAGCGTTTCCCCACCCTTCCTGGGAACAGCAATTCCGCCGTGGCCTGGCAGGAGTCAGGGAGGGGTGTGATGGATTCAGAGAGAAAGGTAGGGGCGCAGCCAGTCAGACAAAAGGAAAGCAGAGAAAGAGGTGGAGAGGAGGAGTGACATGCAGCAGAAACTCCTTGAAAGTAAGGTTTCCTCATGGATTCTAGGCCCAGAAGCAAGGGAAGTTTCTTCATAAACGGGTGTCTCCAGGAAGGCCTCCTCATTCCCAGGCTGGAGCTTTTGAGGCTCAGGTGTCTGTCAAAGCCCTCAAAACATTGTATCAACATTCCCGGGTTACGTGTGGGACCCCTGACCTCACCCTGAGCCCCAGAGACAGAGCTGCCTTGGTCACTGGTGCATCCCAGCACCTGGTGTGTGTGTGGGGGTGGGGGGCCCTTCCCCCTGCCCCGCTGTCTGTCCAAGTGCAGAAAAGAAAGAGGGAAGGACTGGGCCACGGGAGGCCAGACAGGCCCAGCATGGATGTGGCCTCTGGGAAATGGCCCAGGGGCTTGCCCTCCTCCCCAACCTGCTCTGGCAGCCTGAGCAGGGGCTGGCCCGCCCTCCCCCTTGTGCCAGGGCAGGAGGGGGTTAGCCAGGTTACCTCTGTGGGCCCCAGCCCCTGAGGGGTAGTGGATCTTGCAGCCAGGCTGGTCTGGGGAGCGGGGAGGGGAGCGGGGAGGGCATCCTGCCTCATTGTCACTGAACCAGCGCATTTCCAGAAATTCTTCCCACCAGTAAGAAGAGGAAAGAGAGGCCAGGGCAGCCTCACAGGCCAAGTGGGAACCAGGTTTCCCGGAGCTCTCACGGCCCAGCCCAAGCTTGGGGCCTCCTGTCTGGGCCAAAGGGCCAGCTCAGCCCTGGGATGGGGATATGTCAGGAATAACTGGCTGGTGGACCTAGCACTCACCTTATCCATGCTGGGCCAGGCTGTGTTTCTGTTTGCAGGACAGAGAAAGGAAGAAAGAGGCCTGGAAATGCCTGGGCTTCCCACAGGACTTATTTAACTCTAGCATCAGGGAAGACTAAAGCTTGTATTCATTCCAGAGTATATACTGCCTCCCCTCTACCCTCATTTTAGTGTTTAGCCCTCTCCTAGGTCTTGAGGGAATGACAGAGGGTAATTTTTTTTCTTTTTCCTTTTTTTTTTTTGAGA
>NW_012114599.1:6156519-6158203 GCF_000951035.1 Colobus angolensis palliatus | reverse complement strand
GTGATCCACCTACCTCAGCCTCCCAAAGTGCTGGGATTACTGGTGTGAGCCACCAGGCCCAGCCAGAACCCTTTTTTCGTGGGACACATAGTGATAAAACAGATTTTCTAGAAATACATTTTGGGGAAGGCTACAATCAAGCTTTTGATGGGTGGTTTTCTATCTTTGCTCCAGCCAAGGTGCCTCAGGGGGCATAAAGAAAAATGGGGAAATTAATCAGCTGGGCTCGGTGCCTTCATCCCAACCTCACCCACCCCAACTCAACCAGCAGGTCCTTTATTCTGCTTTCCGTTTTCCACAATACACTTTTATTTTATGAAAGGGCTCTACTGCTAAGTCTGAGAGTTGCTATGGTGTGCATGTTGGTGTCCCTCCCAAAACATTGTGATCATCATTTTTCTGTCACCTTTCAGTGTGACCGTGGAAATATCCCTGTTCCTCTCTAAACCTTGGTTTCCTCACCCGAGGCTGTACCCCTCAGATGCATTTGATGTCCGGTTCTTTTCCTCATCAATCCCTGAAGCTTTCATTCCCCAACAATCTGCCTTCTCCTTCTCCTTTTCCTGATCCAATGAAAGGTCTGGGCTGGCAGAGGCCTGGGCCCAGATAAAAGCCAAACAATGGCAGTAGAAGCCTCCGAGCCGGGGTGTGGGAACCACCCAAGGTTATGGGGAGAGGGCCGGAAAAGAGGAGGCGGAAACGGGGCAACTGGACCGGCAGACATGTTGCCCCCAGCCCTGCCCTGGAAGCCCCGCTCCGAGGTTGGTGGAAATCAGCCTGTTTCTCTTGGATGGTCCCTGCTGGGCCACTCATTCATTCAACAGCTATTTACTGGACACCTACTTGGTAGCAGGCCCTGTGCCAGGAACAACCTTGCCCTTGGGGACTGTCCCTTCTACTCTGCAAAAACATTCACGGCTGCTGCCTCTGCACTCGCCCCGCCATCCTGTGTGGCAGGAAGGGCTGAGGTCAACAGTCCCCCCGACACATCAGAAGCTCAGGCTCAGCAAGCCGCCATGACTCCTGCCGGGCACATGGAGAGCAGCCTGCACTCCTGCTCCCTCCACCCCGCCCCCAGCCCGGGGCCCTCTGCAGGGGAATAAAATCCTCTGGACATCTTGCCTGCAGTTAAGAGATTGTTTTGCCTCTCTCTCTCTCTCTCTCTCTCTCATTTTGTGATCTTCAATGTGCTAATGTGCTGGGCAAAGCAACCTTCACCGAAAACAGTCGTTCTGGAAACTCCAGTTGTCTGTCAGTTAATTACTACTTTTCTTAAGCCTTTGCTATCACCAGTGAAGCGCTCTAAATCTATCATGGAAATTGCTCAGCTTCCCAGTGAAAACCCATTGGGAACTTTTCCCATCTTTGCTGAAGGGGTGAAAAGGTCTGGAAAGGTTGATGAGCAATTTTTCTTGGACACTGGAAACTGCAAGCTTTTTTTAAAGGAATTTTTTTATTACAATAGCTTTTGAAGTACAAGTGGTTTTCGGTCACATGGATGAGTTGTACGGTGGTGAAGTCTGAGATTTTAGTGCACCCGTCACCCGAGTAGTGTACGTTGTACCCAATATACAGTTTTTCACCGCACACCTTCCACCCCTCCCACCTTCCACCCTTCCCGCCTTCCACCCCTCCCACCTTCCATCCTTCCCGCCTTCCACCCCTCCCACCTTCCACCCTTCCC
>NW_012114599.1:6137449-6155225 GCF_000951035.1 Colobus angolensis palliatus | reverse complement strand
CAGCACCACACTTGGCTAATTTTTGTATTTTTAGTACAGGTGGGTTTCTGCCATGTTGGCCAGGTTGGTCTTGAACTCCTGACCTCAGGTGATCCACCCGCCTCGGCCTCCCAAAGTGCTGGGATTACAGGCGTGAGTCACTGCACCCATCCACCCTTCCTCTACTTCCTTATGAAACTGCGGCTGTGCTTCTGTCTACATGAGACCAAGTGTCAGCTGCTTGGAGACACATGCCTTCCATCCAGATGTTTGACCCTGGGGGAACACACAGATTTGTCACAAGTTTAACCACTTCTCATGGAGGGTTGGTCCTCTGCCCACTGTTAGAGCACAGGATGTCACAAAGGGTGTGATGAAGACAGGAGAGGTGAAGCACAGGTGCCACCCACCCACCTTGGGAGGCTACAGCAGACATGACTAATCCATCACAGCATCCATCCCTCTGATCCTGGACTTGGCTTCACAATCCTCCACACAGCCTTACCAGTTAATCAGGACTGGCAAGTGAGGTAGGAATTATCTGGGATCCCACGAAGCCCAACCCCCTTGTACTATGGGCAAGAAAACTGAGTTTCAAAGAGGGTGAGTGATTTGTGTGAGATCACACAGCACAACTCAAGCTGCTTAGCCACAATGAGACGACCCTCACAGAGTCCCCTGCTCAACTCTGTGCTCCACAGATGTGGCCTGTGTGAGAGCAAGGGCCTCCTGGGAGCTGAAGAAGAAGGACCAGAGGGAGGCTCACCAGACTTAAGTCTCCCAAGACACACTGAGTCCCTATTGCTCTGGTCTAAGCCCTAGCTATCCTTGCTGGGACAAGCTGAGGGTCCCTGTTGTCCCAGATACAGCAGCCCTGGCCCCCAGTCCCTGGGCCTCTGGCCTTCAGGATCAAGGCTGGGAATGAGGGGTCCTTCTGTGTTCTTCCTTTCTCTCCCCTGTCTCAGACCTCCCCTCCTCTCCAAAGCCTTCCCAACCCCCCTAGGTCTCACCAGGTGCCTCTCCTCATAATTACAACACTTCAAACATAGATATTTGTCCATATGCTGGCATTTACTGGCCTCTTGGCTGGGCACAAGCCTTGGTCCCACAATGGAACCAGATGTGCTTTAGGGGCACACACCTTTGCCTGTGCTGTGCCTCTGCCAGGATCACACTTCTCCATGTTCTCCTTTGCTTCCCACCCATCCTTTAATGCCCATCGCAGGCATCACCCTACCTCCCCACTCTTACTCCCAAAGGACAGATGTGCCTTGCTCTAAACCACTAAAACCATTTCTGGGCTTTTCTCACAACCCTGGGCATGTCCTACCTGCTGTTGTCACGTGAGTTCATAGTGTCTGGTTTTTACCCCTAGTGTAGTGGGTTTCACACTTCTCAGAACCACAGGACCGTTTTCCAAGAGGGGCCCCTGCCACCGCCCACCTGGCAACCCCCGGACAACTTGAGTTTTATGTGGGAACTTCTGCCTGCCTGCACTGAAAGCTCCTAGGCCAGGCCCCAGCTCCTGCCACGTTGTAGGTGCTGAGGATGTATCTGTTGATGGGGTACCAAGGGATGCACAGGGAATGGAGCTCTGGCCCCCAAGGGTTCCCAGCCAACCCCACTCCCCTGGACTGGACCTGAGGCAGAACCCAGGATGGGCTCCCAGAGACAGGCTGCCTGGCATCCAGGCACTTCCTCTTGGGGCAATCCTGTCCCTCAAGGCAACAGCTGCTGCAGGCAGCACTGATAGGGGAGCACTGGGGGACACTCTCCTGGGCGGCCCTGTCTTGGGGCCAGCTGGACACATGTCCCACCTGTGCTGCTTTCAGCCTGGGGTGGGCATTGAGGCTGCCAGGAACATTCCTTCCCTGAGAGGAGAGGGGGGAATACAGCTGCTATGAGAGGGGAGGGGAGGGACGGGAAGGGGTGTGGGGGGCAGGGGTTGAGGAGGAAATGTGAGCCTCAGCATTTGAGTCACATCACACCCAGACCGACAGATGCTTGCTGGCACAGACATGACATGATGTGTGTGCCCACACTAGTACCCCTACCCAGTTACACGTCACACAATGGCACCCCTCACAACCACCTCTACCAGGAGTTTGGGCAAATCCAACACTGGGAGAGGCTGAAATTGTTTCAAACAATAAAGGAAGAAAATGCAGCAAGCAAGGCACAGCAGGAGACACTGTGCCTTGCTCAGTGGGAGAAGCCGCAGATCCTGCTGTTTCCATCTCAGCTCAACCACAGAGACTTCAGGGATTGTCTTTAAATTCTTTGGATCCCAGGGCCCAAGTGCAGAGCTCAGTCCCGTCAGCCTCATGAGCAGCACCTTGATGCGCCCACAGGTGATGTGCATCATGTGATGAAAAAAAAGTTGGATCGGGACCCAAGAAGTCTGAGTCCTCCAGGCCCAGGCGGGACGGCAGGACCAGCTGGGTGACCTTGGCCAGTCCCTTGACTTCTCTGCTTCCTGGTCTCTGTGCAAAGAGCAGCTCCAAAACCCTTTCAGCTTTGAAGTTATGTAAAAGGGCAGTGGGGTAGGGTGGGAAGAGGAGCCCGTGGGGGATGAGAGCTTAGAAAGGGAGATCCTCAGACTGGGAAGTCTGTAAATCACTGAGCACATCATGAAAGGTCCTTGAAGATTTTCTACAGAGAGGACAGGTGAGGATGATGGAGGAAAGGAGGCTATGGGGTGGGAGGTAAATCAGGGCCACAACCTCCTACCTGGGGAGGGAGGAGCGGGCAGCGGGCCCTCATAAAACACACCCTCCCTGCAAGGTTGCTCTGAAAGATCACTTCCTGGCTCTACCCCTCAAAAGCCCCAGCTGGGTGAGCCACCATCAGTACTGTCCGTGGGCATGTCCATGTCTTAGAACAGACTCCTAGGCTTGTTAACGATGATTCAGTGAAATAATATGTGATAAGGGCTGAGGCGTGCACCTGGCACAGTAATGTTAGCAATCTTTGTTGTTGTTGTTGTCCTCATACCTATTAATCTATGTCTCTTGTTTGTATTTCCAGGAACTTGTCTGTCTGTCCAAGGCTGAGACTATCCTCATTTAAAAAATACATATGGCTAGGGGCAGTGGCTTGCTTCTATAATCCCAACACTTTGGAGGGCCAAGGTGGGAAGATCGCTTGAGCCAGATTTCAAGACTAGCCTGGGCAACATAGGGAGAACCCTTCTCTACAAAAAAACTTAAAAACTAGCTGGGCCCGGTGGTGTACACTGGTAGCCTCAGCCACTTGGGAGGCTGAAGTGGGAGGATCACTTGAGCCCAGGAGGTCAAGGCTGCAAGGAACCGTGATTGTGCCACTGCACTCCAACCTGGGTGACACAGCAAGATACTGTCTCACTAAAGATAAACAAAAAATAAAAACAAAAATACATCATAACTAATTAAGCTACTTCTTGCCTCCAGAGTCTCTGAAATATGGGATTTCTATGACCTTTTTATCCAAAAATATGCCAGCCTTTTGTGTAAGTTAGCTTTTACTACCTAATATCTCATCCCAAAACTTAGTGACTTAAGCACTTAGTAGCTCATAATTCTGAGGGTTGGCAATTGGAGCTGGGCTCAGCAGGCTGGTTCTTTGGCTGGCCTCACCTGGGCTCACTCAGGTAGCTATAGTCAGCTGGTGAGTCAGCTGGTGATTCAGCTGGGGACTGTTTGGTTAGGATGATCTCACTTGCATCTGAGGTTTGGAACTGCTATTGTTTGGTTATCTGCTGCGGTAATGGGAATGACTGGGACATGTCTGCAGCAGGCTAGCCTGCCTAGGCTTATTCACATGTTGGCAATCATAACAGCAGGAAAGGAGGGCAAGTCCAGTGTGCAAGTTCTTTTCCAGCCTTTGGTTTCTTCACATTTATTAATGACCCATTGGCCAAAACAAGTCACAGGGCCAAACTCAGGTTCAAAGGGCAGAAAAATAGACTTCACTTCTTGATGGGAGGTGCTAAAAAGTCACATTGGGAAGAGGTGTTCTTGCGGGGATGGGACGGAGTATTGCTGCTATATTTGCTAAGTCTACATATCCCTTTTTTGTTCCTCTCCACAAACTTGCTTATAGAATTTCACTGCTAGAGTATAGGATTAAGATTCTGGACTCTGGATATATCATGAGCCCTTATCATCTGACTTTTTGAGTCCGAGTTGGAAGGAACCTTGATGACCACTCATTCAATATCCCATCAATAGACTTTCTTTCTCTGATGAGATCCATCTTGTTTCCTTTTGTTTCTCTTTCTAATGATGCAGAATAAGTTTGAGACCTTATTCGTATGGTAAGCCATCAAATCCCTAAATATATTTGCTTCTAAGTTGTCTCTTTTCCAGGTTAAACATTCCAAATTTCTTTAACCATTTTCATTTCAATATTCAGAATCCATATAATTAACAGATTTTCCTGCCTTATCACATACAGTCCTTCAAAATGTGGTGCTGAGAGCTGTAGTATTTGATTTCCTTATCAACGTCCCACTGAGTTATTTCTTATCTCTATTCAATGGTTCCTATGCACTTTGAATCTTTTGCATATCATTCAGGGTAATTCCTACATTTTATGTTAGGTTAAAACCCCACATTTTATGTTAGTTTTGGACTTTCACCAAAAAAGAGCTCATGAGGGAAGCCCTAGATGTCCATAGAATTTTGCAAGCTGCTTTTTACATTTACTTTATTTTGAACATAATTCCAGATTAATCAATATAGATCTACATTATTTTCCCCCTTTTAGTATACATTTAAACTTTTTCTATGTAAGTATATATTATATACAACAAAATGCAAAGACAAGTTTGATAAAATTGTACATGTATATACACTTTTAAACTACTACCTAGAACAAGGTTTCAAACATTTCCAATACTCAAGAAAGTTCCCTTATCCTCTTCCCTCATCCTAGTCCATACCTCCCCATCCCAGAGCAGGCAACAGTTCTGACCTCTATCACCTTACTTTCGCCTGTTTTGGCAGTTCGTGTAAATGGAACCATACAGTATGTGCTCTTTTGTGTACACATTTTAGTATAATTGATTTTTGAGGTTTATTCATGTAGTTGCATGAATCCATAGTTCATTCTTTTTAATTGCCATGTAGATTTCCAATTTGTTTATCCATTTTTCTGTTTGCATATATTTAGAAATGCAGATTTAAACCACAATGCAACACTTTTATGCATTCACCAGAAGAGCCAAAGTGATACAGGCTGACAATACCACGCGTTGACAAAGATGTCAGGACAGTTGAAGCTCTCATAAACAGGTGGTGGGAGTCTCATAAACTGCTTTGCAGCATCAACTCAAATGGAACACACATAATCCTATGAACCCATCCTAGGTATGTACCCAAGTGAAAGGTGTGTGTATGCCCACCAAAAGACATGTACCAGAATGTTCATGGCAGCTTTATTGATAACTCCATCACTGTGTAAATGGCTGCCACGCGCTCCACTATGTGAATGTGCAATCTGCCATTGACTGGTATTAGTTGTAAACAAGGCTGGGATAAGTGTCCTTATACTCACACCTTGTATGAACTTAATATTATTTCCTTAGGATCAATTCCTGGTAGATTGCTGACTCTACCCCTCCCTGCGTGTGCATGCACATCTTTAGGGTTTGAGATCCACATTGCTAAGCTGCCCCCAGAAGACTTGCATCAGTCCCCCCCTCACCATTCATGTGTGCCCTCGCGCTGGAGGCTTTCACAAACCCAAAAGCCACTCATTTAAACATGCCCTGCCCCCTCCCTGGAGTCCAGAGAGCCATGGCTTTCCTGGCAGTGAGCAGAAGGAAGGCGTGGAGTAAACACGCAAGATAGCACAATGGCCACAGCTCTCTGGGCCAGGCTGCTGAGCCAGGGGCCACCACCCTCCTTCCGCTGGCCAAGCCTGAGCTTATCAGAGCAGCTGCTGGGGCCAGGGTGTCCGCTGGTGCTGGCGACCCCAGCCTTTGCAGCCTCACCACCAGCTGAGCACAGGAAGCAGTGGCTGCAGCACATAAGTGACCAGCTGCGCTGGCCCAGGAGTGTCAATGCAAGCCCAGCCAACATGAATGGGAATATGAACGGGTCATTAAAGCATGCAGCACTTCCTCCTCCTCCTTGGCCTCAGCCCTCTCTGCTAGGGCACCTGGCCTCTCCCCTGAGGCTCTTCCAGACTCCCATTCCCCAAATGCCCAGGGGGTGTCCCAATGTTCAGGCAGGCTGTGGTGTGTGCAGGGGTGTGGAAGGAGGAGGTTGGAATGGTCCAAGTGTCAAAGGCCTTCCCTGCTCTTTGAGATCAGGGCACGGTGTACACGACTTGGTGATATGAAGAGAGCCTCAAGAAGTCTTCTATCCTGAGAGTGTCTGTAATTTCACCAATGATGTGCCTGAAATGTCCCCATTGTACCCCTGCCTTTGTGTTCAACACTGAGCCACCCAGCCATGCACATGCAGGGAGGGGTAGAGTCAGCATGAGGATGGGAAGTTGTAAGACCCCTTCCACCTGGCAAGAAAAGGGAAGGAAGTTCTGCAGGAAGCTTGCTCCCCAACTTCCCAATCCGCCTGCCCGCCAGATGGCTCGGGCCAGCTGCTCCAGCCATTCTAATGCGGTCAGGTCCTTTCCCCACACCAGGGGAGACCCAGTACTCAGTTTTCTCCCAGTTCCTTCCTGCCAAGGCCCTGGCTTCTGCCAATGCCTCCAGGGCAGACACTGTGCAACTACCCAGGGCAGTGAGCGAGACACAGGCACTGGAATCCAGCAGAGGCACTCAATTTACTGGGTCCCCTACGGTTGAGAGACTTAGTGACTATCTGGTCTCGGCGGCCGCCTCTGTAAGACAGGACTAATAAATGTGGTTCCCAGGGGCCAGGCTCAGGGTGGGGGCTGGGGAAACGGTGAGTGAGGCTGGATAGCTGCTCCTCCAGCCTGCCTTCCCTGCACAGATCGATGCCCCTAGCTCAGGCTCCTGAGCTGCCATCCTTCCCTCACCCACTCTGAGCTCCGGCAGCCAAGGACAGCTCGTGCCTTGACCTGCTTCATCGCTGGACCAGGGCCAGGTGCTCCTGGAGCCACAGGGCCCTAGAGTTCTTATAGGCCATGCCTGCCATCCTAGAAGCAGAGCCTGGGAGGGGACCCAGTGAATGTGGTTTATTGAGGAGTGTTCTCAGGAACAGGGCAGTGAGGGAAGCGGGACGGGCCCAGGGAGAAACCGAGGCAAAGATGTGGCCTCTAGCTTCAGCTGGATCCCAAGGAGCTTGGGAGCACTGTGCGATTGGTCCATCCCACCTGAAGGCAAAGGGGCTGGCCTCTGCTACCTTGGGTCAGACATTGGTTTTTGGGGATGGGGATGAAGTTGAGGGATGGGCATCTGGGAGGGGATAATCTCCCAGCTGGACAGACAGGACAGTTCTTCAGAGAGGCAGGCAGCAGTGAGCCTCAGTAGCCAACTCTCCCATAGCAGCTGGGATCTGCATCATGGGCTTGTGAAGAGACCTCGGCAAGCACCCACAGCAGCCACTGATGTACCTCACTCAGAGTTGAGGGGACCCCAGTGGGCCAGCCAGATGCCAGTCCACACACTCACCTGCAGCCCTGGCGGGGAAGGGCAAGGCCCTGTCTCCAGATGGGCAAATGGGGGCCCTGGGAACTGCGGGGATGCAGGAGCAGCTGAGCTGGGACCAGAGCCCAGGCCGAATGACTTCACATCCAGAGCAGGGTCTTCAACCTCCCCTGAAACCTCAGGAAGCTGTGGGAAGTGTGTAAGTGGAGATTTTGCGGGGAGAAAGTCCAGGAGAGTTGGGGCAAGAAGAACTAAGCAGGGTTTCTAGTGCTTACCCGGTTTTTCCCATGGACAAATCACTGACCAGGTGGCTGTGACAGGGATTCTGGGCTTGGGAAAGCCCAGGGAATGCCAGACAGGTTCCACACAGCCGTGCACCGTCCTCCCCTCTTGGGCTTGGTAAGGGGAGTGTGGCTGGCTGGGAGTCTGGGAGGAGAAGGTCCTGTCTTTCCTTATCTTGGAGGTGGGGCTGGGCACATCCAGAGTCACCCAACACAGGAGATTCAAGGGCGGAACCCCACAAGCTGCCAGAACTCCACAAGCTGCCAGGTTTTTCCCACAGATAAATCACTGACCAGGTGGGTGTGACAGAGATTCTGGGCTCAGGAAATGCCCAGGGAACCCGAGACACACACCTGGCCACCATTGACACATATGACACTTTTGTGTAAATTAGAAGAAGGCACCCTCACCAGGGAAGACGAACCAACAAAAAAAAATTCCCTTTATGCCGGTGAACTTTGGAAAGGGCCCTTTCTTCAGTGTGGGCCTGCCCTGGCCCTCCCCAGACCCCACACCCTGCAAAGCCTTGGTTCCGCTAGGTCTGTCCCGACTCAGCCAGCCAGCACTTCCCTCCACTCATGCCCTACCCTGCCCTATGGGGACAACCCCACCATCCACCCTGGGCCCCCAGAAACTGAGACCTGTTTCCAGGGTGACAGAGGGAGCAGGAAAAGACTGGGATGCGTGCCTTAAGGCTCTGAAACCCTGAACTAGGGCAGAGCTGGGGCAGCATCTCAATGAAGCCGCTGACAGATTCTAGGCCTCACGCCAGCTGCACACCAGACCTGGGAGGGGACCCAGGCCGTGCCAGGCTGACAGGGCTGGTGGAATCAGGGCTGGGGAGCACACGGAGGCCACCCAGCCACCCTGGCCACAGAGGTGCCCCAAAGGCACCAGAGGCTGAGGGACGTGAGGGTCGTGGGAGACAGAAAGCACGAGTCCTCACTCAATGCAGGGGCATCCTCTGAGCCCTGCCAGGGGCCAGCGGCAGCTGGAGAGGCATCTGCCTCCATCCTGCCCCAAGGGGACTGAGGACCTCCTTCCCTCCACCCAGCAGCCTGGTTGCTCACCTCAGCACGGCTGTGGGGACAGTGGAAGGCACTAGGGGAGGGGGCCCTCTAACGAGTGTAATCCCGCAGTCCTCAGTCCTGCCTGGCCATCAGTCACCCAGATAGCGTCAGGCCCCCACTGGATTCCATTAGCCTGCAGTGGGGTCCATCATTGTTTTTTGTTTTCTTTTTAAGGCTCCAGGAGATTCAACTCTGCATCCAGACAGGTCAGGAACTACTGAACTAATCAATATTGTCCCTATCAGAATGTGCCTGCTGTCGTCACCACGGTGAGTGGCATGGTATGGATTCTGACTCAGGGCTCTCTCCGTCTCACACTTCCCGCACACTCAACATGGCCTGAATACCTCCAGAAATGGGATTCCTGAGACTCCACCGGGGATCATGTGGCCAGGTGGCGCTGTGGCAAGCCTGCTCCACACATCTCCTCTCCCAGGTGAACTCCTGCCTCTCTCTCCCTGCAATCAGCCCCCTCCTGCTTCCTGAGCAGCCCCCGTGTGCCCAGATCCTCTCAATCCTCCCTGCTTTATGTCTCCTGTGAGGGGATGGAGGGAGGGATACGGTTCCAAATTCTATTCCTGCAAGTCAACAGCATCAGCGTGGCTTTCCCAGCATGAAGTGGGTCGTTCTTCCAGGCCCACTGGGGGAATTGGAAGCAGCAGGGCAGGCTCAGGGAATCACTGACGATGGTGCGGTGATCTTTAAGTAGCGCTGCAGGACCAGCAAGCTCCGGAACTTAGGCTGTCCCCACAGACGCCCCCCAGGTCACCGTTCTCTGCTCCTCGTGGCTCCCCCTTTCAAAGATCCCTCTACCCCAGGGGACTTTCAATCCCTTCCTCAGTGTCCACCTTGGTTTGAAAAGCTCTAATGAGGAGGCCGCTGTGTTCCTGCTGTAACAGAGAACCCCTGGAGCTAGTGAAATCTGAGTCCTGGGCACAGCCTGGATGCAAAGCATTTCTGAGTTCTCACAAACTGCACGAACACATATGTGGGAAAGTGTCTTAGAGCACGTTCATTTTTCTCTGGCAAAGCCTAATTAAGACACAACCCTAGCTTCCTCGGGAATCTGCCATGTGCCATCATGCAATTCCTAAGAAAGGTTTAGTGAAAATTCTCTGGCTTTCCATGGCAGGCCTTGCTCATATTGTGTGTGTGTTTCTCACTAGCCCCCCCACAACACACCCATCAGCGCACCACCCTCTATGGTGGGGGTCTCTACCTCCACCTCACCACTCTCTCTTTTTCTCCAACAGCCCAGCCAAAAGGAAGTCAGAATTACAGCGGTGCAGGGAGGAACCAGGGGGCAGAGCTGGAAGTGTCATGGGAGTGAGTAAGGCTGGCCTCATGGCCAGAGCCTGGCACCAGCAGGAAGAGTGATAGTCCGGGGAGGCAGAGGCTGGTGGCACCTGGGAAGTCTGGGGCCTCAAGTGGCCAGGTAGGGATCATCTCAAATGACGGAGGCCCCAGTGAGTCAGCACCCCAGAACCCAGGAGGGCTGGGGCCTTGGCCTGGCAGAATAATTGTGCACATGCCAGGTGCTTTTCTATGTGCTTTAGGTTGCTTAGTTCATTTAATCTTCCCAATAATTCTGTACTATCTACTGTCACCCCCATTTTACAGATACGGTAACTGAGGCACAGAGAGACTACGTTGCTGGCTTACATTCATACGATTGATATGTGAGAGTCAGGATTTGAGCCCAGGTAGTGTGGCTCGGTGCCCACCTACTAAACCACCACACCACAACCCACATCACAACTCAAGCACACGGCGGAGAGGAGGAGGAGGAGGAGGTGGAGGAATAGTAACAGTCCTGGACCCAGTTAGCAGATGTTCAGGTTACTATGGCTTCGTAACTCCAAAACTTAATGGCTTAAAATATCATCAATGATTAATTTCGCTCATGAATCTGCAGTTTGGGCAGGGCATGGTAGGAAGGTTCATTTCTCCTCTGCAAGGCAGTAGCGGGGGCAGCTCATCTGGGGAATCGAGGGCTCACTTGTAAGATGATTCAGGCAGTCAGTGAGAACTGGCTGCTGGCTGGGAGCTCAGCCAGGGCTAAGAGCTGGGGCCTCCGTTCCTCTCCACATGGGCCTTTCCACAGGCTGCTCAGCCTTCCCCTCAGTACGGCGGCTGGATTCCAAGAGTGAAAACCCCAAGAGACAGGAAGTAGAAGATGACAGTTTCTGAAAGCCTAGGCCCAGAGCTGACAGCAGCATCACTTTTGCCATATTCTATTACGTGAAGCAGTTACATATTCCAGATTCAACAGGAGGGGATATAAAGTTGACCTCTAGGTCGGACGCAGTGGCTCATGCCTGTAATCCCAGCACTCTGGAAGGCTGAGTCGGGCAGATCACCTGAGGTTGGGAGTTCAAGACCAGCCTGACCAAAATGGAGAAACCCCATCTCACTAAAAATACAAAAATTAGCCTGGTGTGGTGGTGCATGCCTGTAATCCCAGCTATTTGGGAGGCTGAGGCAGGAGAATCACTTGAACCCGGGAGGTGGAGGTTGCGGTGAGCAGAGATCGTGCCACTGCACTCCGACCTGGGCAACAAGAGCGAAATTCCGTCTCAAAAAAGCTGACCTCTAGATGCAAAGAGTGTTGGAACTTGGGGGCCAGGTTTTAAAACTGCCACATTGAGCCTGGGATCCAGAGGAAGGGCTGGATTCCAGGTGTGAGGGCGAAGTGGCTGACTGTTTGATCTTGCTCAAACATAGACTAAAGGGAAGATAAATTGACTGTAACACTCACCAAGTCCCCCGTGTGTCTCAGGTGTTGGCCGTCATGGGCATTATTTCAATTTACCTTTGCAACAACCCTCTGACACAGATTTTTCACCACTTTTTGTAGATGAGTAGTCTGACACTGAGAGAGGGTGTGAGCCTTATCCAAGGTCACACACTGGTGAGTGGCCAGCTTTTCCAATTCCAGAGTTGACCCTTTAACTCCTCTGAAGGGTTGCCTCCATATGAGGAGCAGGGCTGGCCCCAGAGGTGTGGCAGGGTGGGTCAGGATAAGGTAGGAGAGCAAAGAGCCAGGCCGTCACTCCCCACCCACTCACCTCCTCCTCCAGAAGCCCTCCCAGGTCAGGGAAGGGTCCCAAGACACCCTGTCCCAAGGATCCTTTCCCTCTGACACCTCCTCAGTCTGAGACATGCACCCAGCTTCCCCGCGGCCCTGTCTCCCAAGCTGTATTTCTTACCCCTAAGCAATTCCCCAAATCCTCCCTTGTACTTCCTTGAAACCTTCCCAGGGCATTCTCCTAATTCCACCTGTCTTAGCCATAAGTTGTGAATAATTACCAATGTAAGGCTTTCCATTTTTGATATAAAATTTTTATTGTAGAAAAGTTTTAGATTTAAAGAAAAATGGCAAAGATAATATAGAGTGTTCCCATATTCTCCACACCCAATTTCTCCATTATCATCATCTTACATTAGTATGGTACATTTACCACAATTAATAAACCACTATTGATATCAGCCCTACAAGATTAACATTATTATTAAAGTATAAGTTCATATTTTATTCAGATTTCCTTGTTTTTTTGTTTGTTTTTTAACCTAGTATCCTTTTTCTGTTCTAGGATGCAGCATTACATTTAGCCATCATGTCTTCTTAGGCCTCCCTTGACTGTGACAAGTCTGAAAGTTTCTCAGACTTTTCTTGTTTTTGATGATCTTGACGATTTTGAGGAATATTGGTCAAGTATTTTGTAGAATGTTCCTCAGCTGGGATTTGTCTGATGTTTTAGGTTAGGGGTTTGAGGGAGGAAGACCTCAGAGGTGAAGTGCAACTTTCATTACATCCTATAAAGGGTATACACCACCACCGTGACCTGTCACTGTCGATGTTAACTGTGTTCACAGTTAACAGAAGTAGTGTTTGTCAAGTTTCTCCACTATGAAGTTATTCTTTCTTCCCCTTCCCGTGTATACTGTTTGGAAGTAAGTGGCTATGTGGAGCCCACATTTAAGGAGCAGGGAACTATGCTCATCCTTGATATGCAGTGAATATCATCTGCAATTCTGGATTTTTGTATCTTCTCCCCCTTTTCTCTATATAGTCATTTATTTATATCAGTTTGAACTCATGGATATTTCTCTCTTTTTTTTTTTGAGATGGAATCTTGCTCTGTCACCCAGGCTGGAGCGCGGTGACATGATCTCGGCTCACTGCAAACTCTGCCTCCTGGGTTCAAGGGATTACCCTGCCTCAGCCTCCTGAGTAGTTGGGACTATGGGCACCTGCCACCACACCCGGCTAATTTTTTGTATTTTTAGTAGAGATGGGTTTCACTGTGTTAGCCAGGATGGTCTTGATCTCCTGACCTTGTGATCTGCCCACCTCGGCCTTCCAAAGTGCTGGGATTACAGGTGAGAGCCAGGATATTTCTCCTATATTTTGAGTAATAATCCAATACTACTGTATTTATTTTATTGCTCAATTTGTTCCAGCTTTAGCCACTGGAGCTCTACCAGTTGTCTCCTGTGTCCCTTTGACATACTCCCATTATTTCTTCCTTGGATCTTCCTTACCTTCTGGCACTACAAGATGTTCCACGTATATCTTGTACATTTCCTGTTCCAATCCTAGAATCAGCCATTTCTACAAGAAGCCCTGGTTTTTGTGTTTTTTTTTTTTTAAATTGGAGAATGATATTAGAAACCGAAATCTGAGCACTAAGTGTGCTCATTGCTACTGGGCTGTCATTGCTTCTAGGCCCTCTTAGCTGACAGAGCATAGAAATACATGTGTGTCTACTAACCTGTATGTATATCACAAAAGATATACACAAACATAGAAATATTTCTATATGTCACTATCTGTATCTATATTAAACTTGATTTCATACTAATATTACAATTCTAATAAATTATCACAAGGATCATTCTAGCCTTCTCCCCTTGCCTCTCTGTAACCTTCCACTCCCACAGTGAGACACTTGTCTGTTACCATCCACTATCCATTCACTTACTCATTCAATTCCAATATACATGTATAGTGGTAATGGAATTCTTAACCACACTCTGTGAGAAGCAACTTTATCGACTAGAGTACAGTGCTTAGGCACAATTTCTTTAGTCTTTAGTCTTATACACTCCACTCATTTCCAAAGCTACTTAGATCAGAAACTCCTACCCCTCCCCGACTTCAGTGAAGTTGTTTTACATGTTTTTAATCCAGTTAAATAGTTTGTCACGTTTTACATTCCATCTTAGGATCCTCTGATCTCCTAAATGATTATTTTATTTTGTGTAAAAATGTACTCTTTGTGCTATACATTTCTACAGGTCTTGACAAGTGCATAGTGTCAGTTATCCACCTGCAATATCATACAGAATAATTTCACCCACCTAAAAACACCCCTGTGCTTCAGCTATTCAACCATACCCCAACTCTCAGGAACTCTTCCATTTTAAGCATATTTAAAAGGTTTTTCAAAACCTATTTGATGCACATTATCTCATTTAATTTACAAAGCAACCCTGAGTGTTACGAAGAGCAGAAAACATCATTCCCACTCTATAGAGAAGGAGACTGAGGCTTAGAAGTATTAACAGTCCTGCCTTTGGCCACGTGGTTAGTATGTACAGACTTTAGACTGGCCCTGCTGCTTTATTCCTGAGGGCACTGGGCAGAGCCACCTGGCAGCTTTGGTGGGAACTTGCCTGCAAGCCCAGCCACTGCCCTGGAGGGAGGACACCCTGGCATTACTTCAGGTCTTGCTCCAGCGTCACTGACCCAGATAGGCCACCTCTGACCCCTTCCTCCTAGCTCCTGACACCTCCTTTTTATTTATTTATTTCTTTATTTCTTTCTCTTTTTTTTTTGAGATAGAGTCTTGCTCTGTTGCCCAGGCTAGAGTGTGGTGGCGCAATCTCGGCTCACTGCAAACTCCACCTCCTGGGTTCAAGTCATCCTCCTGCCTCAGCCTCCCAAGTAGCTGGGATTACAAGCGTGCGACACCATGGCCAGCTAATTTTTGTATTTTTAGTAGAGATGGGGTTTCACCATGTTGGCCAGGCCAGTCTCAAACTCCTGACCTCAGGTGATCCACCTGTCTCGGCCTCCCAAAGTGCTGGAATTACAGGTGTGAGCCACCACGACGGCCAGCCTCCTCTCGGTTTTGCATTTTTCCTTAGCCCTTCCCACCATCTGTCAATCTGCTTCTCCTACCTTTCACCCATGTGCCTTCTCTGCTAGAATGTAGCACAGGGATCTTCATTTTGTTCATGGTTTTCTCCTTGCTGCTTAGAACAATCTCTGGCACATAGTAAACATTCTACAAATGCTTGCTGAGTGAATGAATGAATGAATGAATGTATTTCTTGGGCCCTAAAATGAATGAATGAATGAATTTCTTCTGCCAAAAAGACCCATTCTGTGGCTTGTCCAGCACCCTTTAGACACATACTCACAATGAATTCTGGAAAAGCAGTTGTCTGGACTCTATGGTGGCTGGTCTGGAACTAGTCAAGCACAAACCAGACTCTCTCCTTGGCTGTCCCCAAGGCTGAGATTACTTCAGAGTGGCTCCCCTTTCTGACCTGGCCACAGCACACCATCAGGAGCTGCTGCAGGAGCCCTCCCCGCCCCCTCCCCCAACAACTGGGCCAGCACTGGACATTTTGAGGCACTTCTCTGTTTTGAAGCTACCCCAAAAACTGTTTAGGAGGCATGCCAGCTCCAGAGCTTCCTTGGTTTCCTTAGAAGGGGCCAGGACCCTGGGGTCACCAGGAGGGAGAGAACAGAGACCTGCGGCTACTGGGCTAGGGAAGCTGATGCTCAGCTTAAGCTGGGACCCCACGTGGAGCCAGTGAGAGACAGGCTGAACCTCGGCCATGGGAGAGGCCCAGGGGACAGAGACACAGAGGCAGAAGGCCTCGGAGCAGAGGGGCAGAGAGAATGGGACAGACAGAGAACAGAACGCCTGGGAGAGACAAAGAAAAAAACAGAGGGAGAAAGATGGGGAGACACAGAGAGGGAGACCAAAAGAGAAACAGCCGGTGGGTGGAAGGCCCGGAGACCGACAGACAGAGGCAGAGGACAAGGGAATGGCAGAAGATGCAGTGAAGGGTGGCCGCGGCGGCAGCAGGCCACAGGGCGCAGCTGAATCGCCGCTCTGTTCCCGGGGCGCACTGAGGGGCTTTCTTCGCGGCCGTGGGAAAGTGGTGGGCGAGCGCGCGCCCCGGCCGCCGTGTGGACGGTAATTAGCCGGATTAGGGCGGGAGCCGCGCGGGCCTGGCGGGCCCGGCCAGGGAACAAAAGGCCCCTCTTTGCCCGCGCAAACGGCGGGGTCGCGAGGTCACCAGGCAGGGTCCCTCCCGGAGCGAGTGAAGGGACGCACCCCCGGAGAATGGGGTCTCTGTGCACCTGGAGGAGGCCGGTGGGGGCCGCCTGCGGGCCTGGGACCCCAGGGAGGCCGCAGCCCGGCTTCAGGGTGCAGACTTGGGGGCGCTTGCGGAGAGCAGGGAGGAAGAAGAGGGACAGAAGCCGAGAATGGAGGCCAGAGATGGGGAGACACCAAGGGGGCAGGAAGCTGACCCGTTCTTATTAGTAATAGTATCTGTGACATGGGCAACATTTATTGAGTGCTTGCTGTGTACTGGCTCCACGCCCAGCCTGGGAGACATATATCATCTCATGTAATCCTCATAACAACCTCCTAAATCAGATACTGTCATATCCAAGTTTTACAGATAAGAGAGGTAAGGCGCAAGGATTGTGGTTTGCCTGAGGTCACACAGTCAGAAGGGGTGCCTCACATCTTAGATGGCACACAGTAAGCACCTAACAATTATGTGATGAATGAATGACAAGGTTGGCAGTGTCAGTGTCTGGAAAAGGCAGAGACACAAAGAGCCCCTGGCCTCACCCCCTGGCCACCCACAGCCTGGAGATGTTTGGGAAGTGGGAGCTCCTGGCCTTCAGGGAAGCTGCCTGGGAGATCTGCAGAGGCGGGGGTGTCAGCGCTGACAGCTCACCCGCTTGGGGCAGTGTAGGGGATGCCAGTCACCAGGGTCACGGGCTGAAGGGATGGGACATGTTTCTTTCCAGCAGCCCCAGCAGAACTGTAGCTCCCTCAGGGCTTTCTGCCTGCAGCCGCAGGTGCCTCCAAAGCCCAGGGCAACGTGAAGGGCTGGTGGTGCCCCATGGGAGTGGGAAGAGGAGGCTCTGGGGCCTTCCCCCGCCACCCAGCTCTCACCAGCCATGCCTGAGGGTCAGAAAGGCTCTGACTTTCAAAGAGCATTCTCTGGGCTGTGGGTGTCATGCCCCAGCTGACCAAACATCTCTCCTCACGGGAGATGACATCAGAGACCACACACTCCAGCCCACAATTGCCAGCAGGTGATGGGAATGGGAGAAGTGGACAGGGGGGGCCTCGCATGGGGCATTAGGGGCCGTGGGGCCTATGGTAAAGCCTGCTGTCAACAGGACAGTCACTGCACACTGTGACTCATGAGTGCCATATGAGCCAAGCTGGTCAGGCCTGAATTTTTAAAGAGAAATACCAATTCCAGATCAGGCATGGTGGATCACCCTTCTAATGCCAGCACTTTGGGAGGCCGAAGTGGGCAGATCACTCGAGGTCAGGAGTACAAGACCAACCTGGCCAACATGGCAAAACCCCGTCTCTACTAAAAATACAAAAATTAGCTGGGCATGGTGGTACATGCCTGTAATCCCAGCTACTCAGGAGGCTGAGGCAGGAGACTTGCTTGAACCTGGGAGGTGGAGGTTGCTGTGAGCCAAGATTGCACCACTGCACTCCAGCCTGGGGGATAGAGTCAGACTCCGTCAAAAATAAAGAAAAGAGGCCGGGCGCGGTGGCTCAAGCCTGTAATCCCAGCACTTTGGGAGGCCGAGACGGGCGGATCA
>NW_012114599.1:6094372-6136959 GCF_000951035.1 Colobus angolensis palliatus | reverse complement strand
ATCCACCCTGTTGCGAAGTCTGATGTGGGCCAGGCTAACCTCAGTACCGGCCAGCTTCAGCAGCATGTTGGCAGCTCACAACCTTCTTCCTAATGCTCTGAGCCTCCAGAAGAAGGAATGCCCTGTTCCCTCCCCTCAAACCCTCTTCCCCCAGCTTCTCCAGGGCCAGTGAATGAAAGGAGCAGGTAGGATGGGTGCTTGAGGGTGCCCAGTCCCTGCCCACATACCTGTGCCCTGCCTCAGGGCTGTCCCCTGATGGAGATGCTGTACCTGCCCTGGGAGCCTTAGTCCGAAGAGGCTCAGGCAGGAAGTCTCCAGGCCGCTGGGATCTGGGTGACTGGGCACATGGCCAAGAGCTGGAGATCATCACACCCCGCTCAGCTGGGGGAAGCCCAGTGACCCATTCAATGAAGGTTTCCTCTGGGGACACCACACTGGGGTTTGCAAGCTGCAGGCCCAGGAGCAGGAAAGGCCTGCTTCCGCCTGGCTCCGTCCCACCCTACCTCCACCCAGCCCCACCAGCCTCTCCTCATGTGTGGAGTTAACACTGTCCCACTTCTCAGCTGAAGAAACTGAGGCACAGAGGGCTGGTGTCTTTGAAGGGAATGGAGAGTGAGCATCTGAGGGAGTAGCTTCAAGGGGCTCCAACAGTGAGATTTGTTGGAAAAGTGGTGCTTTCTTAAAAATTGACATGTGTTTTGCATCCTCCTTCATAATATACACATGGCTACTTCAATATAAAAATGACAGTGGTTTTCTTCCTATAGTCTGGTAAACTTGGTGCTCTCGAGGATGAGCCACGCTTGTCCTACAGCATCTGGAACCCCCGGCACGACCCTGTGCACCCACACAGTCCACATCCACAAGAGAGAAGCCTAGGTGGGAGCCTGTCCCCCGGAGTCAGCTCGTGACAAAGTGGACCTGAACCCAGGCCCCCCGCTTTCTTGGGGGGCATAATATGTATGAAGGGGGGTCTGCTACTGAGCATGCCTCTCCTTAGGTGCCTCATTTCTATCTCATGGAAAACCAGGCGTTGGGGGAGGCTGCTCCTCCTTCCCCAAGGGAGACACAGCTGTGACTCAAAGCTGAACCCCTGAGGGGGATTGTCTGGCTGCAGATCTGGACATGGGCAAAGATGGACACAGGTTTTGTTTTCTCCTCCTTCTGCAACCTTCACGTTCTCTCCTTTTTCCGATGGAAACTTCTATCATAGCAGCGGCTTCTTCCAGCTCCTGAGAGGGGCAGATGTGGGCAGCAAAGGGCTCCCAGCCCCAGGCATGGCCTGGGGTGTGAGGAGGGCCTCAGGCGCCAGGCTAATGACTAAGAGGTGGCAGTGAAAATCCAGGGGTCAGGCCTCTCTCTCCCATGGCGCCTGAAAGAGCAGGAGTCAGGGAGCAGAGGCCAAAGGGGTGGACAGCCAGGGGAGGGGCGAGCTGCAGGACAGCTGCCCTCGGAGGGCAGGAGGCAGTTCCACTCAGCTTGAACTCAGAGGAGGAGCTTTAGAACCAGGGCAGAGACAGGAACATAAATCTCTGGACCTCAGCAGCCCAGCAGAGTGAGCTGGGGATGCTGGGTGGTTCTTGCACCTCTTCTGCAAAGCCTTCTCACTTTTCCCTTCTGGTGGTTGATGGTCATTTCAGAGACAAACAGCCCAGGATTGCTGATGGTGTGGTCAATGCTTGCTTCCCGCCCCAACTCCCACCCTGTCAGGGTAGGGGACAGATTTAGGGGGAAGTGTTATTCAAAAGAAAACCCAGGTTCTGGTGAGAACGCCTCCATTTCCAAGAAATGTGGGAAACATTTGGAGTTGTTTCAGTCCCCGATCAAATTTCTGAGCCCAGCATTCCCAGCCAGGCCTAGAACATTTCGGTTAGAGTCCCCTCTTCCCCTCTTTCCCCACTTTGCACACAGCCAGCTGCGGGGCTCAAGTTCCAGCCTGGGATGTGCTAGGCAGCGGCTCAGCCCTTTCTGCCAGTGGGAAAGGAGGAGTTTCATTCCAAGGCTTACGGCCAATTACACTGACCACTTATTCAAAACTCCAGCCTTAAGGAAAACCAAATTCCCACAAGTGTCTCACCTCTCCCCAACTCTCCACTCCTTGCCTACTCCTTGCCTACCTCCACCCTATCTTCTGGGTCACAGGTATATACATACATAGGTCTCCTGGCCTAGAGATTGCCAAACTGCAGTATAGTCACCAAGGAGGCCTGAGTCTCAGGAAGGGGTGTGGAGAGACACCTGCTCTACCCATCTGTGAACTTGATATCACAGTTCTGGACATGCACTGAGAAAGGATGGGTTTGTCCATCCAAAATGCAGTAAGCCATGAAGGAGTTCAGCATCTGATCCAGGTAGCCTCCATGTCCTGCTGATGGGCTGAGGGAGGACACTAGAAGGGCCAGGCTCCGGTGGCTGGATTCCAGCAAGACTTTCATAGCGTCCTCTGCCATGCAGGCCTGGAGGGTGAAGCAGTTCAGGTTGAAGGCTTTGTGACTCCTCAGGGGCTAGGCCTCGAGGCCTACCTGTGGTGGTGTGGCGAGAGCTTCTTACATAGCTTTGGTCCTGGCCGCTTCGACATGTTTATCAGGAACTTGAGTGGATATGTGGTTGGTAGAATTTGCAGACCATCCAAGCTGAGAAGAGTGAGAAATGTGCTGAATAATAAAATTGGGATCCAAAAAGGTTTGGTCAGACTGGGTGGATAGGCCACATTTAAAGAGATGAGTCTGAAGGGGGTTCAGTGTAAGGATCTGCTTGTGGAATCCAAGAAATCCACAGCGTTAAAATAAAAAAAAAAAAGACTGAAAGATTGTCGGTATTCAGATGAGGGCCAATCAACTGTGAAATGAATCTGCACAAGATACTGGTGTGATCTTCAGGTGCATTAACGGAAGTCTTGTTTCGTGTGAATTTCTTGTGAGTCCTCTGACAACCCACATCAACAGCCTTTGGGGCTTGTTAAAAATTCAGACTTCTGTGCCCATCCCAGATTATTTAACTGAACTCTGTAGGGATGGGGCCCCAGAATATGCATTTATAGCAACCTCCCAGGTGATTTTTGAGAACATTTGCAGCTCTTTCTGTCATGCTGGGCCCTCTTGCCAGGATTGTCCTCCCTCTTGGCAAAGTAAGAGGGTGCCTGCCCAAAAAAGCTTCCCTCTCTGCTAGAAATTCCACTGGTGAACCTTTGCTCCTTGGATTAGGAGCTTGCCCCTACAAACGGTCTTGTTAGCAAAGATGTTAGAGGATAAAGACAGCTGGCTGATGGCCAAATTGTGGTTGGGGCCCCTGGGTGGAGACACAGACTGAACTTCCCAGACAAGAAAAAGGCTTCATCATATTGCCCAAGGGCCATGATCTAGCTCAGCCTGAAGCCAGGGAGAGGCTGAGAAATAAGCCATTTGTTCTTCACTGGCGTGGGAAGAGCTCAGGCTTTGGGGAAGCAGCCTGGACATTGGACTGTGACCCTGAACATTGCCTTCAACTTCTCTGAGGCTCACTCTCCTCCTCTGAGATACATTCCTCACATAGCTGTTGTGAGTAGATGAAATAATGTATGTAAAGCTCCACGGGGCTTTGGCATACAGTAGATGCTCAATGTTACTTGTTGAATGCGTGAACAGGTAAGTACATAGTGAAATGGACAGACGGAAGAATGGACAGATGGATGGATAGACAACTTCTGTGGATTCCTCTTTCTTACTTGCAGACAATCAGCCTGTGCCTCTGACTTGATTATCCCCATAGTCCTCCACCCCAGCTCCCAGTATAGTATCCTGACATCTCACAGATGTCTCGCTTTGGGGTCCAAGTCATACCTCCTAAGAAAAACCCCTCTCCTTTCCCAATCCATCTCCCCTTAGTGCCCTTTTCCAAGCCCCTACCCAAATCCAGGGCACTCCTGTCTGGCATTAGGTCTCAAATTCAGAGCAGGGGCATATCTCAAGTCACAACCTTGACTGGTTCCCCCCAGGTCCACCTACAGTTGCTACTCTCTCCAGCTCTGTTCACCTTTCTGCCAGCTTGCAGGCGCAGCCCCATCTCCAGGCTGGCTAGGACTTGTGGAGGAAAATCAGCTGAGGGAGGCACAGATCCTGCCCTCTTGGAACTTGGAGTCCAGGAGGAAAAGGAGGACACTGTTACAAGGCGGTCACCACTGAATATGAGAAAGCATTCCTAGCCGGCAGAATTAGGGAAGACTGCGTGAAGGGGGTGACATTTGAATCTTCAAGACCTGATCCATTTGGGCATGCAGAGTTGGGGAAAAGCATTTCAAGAAGGAACAGCCTAAGTAAAGGCAGAGAGGGCCAAGTAGAAGATGGTTGTGTCTGGCAGGAGCGTAGGTGAGAGGAGGTGGACCAGGAGAGCCCAGATCCATTTGGGAAAGCCATTGTGCAAGACCATGAATGCCAAGCTGAGGCATTAACTTAACTCCTTGAACATCAAGGAGACAGCAGGGGCTGTAGTCTGCCTGTGGCCTCTATCCCTCTCCCCTAGGGGATCTAGTCACAACCTCTCTCTGTACCCTGCTACTGTTCTCCCGGCAGGCAACCCTGAGCTCTGGCCTGGGTGCCCAGGGAAAGGGTCATTCATTGAGCCTTCCATGATTCGTAGCAGCTCAGTGGGTCATCTCTTCTGGGTCCATCTGCATTTACAAAGCAGCACAGACTCTGTCCATCACTGGTTCCAAGGAGTGAATGGAGGAAGTTCAGGCCTTACACAGGCTGTTGGGGGTATAAGGCCTGAACTTACGCCTGAGTTGTCTGCTGATATCTGTGTAAGGGTGAAGGGCTACTCAGCCCCAGACACATGCTGCCATTGCTTTGGTTGTAGGCCACCCTCTCTTCCTCCACTCCCTACAGTCTGCAAGTGGCAGGTCTGGCCTCTGCACTTTCCCCAGCTAATCCAAGCCACACAGAGTGCAGCCAGCCCGCCAGTGAGTCTTGTTTCACTGGAATGTTGGCATCCAACTTGAGATCGGAAATGAACTCATTATCTGATTATTTTTATTTATGAAAATATAACTGCTCTGGGAGAGGCCTTTCTAAGTGGATGAGTAATTCTCTCCCCTTCACATACACATGCCCAGACTCATATGTTTAGACACACACATACTCAGAAACTCAGATATTCAGACCTCTCTTCAGACGCACACACACACACACAGGCAGCCACATGTTCCTTTAGGTACACACGTACCACATGAAGATGTGTGCTCTGGGTCTAATAATACCTTTGAGGACAGGGACATTGTCTCTTTTATTTACTGTGGAATCTCTAGTGGCACATAATAGGCAACAGTAAATATTTGCAGAATGAATGAATGAATGAATGGCTAAGTCATAGATGCATGCACCCTCACACACATTATTACTCAGACATACACACTTACATGCATACATATATATCTGGGCTCTCTCCCCATCTGGAACAAAGTCAGTGAATCTCTAATTCTGCGGCCTAAAGTCTTCACACCATGAACTTCATCATGAAGGTACCATCCAGGACCTTCCAGTGGAGATGCCTGTTGGCAGTTCCCATGAGGCCAAAACAGCATTCCCCCTGACCCACTAAGCCCTCACCAGATGCTCACAGCCATCCCAGGCCTTGCCAACCTGAGACCAAATATGTTGATATGGCCAAGAAAGCCCGAGAGGGTTACTAAGGACAAATTGTTTTCCAGGAATGCTTTCTGCGTGCTGCCCCCACTCATCCATGGCTGGCTCACTGGCAGGTCCTGGCATGGGGTCTTGGATAATACCAGCCCCCAGGCTCTGTCTCTCTCTTCTCCAGCTCACAGCCATGACTCAGGCTATTCAAGGCCTGCAAATATCTCCCTGGGAGGGGACTGGGCCAGAGGCATGGCTGGTGGCCAGGCAGGGGTAAAGATCCCAAGAAAGAACTGCCTGGAGGCTGATTGCAGGGCAGAGCACCCGGTGGGTCCATAAGGCTGAGCCCTGACTATCTCTACATTCCTCCCCACAGAGAGGGCAGTCTTCATGTGGTCAGAAGAGCTCTGGGCTAGAGGAAGACTCACCTGAGTTGACATCCCTGCTGGCCACATACTGGTCATGTGGCTTTGGACAGGTCACTAACCTGGAGCTTCAGTTGCCTCCAGCACCTTGTGCAATTGCATACTTCCTGCCTTGCTACCCCAGGCCCCAGGCTCTCCTGACCTTCCTACCAGGCCTTGAAGAAGAGCCTGCGACTCCCTCCATAGCATTTCAGGCCTCTTCAAGTGGCTCTTTATGTTCCTTTGTTTGTTTGTCTGTTTTGAGACAGGGTCTCACTCTGTCACTCAGGCTTGAGTGCAATGGTGTGAGCATGGCTTACTGCAGCCTCCACCTCCGGGCTTTAAGTAATCCTCCCACCTCAGCCTCCTGAGTAGCTAGGACTACAGCCACGTGCCACTATACCCTGGTAATTTTTGTATTTTTTGTAGAGATGGGATTTCACCATGTTTCCCAAGCTGGTCTTGAACTCTTGGACTCAAGCAATCTGCCTGCCTTGGCCTCTCAAAGTGCTGGGATTATAGGCGTGAGCCGCCATGCCCTGTCTCAAGTGGCTCTTTAAAGGCATGAGCCCTCTAGGATGGGTCTTCCATTCCTCATAGCCAGTAGTATGAAGGAGCGCCTGACCTTCCCAAGAAGCTGCACCTGGAAAGGGGAGGGCACTGGGAGGTGGGGACAACTATTTCATTAACACTATTGTGTCCCAAAGCCTAGCCAGTGAGAAGGAAGGACTTGACCTCTTAAAACTCCAAGTCTCCTGGCCAGGCATGGTGGCTCACGCCTGTAATCCCAGCACTTTGGGAGGCCGAGGTGGGCAGATCACCTGAGGTCAGGAGTTTGAGACCAGCCTGGCCAACATGGTGAAACTCCATCTCTACTGAAAATACGAAAATTAGCCAGGTGTGGTGCTGTATGCTTGTAGTCCCAGCTACTCGGGAGGCTGAGCCAGGAGAATGGCTTGAACCCTGGAGGCAGAGGTTGCAGTGAGCTGAGATCATGCCATTGCACTCCAGCCAGGGAGACAGAGAGAGATTCCGTCTCAAAAACAATTTTTTTAAGTTAAAAAAAAAAAACCTCAAGTCTCCTGGGAATTCCACTCCCAGTTGTCCACCCAAGAGAAACAAATGCACGTGTCAATTACTAGGTATGCACCTGAGTCCTTTATTCATAGTATCTCAAACTAGAACACCCAAATATCCATCAACAGGGGCGCTAAACAAATCATGGCATACTCATAACACTACACAGTGATTAGAACACAACAACACAAAGCATCTGCTACACACAACTGCACGGGTGAATCTGCCATGCATTATATTGAGTAAAATAAGCTGGACATAAAGAGAATGTTTGATACCATTTTTATGAAAGTCAAGAACAGGTGAAATGAATCTAGGCTGACAGAAATCAGACTAGCAGTCACCCCTAGGGATGGTATTGATTGGGAAAGGGCACAAGGGAACCAACTTTGGAGCTGGAAATGTTTCAAATATTGATCTGGTGGTTCCATAGGTCTAGACACACATGTGGCCATCCATCAAGCTGTACATTTATGCTCTGTTAATGCCACTGTATGTACGTTACAATGGGGAGGGACCAAGTCAGAAAGGATCTAATCCATGCAGAAAGACAGAAAGGAGGATATCTAAAAGGAGGTTGCAGCGTTTGGGGCAGAAGAGCCAGGGAACAAGAATAGAGTGGAGCTAATAGTGGAAGAGAAAGCTTAGAGCATTCTCCCCAGAGAGGCTGAGCACCCACCTAAGGAGGGGCTGTGGGGAAGGACGGAGCAGGGCCTGGACCTCCAGCAGACTCCACACATGCCAGATCAGGTCAGGCTGCCCTTCAGTGGGTTTCCCACACAGAACTGGTGCCTCGAGACTGGAACCCAAGATGGAAGCCGACCTCAGTTGTGTACTATCTACCCCTCATTCCTTCTTCCCTGCCCACAGCCGTAGGACAAAGAAGAGGCTGAGCCCCAAGTCCCTTTTAGCTCTAGTTAATAGGCAAACTCAGTCTGCCCAAGTGTGCTTAAATAAAAAGTGTAAAGGAGAGGGCCTTGCTTTATCCTCACTATCCTAGAGTGGATATCCTCACTATCCTCTCTATCCTAGACTCCTGGATAGAGACTCATAAGAGAATATTCTAGAAACCTGCAGGCTGGCTCACCACTCTCTGAGCCTCTTGATGATGGTCTGTGGGCCCATGAGTGCAAGAATGCATGTCCAGGTGTGTGCCTGCCTGTGAGTATTATGTTTCCCTATAATGGGGTCCTTAGAGTTACAGTCACCTCCCCCAGCCCCTCCTTACTCTGCTCTCTTGCCTCTGTTTAGCACCCCTTGCCCCTCCTCCCTGGACACCCCTGGTCTTCCTGCTGCCCCTGACCCTCCTGCCTTGACAGTGGAGTCTGATGACCTTTTCCCAATGATGTGGAGAGGCCAAGCCCCCACCCATCTCAGACTTTTTTAAAGGAACCCAGGGAAGGCAAAATTTAACCTTTAGTCTTGCTTTCAAGTGCCATGTCGGCAACTCAGAATTTCACCGTGCTGTGGGTCTTGCAGGCTGACTGTGAACAACTGGTGGCATTCTGAGGGCAATCTTAAGGGCACAGCACCTACCCCCAGCCCTGAAGCTCCTAAGGATGGGCAGTCTCAGCGTCTCTATGAGGGACCAGATGAGGCCAGTGAGGAGAAGCTGCCAAGCCACAGGCAGCTCTGGCCACATCGACCACATCTGCCTCTCTGGAATGATGGAGGGCACTGGGGCTCCCTTCCCCAGGCCCAGCCTTGTCCCGCTCTCCTCCCCTGGGTGGCCTCTGCTCCAGCCAGCCCATTTTCCTTACATGCCCTCAACGAGCCATTGTCAGACCTTCCCCATCGGTCCCCACCCAGCAGCAGACATGTATTGCACATTCACCACGGTGCCAGGTGAATCAGGTTCCCATGAATAGGTGCCCTCGCTGCACTCGCTCCACAGGTGAGGAAACCTTGGCGGAGAAATCGAGCAGCTTCCCTGAAGTCACACTGCTGACAATCAGTGGAACCAGGATTTGAAAGACCCAGCTGATCAAACAGGATACAATCAAGAAGCCAGCCAAAACCTGGCAGTGGGACTCCAGAGCCGGCCCCACCAACCCCTGATGGTCTGTTAACTCCTGCCCAGCATGTCCTTTGGTGGAACACCATGGAGTATGGTGGCCAAAGGCACCGGCCAAAGAGCCGAGCTGCCTGGGTTCCTCTTCCGGTTCCTCTTCCAGTTCCTCTTCCTGTGTGGATGCTTGAGTGCATTACCCAGCCCTCTGTGCCTCGGTTCCCTCCTCTGTATCACTTGAAGGTGCATGGATGGGAGTAGGTGGGACAGGCACTCCCACCCACTCAGAGCTCCCAAGTCTGACTACCTCACCAAAGGCTGCCTTTGTCCTTGGCCCACACTGGGTCCAGTCTGTTGCGGTGGAGTGCAGGCCTGTGGTACAATGCAAGGCGACCACGTGTAGTTCCTGCACCAGAGAGAGCCATGGGACAGGGGTTGAGTTAAAAACTCACAGACTCCTCATCAACGCAGTGGCCAGCACACGGGCAGCCCTGTGCCAGGGACCCTGGAGCTTACCACCCATGCTCCTCCAGCCCATCTGGAGCTCCTGCCCCCAATCCCAACACCCTATTCATCTATAACTACTGCATCCTGGAATGCACCCTAATTCTTTTTCCTGGATCTCATCTGTGGATTTCCCCAGTTAGGCTATGAGTACCCTAAAAGCAAGGACTCTAGTTTCCTCATCCTCCATCTCTGATAAAGCCTGGTCCAGACATCAGGCCCTCAAAACACACTTGAAATGGATGGAATTGGGTTTGGGGGCTTAGTTACTATAACTCTGGAGTGGCACATTAAATATTCATTCTTACTAGAGGTGGAAAAAGGAACAGTATGGAGGGAGTGGATGTGGACTTGGATGCAAATGTATGCAAACCACTGTGCAATGATATGCAGATGTGTATCCTGGATCTGTGGGAAGGAGTCCTGTGACTTCAGAATCCTGGTTCTGGCGGGCTTTGCTCTCTGAGGGGCTCTGCCCCTGCTGGGGATCTTGCCATCTCTCATGGCAATGCTACGAGCTGGCTGCTATGCGGCATTCTGGCGCCAGTGGAAACCATTTGGGATCCATGTCATCTTCTGATCCTCTGTGAAGCTGTTCCCACCCACCAGGGCAGATGAGCCAACAGGAGGCTGTAAAGACAGAGGCCTGAATGAGGAAAGGCTGGTGTGTAGCCAGAGCTGGAGGCTCCTGGGTTCCAGGGACACAGTTCTGGGGGACCACGGAGCGTGGGACCGGGGAGGAAAGACCACACTTGGTCTCATTTCCAGCTCTCTGCTGTGGCCACCACTGGGGAGCCCATGGCTGCCTGCCACTCCCCACCACCACTCCCAGCCCTAGGCTGTGCTGCCCACCAGCCCTTAGTCAGGGCCCTGCATGGCAGGCAGGCCATGGTACGTGGGAGATCTAAGGGCTTCCCAGCACTGTAGCCACCATGTATGGAGCACCCTCTCTGGCCAGGCACCATGACCAAGCACTTTAACCATGTTATATCACTTAATCCTTGACAGCCCCACCAGGTAGACTGTACTGTTATGATCCTCATTTTATGGATGAAGAAACAGAGGCCAAAGTCATCCAACCTGCAAATGGTCGAGCTGGGATTCAAACCCAAAATTGTTAGACTCCAAAAGTGGCCCTCTTAACTGCCACTGCCTGCCTCCTCTCCCACACCACAATGGCCACTGTGTACCCAGTTCCCATAAGGGACATGTGGGGAGGGGGACAAGTCCAGGGTTGAGAGGGGGAACGTTCCAGTGTAGCGGTTGGGGTTCCCCACCCCATGCAAGGTAAGGTAAGCTGGCAGCCACCTCATTGAAACACACACTCCCTCCACACCCCCTGCCTCACCTAGAATGTCCCCCACTCAACTACAGCAGCCCCTGGAGTCCCACCGGTAAAACCTCACGCTTTTTTTAGAGAATGCTTTTTCTGTGGGACAAGCGCTGCTTTCTTTAGTCTCCTATTTTAAAAGACAAATCCTCTTGGAAGGCAGGAGAGGCCGAGGCCGAGGTCAGCAGGGAGGTCCTAGAGAAGTGTATACAAAAGCCAGGAGGGCCCAGAAGGCAAATTCTGTGGCCAAATTCAGTGATGTTATGGCCCTGGGATGAGGATAACAGTAAGGGTGACCCTGGGCACCCTACCTGGGGCACCTGATACTCTTTCCCACCAGTTGCACATCATATTCCACACCCAGCAGACCCTCAACCAATGGCATTCTAACTAGTCATAGCAGGAGGGTAACCCTAAGAGAAGTAGCAGAACTGCAATTTTCACCTCACTTTAGAGTCCACGAAACTGAGGCCTAGAGAGGCTGTGAGTAGCTCCAACTTGACAACTTGGGGTCAGAGCAGACCCAGATCAGAACTCAGGAGTCCAGAGCTGGTTGCGGGGGTGCAATGAGAGGCTGGTGGGTGGGGTCACGCATGGCAATGCAACCCAGGAGACCCCATCTCTTTCAGATAAGTCAAGGTGGTGAGGTCGAGGGGAAGGGGAGGGAGGACAAGAGCAGAGAGGTGATGTGAGGGGAGCAGGGGGTGCTGGCAGGGGCCGAGAACCCCAGTGCCTGGGAATCTTCAGGGGCTCTGCGAGGCAGCCCAAGGCCGGGGTTCCCACAGCGGCAGGTGGTCACCAAGCGGGCCAGGGCGGACAGGGCTGGCACCGACTCTAGCGGGGTGGAGGTGCCAGCTCTCACCCGCCAGCCGGCCTGCCAGCTGGGGAAGCTTAATTAGAATTCCTCAGCCCTCCAACCCATTTCCTTCCTGGTGAACAGGACAACTAATGGCCCCCGTCGCCTGCTGCCAGGGTGAGGTGGGTCGGGCTGGCAGCTTCAGGCCGGGCTGGGGGTAGGGGTGACCTCTAACAACCCAGGAAGCATGCCTCTCCCCTGCCCTGGGGGAGGGAGCAGCCCACAATGTGACCCGAAATTTCCCCAAGTTAAAGACCATCTGCCTGTCTGTCTATCCATCCCCCCAGGGCCCAGGGGGCTGGTGAGTGTGGACAGACAGACATAGGCTGTGGGAAGCTGCAGTGATTAATGAGTGATGAAAACCAGACTCCGTCAGAGTGGGGGTGGGGACGGAGAAGCAGAGAGAGGCTGTCTGTTTTATGCTTGGCTCAGCTCTAAGCCCACAGCACAGGGGAGGAGGGTGGAGGCAGCTGAGGGCAGTGCTGGGCTCTGGCCCCAAAATCCCAGTCCGAGCATAGGGCCCCAGTGCATGGACACCCTCCTCATATCCCAGTACCTCCTTCAGCCTCTGCCCTGGAAGGTTTCCCCAAGAGGCACTAGCTTTACTCTCAAATCCCAGGGACTTACACTGGCCCTCAAATACCATCCCAGAATACCCCAGAAGCCACGGGGAACAGCAGAGAAAACAGCCTCACTAACCCTCCAATCTTTTTGTCATGGGGCCAACTATTCCGGGGCCCAGACCCTGAAGCTCCTCTCACCCCTCCCCCCGACAAACACATGACCACTCCAACATTCCCAAACTCTGCCCCCAGGACCTGCTCAGCCCAGGCTTCACCGCAGAAACTTTGAAAAGCTGAAGTCAAGCAGATTTTTCTCATATGTCAAAGACAGCAAAAGCCGCATCTAAGAGGATTCAGCTCAAACCTCCAAACCTGCAAATACACAGTCAGGAGAAACCCAAGCAGGAGAGAGCTTCCACAACCACTGCTTTTGGCCCCCACCCGACAGACACCTGGAGGGACCTTGGCAATATCCTCCTCCCCTGCCCGAAAATATTCCCACACTGGCACATCTGCCCCGGGGTCTGGGATTCCACCATTCAACCCTGCCCTCCCTCTGCAATACTGAACTGAAACAGTCTTGCCAAGGTTTCCAGTGCGTCCCCGCTCCCAGGGCCTAGGATCCGACCAGGGAGGGCTGGAAAGAAGGAAATGCTACACAGATAGAGGAAGTAGCTTCGGGAAGGTGGGGCACAAAGGCAAACTTTGCTGACAGAAGATTCTTGCTGCTGGCCGACCAGGCCTGCCTGTCATGAGAATCAAAATTGTTTTCTTTTGTCGAAAAATATGTCCAAGGTAGTTCTTGTGTTGTGGTCAGTGACACGGGTAAGGAAGCAATAGTGAGTGCCTCCTTCTTGCCTGCCAGGTACCTTGTGCATATCTGTTGGCTTATTGCATCTTAGAAACTCCTTCTGAAGAAACCGAGGCTTGGGGAGGTTGCCTGCCCCCACGCACCCCTCAGGGACTAAGTGACAGAGCTGAGATCCCCAGTCGGCCAGACACAAAGCCCTCCTACTTTCTGAGGCCCCACCCTTCTGGGGAGGGAGAACTGAACACCATCTGGGAAGAATTAAGGAGGTTTTAGAAAAGGCCTCTGCTGGAATGAGAAAACCTTTATTAGGGCTTTTTAATCAATAAAGCAGGAACAAAACCTCCCTCCCTGCAAACATTTCTGGACTCCCAGGAGATGCCCGACTGTGCCCAACAAATGATTCAGAAAGCAAGTATAAAATTTAAAAAATCCCCATCCCAACAAGTCAGAGAATGCTTTTTACTGGATGTGGAGGAGGGGAAGCCGAACCTCATGGCTCCTTGGATCTCAGTTCCTGTCTCTTGCCTTAACAGAGCCCAGACTTGTCATCTGAGAGGAAGGGGGAGGCTGAGGTCACCGCCCTTCTCTGGTTTCTGCCAAGAGCTCTGCTCTTCTCCAGGGAGGTGGCGAGGCTGGGATGGCTTTGCACCCTGCAGGCTCCAGCAGGATCACATCTGCTAGGGTGCTTTTTAGAAAGGGGAGTGTGAGAAGTGGGTCCCCCACCTCTGGTGCTCCTGGCCAAGGCTGAGTGCCTATGGTTCCTCTGTGGCCGTTCAGGTGGGAAAAGTGTTTGTGATGCCAAAAAATCAGCTAGGCTCAGCCCTGAGCCCCAGCCGGGTACCTGTAAACTAAGGGCCTTACTTAGCCTGTCCCATCTGCAAAGGGAGAGTCATCAGATGCTTCCCAAAGACCTTCTTAGGGTGAAATAAGAAAGTGGAGTATATTCATTTTCTATTGCTGAATCACAAATTATTACAAAGTTAGCAGCTTAAACAGTACGCATTTCTTATTTCACGCTTCAGGTCAGAAGTCCAGGTGGGCTCAGCTGTAGTCTCTGCTTAGGGTCTCACAAGCTAAAAATCAAAGTGTGAGCTGGCTGGCTCCTATTAGAAGCTCTTTTCCAGAAGCTCTGGGAGAGCATCTCCTTGCAAGCTCATTCGGGTTGTGACAGAATTCCACTCCTGCAGTTGCAGGACTGAGGTGGCGGTCAGCCAGGGATCCCTATCAGCTCCTCGAAGCTGCTCTCTCTAGGGTCCTTTCCACATGGTCCCCACCTTCTTCAAGTCATCAAAGATGCATCAAACCCTCCCTCACACTTCACATCTGTGACCTCCTCTCCTGCCCCCAGCCAGAGAAAACCCTCTGCTTCTAAAGGGCTCGTGTGATTAGATTAGGCCCCTACCAGCTCAGCTTTCTTTTCTTGGACTTAGAGTCAACCGACTTCTACCCTTAATGATGTTTTTGAAATCCCTTTGCCATATAATTTCACAGGATTGGGGACTTGATGTCTCATCATGTTCAGGGATTTGGATGGAAATCTTGGGGGCCATATTTAGAATTCTGCCTACATGGGAAGCAAAAGTGCTTTGTCACCTCTAAAGTGCCAGACTTAGGCTCTCATTAGAGTCTAATGAGGGTATAACCCTTAGGGAGGATTCCCTTCCCTCTGCCCCAGGATTGCAAAGGAAAGGGTGGCACTGGATTAGGGATGGCTGCCGGTGGCCTCTGCCCCTTCTCCTCCTCCTCTTGAGCCTACCTCTGGGCTTTTCATGACTTAGAGAGGGAGCCCTGTCTCAGGACCCCAAGACTTAATCCTGTCCGTCACCTTCCCCTTCCAGATCTTCAGCCACTCCACACCTGCTGCAAGTTCATTCCTGGGCTCTGCCCTTCCTTTACACTCTCTGGGTACCACCCCTTACTGGGATCTACGATAGCCGTCTACACTCACCTGCTCCCATCTCTGTCCACTGGAGTCTGGCCCCTACCAACCCCCACTGCCTTAATCTGTTCTCCCTCCCTTATCCCAGTGGACATCTTCCAGGCCATCTCTGCCAGGCTTTCCTGTGATGGCAGCCATGGAGTCTATCTTATACCCGTGGTATTATTCCCAACACCCAGCCTGGTGCTAGGAGCATAGCAGACACTCTAGCAAACCTTCATCATTGTTTGTCTGCATACATGTATCTATGTGGTCCATGTGCTAATGTACTCCCCTGCCTGCCCCAAACCTGAGCATACGTCACCCACTGTCCCCTCAGCAAGTGACACCTATGTCATTCTCTCCCTCAGCCCAAGGGCAGTGACCACAGAGAGAGGCTGCATGAGTGTGTCCATCAGGATAAAAGGCCAGCACTGACGCTGTTCTGTCTCACGCCCCCCAGCCCCCACCACACACACATACGTGCACGCATACACCAGAGGCTCTGCGTTCTCCTTGGCCTAAAGCTGGGGAGGGCAAGAGCCACCACCCACCACCTTTCTTACCCCTCACCATACCTGGGCCTCAACTCAGCTGAACCCTCTAGGAGTTACTTGTGCTGGCCTTAATCTTTTTTTCTTTTTCTTTTTGAAATGGACTCTTGCTCTGTCTGGAATACAGTGGTGCAATCTCAGCTCACTGCAATCTCCTCCTCCCAGGTTCAAGGGATTCTCCTGCCTCAGCCTCTCAAGCAGCTGAGATTACAGGTGGCCACCATCACATCCAGCTAATTGTGTATTTTTAGTAGAGACAGGGTTTCACCATGTTGGCCAGTCTGATCTCGAACTCCTGACCTCAGGTGATCCGCCCGCCTCAGTCTCCCAAAGTGCTGGGATTACAGGCGTGAGCCACTGCGCCTGGCCAATCTTTTTTCATTCCGTCCCTGAATTTAGGCCTATGTTCTCTTTCCCCAGAGCCCCACCCACTTCCTCTTGGGAGTCCAGCCGAGGACAGTGTGGTTTGAAGAACATTCTAATCCCAGCCCGAGAGCTCTGAGAGAAAAAATGACTACAAACCCTGGAATGTAAAACCTGCTGCTTCCTGCAAAGCATTTTGAATGAAACACGTAACCAACAGCTGCAGCACAGAGAATGGAAACTCTGAGGGACGTCATGGCTCCAGGTTCCAAATAGCAGGGTTGTGAGCAGGACGAGCTCTTCATTTCAGCCCAGCCTGGACACCCTCAGCAGCACCCCTCCCTGCTCTCCTTCCAGGAACCAGGCCCGTCATGCCAAGGATGTGCCACTGTTGTTTGCTTATTCCAAACACCCCTGGCCCCCAACACAGCCAGACACCCCCGTGTATAGAGATGAGACCTCCTTCCCACTCACCAGCCCCCAGAGGCATCGAGGACCCCCAGCCCAGCTACTCTGCCCTCTCAGGAGCAGGTTAATGCATCCCTCAACATGATCCCCAGGCCAGGCTGGGCAGGGCCAGCCAATTGATGCAATGCAAGAAGATATCACTGCCGAAGCTGCTCTAGGGCAGACTTGTGGTGAGGGGGCAGGACAGGCAGCCCACGAGGAGCAAGAGGCCCTAGAATTGGAGAATTCCTGAAGATCACTCCTGCATGAAGGGAAGACAGCAAACATTTTTGCAACTTCTTTAGGGAGATATAACACACTCAATAAAACACACTCGTCTTAATGGTGTGACCTGATGAACTTTCATGTATACACACACCTGGATGAAATGCAGAACATTGCAAATAGCCCAGAACATTCCCTGGATCCCCTTCCCAGTCAATATTCATCCCCCTCGGAGGTGACCATGATTTTGAACTTCTCTCACCATCAACTAATTTTGCCTCTTTTTGAACCTCATTGAAATGGAATCACCAACAGTATGTGCTTTCACGACCAGCTTACCTAGTTCATCCTGTCTATGAGATTCATCCACGTTGCAGACACACTAATGGCCCCGTGGCACCTCCCACACTCCAGGTGCTGTACCAAGGACGTCATGATTACTTTTTTACACTAAGGCCTTGACATCGAACCCATTTTAAGGAAGTTGGTTGAATCAGCAGTTCATTGCCACACAGTCAGGACTTAGAGTGGCTGGAATTCAAACCTCAGAGAGAGCCAGAACAGATTCTCTCTTCTCTTTTCTCTTAACAAACTTAAAGGGACCTGCCTCCATTATACCTAGAGATCTACATCCTGGAATTTCCTCACAAGGGAGACCTGTTTCAGGGTTTTGTGCACTTGGGAGCCCAACAGGAGCACCCATTTTACTTTAGTCCCCTATTCCATGGGGAACATGGGCAAGGCAGAAGAGGAGGGGTGAGCAGCAGGTAAGGAGGGCGTCTCAGGAGGCCCAGACCCAGGCAGAAAAGGTTTGACAGCAAGAGAACGAAGAGGTTCATTCATTTAGTCAGTCAATATTTATTGAATGCCTGCTGTATGGCAGGCGCTGTCCTAGGCACTTACTTTTTGGTTATCTACCTGTATGTATCAAACCACTCTAAAATGCAGTGGCTTAAAATGGACAACAAACATTTATTATCTCTCACAACTTTATAAGTTGGCTGGGCAGTTCTTCCACTGATCTCACCGAGGGACTTTTATGTTGCTGCAGCCAGATGGCAGCTGGAACTGAAGTCATCGGGGAGCTAGACTGGGCTGGCTGAGTCAAGATGGTGGCCTTATATGTCGAGCACCCTGGAAAGGACCTGGAGGGCTGGGCTCGGCTGGGACTAGTGCATTGCTGGGGTTCCTTCTCTCTTTCTGTCCTCTATGGGCCCCTCCTTCTCCATGTGGCTTTTCCACATCTCCTCTCCGTGTGGATTTCTCCAAGAGGGTATCCAGACTTCTTACATCACAGCTCCTAGAAGTAATAAAGTGGAAGACAACAAGTCTTATTAAAGCTTAGGCCTGGCCATGGCATGGCACCACTTTGGCCATATTTTCCTGCTTAAGGTGAGTTACAAGCCTGGACCAGATTCAGCATGGGAGGGAACTCTATAAGCGACTGAATATCCTCCAGGGCCATCTTTGGAGAGTAGCTACCACCCTGCAAAACAGAAAATCATTTTCTTTTTTCATTTATTCAACGCTCACTCACTGTCAGGCACATAGTCGCTTCTTAAATAGAGTATAGTTAAAGTAAACACCGCCTTTGTTGGACTCACTGTCATTCAGGATACCAGCCACTGAGAAGTTCTGTAAAGGGTAAATAACATTCATTGAGAGTTTACTACATACCAGACCCTGAGCTCAGTGCTTTACGACGTCTAACTCATTTACTCCTTATTCATTTTCCCTCCTTTGAAGTAGGTATTATTGTTTGTCCTATTTTCTAGATCACTTAGAAAATAGTTTATCTATTGCTGAATAACAAACCACCCCCAAACGTAGTGGTTTAAAACAACAATAATCATCTATCATCATTTGTGGTTTATTTGGATCAGCTGGGAAGTTCTGGCTTGGGGGTCTCATGAAGTTGTAGTCAGACTGTGACTGAGGATGGGGTCACTTTCAAGGCTTCTTCACTCACAGGTCTGGCGCCTGGGCTGGGAGGACACAAACAAGTGGAGGCTGCGAAAGCCAGGGTCTTTCAGGCATCCCTCTATCTATGTGGCCTCTCCACATGAGCTCTCCAACATGGTAGCCCCAAAATAGCTGGACCTTTTTTTTTTTTTGAAACGGAGTTTCGCTCTTATTGCCCAGGCTGGAGTGCAGTGACGCAATCTCGGCTCACTGCAACCTCTGCCTCCTGGGTTCAAGCAATTCTCCTGCCTCAGCCTCCTGAGTAGCTGGGACTACAGGCGCTCACCACCACGCCTGGCTAATTTTTTTTTTTTTTTTGTATTTTTAGTAGAGATAGGATTTCTCCATGTTGGCCAGGCTGGTCTCGAACTCCTGACCTCAGGTAATCCACCCACCTTGGCCTCCCAAAGTGCTGAAATTACAGGTGTAAGCCACCTTGCCCAGCTATTGCTGGAGTTTTTTACATGGTCACTCAGTGATCCAAAGGCACATATCCAGAGAGACAGAAACTGCGTCACTTTTCCTAATCCAGAACTTGGAAGCCATGTAGTGTCATTTCTACCTCATTCTATTTGTTAAGGCAGTTAAAAAGGCCTGCCCAACACTATTCACAATAGCAAAGACTGGGAACCAACCCAAATGTCCATCAGTGATAGACTGGATTAAGAAAATGTGGCACACATACACCATGGAATACTATGCAGCCATAAAAAAGGATGAGTTCATGTCCTTTGTAGGGACATGGATAAAGCTGGAAACCATCATTCTGAGCAAACTATCACAAGGACAGAAAACCAAACACCGCATGTTCTCACTCATAAGTGGGAACTGAACAATGAGATCACTCGGACACAGGGTGGGAAACATCACACACCGGGGCCTGTTGTGGGGTGGGGGGAGGGGGGAGGGATAGCAGTAGGAGATATACCTAATGGACGAGTTAATGGGTGCAGCACACCAACACGGCACATGTATACATATGTAACAAACCTGCACCTTGTGCGCATGTACCCTAGAACTTAAAGTATTAAAAAAAAAACAACAACAAAGACTCAGTGCAATAACAACAACAACAACAAAAAGGCCTGTGCAGGTACAGCAGGAGGGAAAAACAGTTCCATTTCTTGATAGGAAATGTGTCAACAATCTGAGCCATATTTAAAACCACCATAGTCTATCCCCTGGACATAAGTTATTTACATTCCTTTCACATACAAAATATATTCATTCTTTTCCAAAGATCCCCCAAAGTCTCATCTATTATGGTATCAGATTTAGGCTAGAGAGGTCTAGGGTCCCATTATATAAACCATCCAGGTATGGAGGAAGTTCCTCAGATGCAATTTCTCAGGCTCATTTCCTTAAGTACTATTCCTCTTTATTCAGAGACTTGTGAACTAAAGAGACAAGTTGTCTGCTACTGGACCAGGTGCAGTGGCTCACATCTGTAATCCCAGCACTTTGGGAGGCCAAGACAGTTGGATCACCTGAGGTCAGGAGTTCAAGACCAGCCTAAACAACATGGTGAAACTCTGTCTCTACTAAAAATACAAAAATTAGCTGGGCATGGTGGCAGACACCTGTAATCCCAGCTACTCAGCAGGAGAAGAATCGCTTGAACCCAAGAGGTGGAGGTTGCAGCAAGCCAAGATCACACCATTCCACTCCAGCCTGGGCAACAAGAGTGAAATGCTGTGTCAAAAAAAAAAAAAAGTTATCTGCTATTTACACACTGAACATCCAATGATGAGATAGGCATAGTGTAGCCACTGTATACACTCTTATTAAAGAGAGGGGAAAGGAGGCACACAGCCATGACTGGTCCATAGCGATTCTGAAATCCATTCAGGCTCATATTGTATTGCCAATTTCTGGATTAGGGCTCAGTCCTACTGCCTGGGAATGATTCTTTGTGGCTTTTGGCTCTGTTCTCTAGATTCTTGGTTCCACCTTCTGAATCATCCTTCTTTCTCTATAAAAAATGGCTGGTGATATGGTTTGGTTGTGTCCCCACCCAAATCTCATCTTGAATTCCCACATGTTGTGGGAGGGACCTGGTGGGAGGTAACTGAATCTTGGGGGCAAGTCTTTCCCATGCTGTTCTTGTGATAGTGAATAAGACTCATGAGATCTGATGGTTTTAAAAAGAGAAGTTTCCCTGCACAAGCTCATCGTCTCTTTGCCTGCCACCATCCATGTAAGATGTGACTTGCTCCTCGTTGCCTTCTGCCATGATTGGGAGGCTTCCCCAGCCATGTGGAACTGTAAGTCCAATTAAACCTCTTTCTTATGTAAATTGCCCAGTCTCAGGTATGTCTTTATCAGCAGTGTAAAAACAGACTAATACATCTGGTGTTTCCAACTGAGTAGTTTTCAGCCTGTTTCCTTCCTATAGAATTTTGGGGGTCCAAAAGCCTTTTTTCATTTCATACTATTCTGACCCTTTTTGCCCAAGATGGTGGAGCTTCTGACAAAATAATCATATTAAAAACTGTGTGGGTTTCCCATGAATCTTACTGGGGCTCACCTTATTAGTCAAAAGCTATAACCACACACTTCATCAAGAAAACATTCTCTACATTCTTCTTGTGAGGCTGATGTAAAACAATTTACTTAGGATACTTAGAAGCCCTGTTGTTTAATGAAGAGGATCTGTGAGGCACACTTTTTTATTTTATTTTTAATTTGTTTTTATTTTAATATGAAATGCTTCATGAATTTGCATGTCATCCTTGTACAGGGGCCATGCTAATCTTTTCTGTATTGTTCCAATTTTAGTATATGTGCTGCTGAAGCGAGCACTGGGGCACACTCTTGAAATACTTAGAGGGCCTTTGTCTATTCAAAATATTTTATGAAGCCTTAGATATTTCTGAGATTTTAACAAAGGTTCTTGTAGTCCCACTCTGGATTTTATCTTTGTCCTGAAGCCCTTTCATACTTTGAGAATCTTTTTCCATCTGGGAGGCCGAGAATGAGAACCAGATTTATTTTCAAACCCAGCAAGCCCCTGACTCTTTTATATGTTTTATAAATTTTGCTTGAAAGTTAAAGCTTCCTTTTAACTCATCTTTCTCTGTCTTTATCATATACAGCTGAAATAATCCAACTAGCATTGTCTTTTCTTCTTCTTTTTTTTTGGAATGAAGTTTCGCTCTTTTTGCCCAGGCTAGAGCGCAATGGCGCGATCTTGGCTCACTGCAACCTCTGCCTCCCGGGTTCAAGTGATTCTCCTGACTCAGCCTCCTGAGTAGCTGAGATTATAGGTGCCCGCCACCACACCCAGCTAATTTTTGTATATTTAGTAGAGACGGGGTTTCACCATATTGACGAGGCTGGTCTTGAACTTCTGACCTCAGGTGATCTACCTGCCTCTGCCTCCCAAAGTGCTGGGATTACAGGTGTGAGCCACCACGCCCAGCCCAACTAGCATTTTTTAATCCAACTAGCATTTTCAACAGTCTGCTTAAAAATTGTTTTAGCCCAAACCATTAGTTCATTAGGCATATTTTCTTCTTCTTTTTTCTTTTTTTTGAGACAGAGTCTCACTCTGTCACCCAGGCTGGAGGGCAATGGCACAGTCTCAGCCCACTGCAACCTCTGCCCCCTGGGCTCAAGCAATTCTGCAGCCTCAGCCTCCCAAGTAGTTGGGATTACAGGCATGAGCCACCAAGTCCAGCTAATTTTTGTATTTTTAGTAAAGAAGGGATTTCACCGTGTTGGCCGGGCTGGTCTCAAACTCCTGACCTCATGTGATCTGCCCATCTCGGCCTCCCAAAGTGCTGGGATTACAGGTGTGAGCCACCATGCCCGGCCTTCATTAGGCACATTTTCTATTGCTCACATAGCTTCAAGTGACAATGTTGCTAACTTTCGTCCACTACATAATAAGGGTTTGTCCCCTTTCCTTCTGCTTCCAATAACATTTTCTTACTTTCCTTTAAGCCCTCATCAGCTACTTCCTTGAGAACTATCAGACTTCCATCGACAATATCCTCAAAGTCCTTACAATCTCTGCCCATCTCCCAGTCCTAAAGCCACATGACTTAGGTTCTGTGATGGCAGCATTCCATTTCCAGGTTATAGAAAAGTCTGCATCAACTATCTATTGCATGATAAGAAACCATCCCCAAACAGTGGTCTTAAGACAACAACAATCATTTATTTTGTTCATGAAATGTGAGGGTTGACGGGGACTAAGCTAGGCAGTTCTCATTCGGGGTGTCTCATGAGTTTGCAGTCAATTGGTGGCTGGGGCTGAGGTCAGCTCAAATGCTGGGGTCTAGACTAGAAGGTTCACACTGCTTGGGGCTGGATGACTGGGGCTTCTCAGGAATCTCTTACTTTAAATGCAGTCCCTCTACAAGGCAGCCTCAGGGTAGCTGAGTTTCTTTCACAGCAGCTGAAGCCTCCCCACACAAGTGTCCCTAAAGGAATCATCAGAAGCTGCAGGGTCTTTTCTAACCTAACCTTGGAAATTACACAGTGCCACTTTTGCCACATTCTATTTGTCTGGGCACTGCCACATTTCCACCCAGGTGCAAAGGGAAGCAACATAGGCTGCACTTCTTGATGGAAAGAGAGTCAAAGGATTGTGTACATGTTTTAAAACACACAAGAGTTTAAGTAATATGTCCAAGGCCAAATAGCTGGAAAGTGACAGAGTTGAGATTTGAACCCAGGCCTTCTGATTCTAGACTCACATTCTCAACTGCTAGTCTACACTGCCTCCTGTAAGTTGTAGACACAAATGGTCTACATGATACAGAAGTTGGGGAGACAGGGGTTCCCTGACTTGGGAAAGTTACCGGCTTGCTTTTCTTACCCAGCTTCCTTTCAGAAAGGTAGTAGGACTCACATTACCTTCTTTGTGGGGGGAGCGGCTTCCTGACTGTAAAATGAATGAACAAGTCGGAGCTGGAGCAGCCTCCTTTCAAGGAATTACCTCTTCCTTGAGATCATTTTCTTCCCATGGCCATCAGTGCCTTGGCTGGTTTCCATGTCACTCGCACTGTGGCCTTCAGACGCCTCCTTGTCATCTGTTCCTGGGATCTTGGTCTGACCTTCTCGCCACTAGTGTTTTTCACAGGGGATGGAGGAGTATCCTTTGGCATTTCTTTCTTTCTTTCCTTCTTTCTTTCTTTCTCTTTTTTTTCTTTGAAATGGAGTCTCACTCTGTCACCCAGGCTGGAGTGCAGTGGTGCAATCTCGGCTCACAGCAACCTCCGCCTCCCGGGCTCAAGTGATTCTTCCGCCTCAGCCTCCCGAGTAGCTGGAACTATAGGCATGCACCACCATGCCCGGCTAATTTTTTGTATTTTAGCAGAGATGGGGTTCCACCACATCGTCCAGGCTGGTCTTGAACTCCTGAGCTCAAGCAATCTGCCCACCTTGGCCTCCCAAAGTGCTAGGATTACAGGTGTGAGCCACCACCCCTGGCCTATCCTTTGACATTTCAAGAATGTCTGCCAGCCTGTTTGGAGGAAGACATCCTTTCAAGCCTGAAGATCATTCATCAGAAGAAGATGAGGCTTCTGTGGACTTTATCAGGCCAGAGAGTTTCTCTACATTTCCTTTAAGTCTTGACTTTGAGCAGGTTTGACTTTGAACATCTTTGTCATGAGCCTTAAAGTCCAGAATAGGACTTGCATGATAGACCATGTCCCGTGAATCTTGTCTGGAATAGCCCTTCATATTCTGAATGACATTTAGCTGCAGAAGATAGATCATCCTGAAAGCACATGGTGGACAGGTGTAAGACCGCCATAAATGGGGATGTCATCTGTGTGATGCACAAAAGGGCTGGGCCAAGGAAGTGAGCAGGGTATGGCCTGAAACCCAGCCTGCACTCCACCAGCCACACCTTCCACCCTGGTGAGGGACTATGTCTGCCTGGAGGAAAGAAAAACTTTTTCTTGCTTGTCCACCCACAGCCAGGCATCTTTTTCTAACTCAGTAAAGATACCATATGTATTAACAGCAGTACCAGGGGAAGGTGAGAAGACAAAAATATAGTAACCTACTCCATAGGACAAGTCATAGAAATCAACCCTGACAAATCACAATAATGGATTTATTAAATTTCAAGAAAATGTTGAACAATTGAGCCTCAGCAAAGGATGTAAGCATCTGGAGTCAATGCATCTCCTCACTAGAACATTCCCATTAAAGCAACCGCATTCTCACAGCTCCCCATCTCCGCCCCAGTTCAGAATTCCAGAATCTTGAGAGAGATAATCTGACTGGCCTAGCTTTGACCCTCTATACCAATCAGCCATGGCTAGGGCCAGGAGGAGTCACAGAACGTAGCATCTATGCCATAGACAACTGCTCAGCTCCCTTGCCGTGGGTGTCAGGTTGGTACCCAGAAAAAAGGCCCTAATTGTGAGCCTTCCAGCCCTCCAAGAACTCCTACAGCAGTGCAGTACGATTGTCTAGGATTTGTGAGCTTCCCACAAAGTCCTGGGAAGTTGATCTGACCCAACCAGTGGGAACAAAATGTTCCTATAGCTGTTTAGCCATTTGATTTCACCCTACAAACAGCAGGCAGTGACATTTTCCATTTTCCACATTTTTCCAAAGATCTTGTTTATTAATGCTTTTAGCATCAATAAAAAGTCAAATTCTTCATATTCTTCTCCTTATTAAGACTGCGTCATCGGGTGTGGTGGCTCATGCCTGTAATCCTAAGCACTTTGGGAGACTGAGGTGAGTGGATCACTTGAGGTCAGGAGTTCGAGACCAGCTTGGCCACATGATGAAACCCCATCTCTACTAAAACTACAAAAATTAGCCTGGCATGGTGGCACAGGCCTGTAGTCTCAGCTACTCGGGAGGCTGAGGCAGGAGAATTGCTTAAACCCAGGAGCTGAAGGTTGCAGTGAGCAGAGATTGCACCACTGTACTCCATCCTGGGTGACAGCGAGGCTGTCTCAAAAAAAAAAAAAAAAAAAGACGGTGTCACAGAAGACTAGAGCACTCAGCTCTGTAAAACTGTTCAGAGGCCAACCTAACATCAGAAATGAATTCTACTTTGGGAGGCCAAAGCAGGAGGATTACATGAGGCCAGGAGTTCAAGATAGCCTAGGCAACATAGCAAAACCCTGTCACTACAAAAATAATAAAAAATTAAGCCAGGGCCAGGCACAGTGGCTCACATCTGTAATCCCACTTTGGGAGGCCAAGGTGGGAGGATCACTTGAGTCCAGAAGTTTGAGATGAGCCTGGGCAACATAGCAAGACCCCATCTCTATTCAATAATTAAAAAAAAAAAAAATTAGCTGAGCCTGGTGGCATGCATGACTGTAGTCCCACCAACTTGGGAGGCTGAGGCAGAAGGATTGCTTGAATGATCCCTGTCTCAAAAAAAAAGAAAGAAGGAAATGAATTTTGACAAAAGCCACAAAATTAGTTTGTAGTGTCTTGATTGGCAATCTCTTAAAATATTTTTTTAATTATGATATACAGTCATGAACCACATAATGATGTTTCAGTCAACAAAGCATCGCATATACAATAGTAGTCTCACAAGATTATGATACCACATTTCTACTGTACCTTTTCTATGTTTAGATACACAAATACTTGCCATTGTGTTACACTTGCCTTCATCATTCAGTACAGTAACATAGAGTAAGGGTTTGCAGCCTTCGAGCAATAGGCTAGGCCATATAGTCTAAGTGTGTAGTCAGCTATTCCATTCTAAGTTTGTGTAAGTTCACTCGATAATGTTCACACAATAACAAAATTGCTTAACAATGTATCTGTAAGAACTTATTCCCCATAATTAACCCATGCATGACTGTATTTAAAATGTACACAAAATGGTTTAACAGAAACCCTCATAGCCTCTCCCCAGATTCAACAGATACTAACATTTCACTTCAGATTACCTTATATTTTTTGAAGGAATAAAACATTACAGCTACAGTCAAATCCCTGCCCCATATCCCTTCTCTTTCCCACTCACACAGATATGAGTGCCATCCTAAAGTTGGTGACATCATTTCCAAGAGTGATTTTGGTTTTGACCTTTGGTTTGGCCCTCAGGTGCAAAAGCTTGAGTTCATCATTCTCCTCAATGGCATGCTCATCACCGTTCTGTACAGAGGCCCTCTTTTGTTTTATTTATTTATTTATTTATTTAATCCTCATTCACCAGCCCAGTCCCCCATCTATGAATGAGGCAACCACATTCGTGTGTTTGACATCACATCTTTGTCTGTGTCTCTATAAAACATATGTTGCCGACTGGGTGCAGTGGCTCATGCCTGTAATCTCAGCACTTTGGGAGGCCGAGGCAGGTGGATCACCTGAGGTCAGGAGTTCAAGACCAGCCTGGGCAACATGGTGAAACTCTGCCTCTACTAAAAATACAAAAACTAGCCGGCCGTGGTGGCGGGCTCCTGTAATCCCAGCTACTCTAGAGGCTGAGGCAGGACAATCGCTTGAACCCAGGAGGTGGACGTTGCAGTGAGCCGAGATCGTGCCATTGCACTCTAGCCTGAGCAACAGGCTCAAAAGAAAAAAAAAAAGTTGCCTTTCTGTGCACATGTATTTTTAGTTTATACAAATGATGTGCTGCAGATTTCATTCTGTTTCTTGCCTTCTTCTGGCAGCACTGTTTTAAGGTCCCTCCACATTTTTGGGTGTACATCTAGTTGGTTCTGCATTCCCCTGATTGTATTATACTCATCCCATTCTTATTCCATTCCCCAGGTGAAGTGGGAGAGAGAGAGGCAAACTGAGGTGATGACGGGCCTGTCCTTAAGACTCCATCCTAGGAGAGGGATACTAATGTCCCCTTTCCAACCACATGTGTACATGTGTGCATGCATATGTGCGCACGCACACACACACACACACACCCCTTCAGCTGGGAATGTGGGAAGGTTGGGGTGTGGGAAAGAAACGGGGAGTTCAATCAGAGGAGGATCTATCCTGGAGCTCTGGTACTATGAAATCCAAGTCCTTGCCTCCTCCAGGAAGCCTGCCTTGACCACCCTGTTCCATGCAGATCTCTCCCTCTTCTGGGGATGGCAAATCTCATTTAATCACACACTAGTCTAATCTAGTCTTTCTGTTACTATCTCCCTGATCAGACTGAAATCCCATTAAAGGGAAAGATCATCTCTTGTTCTTTCTGTCTGTCTTGCTCAAGGCCTGTCCCAGAGGAAGTGAGAGCAGGGAGTGGGAAGTTGGATTTTGCTTTATTCAGGTTCCACTTCCTCTGTTTTAGGAACATGCCATCTTTCAGCAAACAATTATGTGCCAGGTTCGTAGAAGTCTGGAGAGGAAACGTGCACTGTGCCAGCTCTCAGAGGGCCTTTTTCATGGGGGATGCGAACATCCAAACACAAAGCTGGAGGACAAGGTGGAGGGTACACAGATCTGAGCATGTGCCTGGGGCACAGAGGAGGAACCGCCAGTTCAGTGCACAGGGGGGCCAGGGAAGGCTTCCAGCAGAGGTCACAACCAAGCTGAACCTGAAAGAGAAGAGTTAAGCTTAGAGCTGGGCTTGGAACAAGGGGAATATGAATTAACATGGGGAGGAAGCAAGAAATCTTGTGTGTGTTCCAGTCATTATGGCTGTGTAACAAATTATCATAATATTGGCATAAAACAACCCTTAATTATGTTTGGTATCAAGTCAGGGTCAGGAATCCGGACAGGGCACAGCAGGAGGAGCTTGTCTCTGCTCTCTGTTGACTGGGGCCTCCACTGGAAGCACTGAAGGCTGGGGTTTGGAATCATCTAAAAGCTCATTCACTCACAAATCTAGTGGTTGAGCCTGGTTGCAGGTTGGAGGCCTCAGATCTCTTCCACATGGGTCTCTCCATGTGGGCCAGTTTGGGCATTTCCATAGCACAATGTTTAGATTCCTACAGTACACATCCCAAAGAAGAGAGAGAGAGCTAGGTGGAAGTTTTAGCTTTTATATGACTTAGCATCAAACATCATCCCTTTTGCCATAGTCTGTTGGTTAGAGCGGTCTCAAGCCCCTATCCCAATTTGATTAAGAAAACAGAGAACTCCTTCCTCTCAGTGGGAGGAGTGTCAGTCACATTGCAAGAGCATGTGGGTTGTAAGATATATTGTGGTGCAGTCATCTTTGGAAAACACAATCCCCACCACCTGTGTTGATGGGGATGGGAGGGGGTGGGGGAACAACAATAGACCAGTGTCCACTATTGCTGGAGCAGCACGTGTGAGGCGAAGGCAGGAAGAAACAAGGCAAGGTCTTCCTGCCAGGTCAGGCCAGGTTCTGGAGGGTCTTAAAAAGCACACGTAGAGGTTGGGTACAGTGACTGAGGCCTGTAATCCCAGCACTTTGGGAGGCTGAGGCGGGCTGATCACAAGGTCAGGAGTTCCAGACCAGCCTGGCCAACATGGTGAAACCCCTTTTCTACTGAAAACACAAAAAATTAGCTGGGCATGGTGGTGTGTGCCTATAATCCCAGCTACTGGGGAGGCTGAGGTAGGAGAATTGCTTAAACCCAGGAGGCGGAAGTTGCAGTGAGCTGAGATCGCGCCATTGCACTCCAGCCTGGGTGACAGGGTGAGACTCCATCTCAAAAAAAAAAAAGCACGCGTAGGACAATGCTTACAGATAAAGGAAGACTTTGGAAGCCCCAGGACTCCTGCTCTCTTTTTCCCATCCACCAAGCATCTCCTCTGTGTTTGATCAGAAAATATGCAAAGCCCTCCATGAGTACCTGAAGCAGAGGAACTCTCAGGGTTTAGGCTTTCACGTAAGTTGGCTCTTCAAATGTATGGCAAGGTGGTGGACAGCAGTAAAGCCAGGTCTGTGTCCTGGGAGTCAGAGTCAAGGGTAGCTAACCAGCAGCTTCCTACCCCTGTTCCTATGTTCGCGTGCACACCACATGTACCTGGCCAAGCCCAGTCTCTCAACCTGAGTCCCATGGGTGCTGCTGCTTGGGTGGCAGGTGGAGACTCTTCAGAAGTGTCCTGCCAGGTCCACTTTGAATGGCCCTAGGCAAAGCACCATTCATGCTTCATACACACAAGCTCAGGAGGTATAGGCCAAAGGGGTAGCATGATACCAAGAAGAGAGCTTTAGCTTGGGACGGGAGTCCCGTGTCCTCATCCTGCCTCTGCTCAATCAGCCGTGGGCCTTGGGGAAGACATTTCCTCTGCTGGACCTTGCAGGCAAATGCAAGGATTGGACTAGACAGGAGTTTTCTCCAGGTGTAATCCTTGGAACTCATGCATTAAAATCACCCACCCAGAAAACTACAGTGAGATACCACCTCACACTCACTAGAATGTTAAAATCACAAAGACTGACAGTATCAAGTGCTGATGAAAAGGTAGAACAACTGGAACCCTCATATATTGCTGGTGTGGATGCAGAATCATACAGCCACTTTAGAATCTACTAAAGCTGAATACCTTCCCTATGACCCAGCAATTTCACTCCTAGGCATTTACCCAAAAGACAAAAACACGTGTTCACCTAAAAAAGACTCACACAAAACGATCATAGCAGCTTTATTTATAACAGCCAAAAATTAGAAACAGTCCAGGTGTCTGTCCATCAACAGGTGAATGGATCAAAAAAACTGTTTAATCAAAAGAAAGAAACTAAACTATTAATATACACAACGTGAATGGATTTCAAAGACATGATTCCAAATGAGAATAGTCAGAAACAAAACAAAGGTATACTGTATGGCTCCATTTATCATGAAGTCCAAAAATAGATGAAACTTTAGGAATGGTGCTAGAAATCAGAGCAGTAGTTACCTGGGAGGATGAGCAGTGGGGTGGAGAAACTGGAAAGAGGACCCATGGTACTTTCCAGAGTGATGGAATTGTTCTATATCTTGATGAGATGTGGGTGACATGGAACTGCACACCTAAAATCTGTGTATTTCATTTCCTTGTTATATCTTATATTTTGTTACATATTATTAAAAGTAAAATATTTAGACTGGTAAAATGCAGTTTCCTGGGCGCCCCAGACTCACTGAGTTAGGGAGTCCTCTCGGGTGAGGCCCTGGAATCTGCATGCTGAACGGGCTCCAGCTTTGGAGAGAGCATTAGACTTGAGGCCCAGGTCCCCAGGGGCGATACCCACACGCCGCTCCCTGCCCCCCACCCCGGGACGCTCCCCACTGCACACGATCCCACTCGGCCCTTGGCGCTTCCCCCTCTCCCCAAGCCCCCAGCCCCTCTGCCCAGTCGCCCCTGGTAACCAAGAAAGGGCTTGAAAATCCTCAAAGTGCAGCCGCCCGGGGAGGGGCCGTCCACAGTGTCAGCGAGACAAGGGCACATACAAAATGCGGGGTAATTGCCGCTTCTCTAATTCGCGGCCCTTTGTGCGGCGGCGCGGCGCCGGCGGCCGCGCTCCCAAGCCCGGGCCTTTCAGCCGCCCGGGGGGGCCCCGGCGGCCGCGCTCCCCGCGCTCCGCCGCGCATAATTAATCGGGCTTCACAGGGCCCGGGACAAAGGCGCCCATTCACCCCGCCGCTCCTCCCCCCGGGGATATTGTTATTTCTAAAAACTGCAGCCAGCTGGGCCGCAGAGAAACGTCAGCTCTGTGGGAGAATGAGCGCCCGGCCGGGCCGCGAGGAGACTGGGAGCTCTGTCTTTCGCGCCCCGCGCGGGATTAGAGCGGCCAGGGAGCTGGGGTGGGCAGGGGGCCCGGGGTCTTTTCTGAAGTCTGCACGACTCCTCAGAAAGCCTCGTGATTTCCATGGGGCCCTGGAGGAGGGCGCCATGGAAATGGTAATGCGGGGCATTGAAGCTGGCTCATAGGGAAGGAGGGGGGTTGCGTCCAGGCTGCCCCGGCCATGGCACGGCTCCCGGGTGGGAGGGGCCGGTGGACGGCCCAGTGGCCAGGCCCGGGTGCCCCCACCTGTACCAGGCCCTCCCGGACACTGGGAAAAATGCATCCAGGAATAAAGGCCTGAGTCTGGGTCCGAGGAGCCTGCAGTTAAGTTAGGGGCGGGGGATGTGGTGCCTCCACAGTAACCCAGCTCCGCTCCAAGGACCACCAGGAAAGCTGGTTGAAAGCATTGCCTACACATGCCTGGGCCTCACCACCGGGGATTCAGGCTCTCAACTTCCCAGGCATCTGCATTTTTCCTAAGCTCTCCAAGTGCCTCTGAAGCCCACCAACATTTGGTTACCACTCAGCACTGTCCCAGGAAGGTGGCTCCAGTGCTCCACGTCCCATTTCACAGGCGGGAAGTGGGCCCAAGGAGATAAACAGACTTGTCCAAGATCACAGAACAGAGCTGGAAGTGGACCGTGGGCATGTTGGTTGTATACAAAAGCAGAACAGAAGAAGGGAGAGGGTGCTAGAAAGGGGGTCTCAGGCCTCACTTCCTCCCCTAAGCATTCCCTGGCAGCTCGGGGCGTCTGTGCTCTCCCTTCCCTGACCTCTCCTTGCAGATCTGTCTGCCTGGTTAAATGCCTCCAGCGTGTTCTGTTCTGACTCGTGGATTTGCGGGGGGTTCTCCTACCTGCTCCACCAGAGGCACAGTTGAGTGCAGGCCCAGAGGCCCCACTGGTTTTATGCCAGGGTCAGTGCCCAGCAGAGCTCCAGCCAGGGCTTACTGGATGGGAGCAGCATCTCATGACTCCAGGGTCCAGGCCTTCTAGGCTGCACTCCTCTTCAAAGTCCAGTGTCCTCCCCAGGCCATGGAGAGGCCCAGGTCCCAGGTCGGCAGTGCTGGGCTTCACCTTTGCCACTGAACCCAAGGAAACGAGCACCCGTCTATTCCTCCTCCCAAAGCTGGGAGCAGTTGTGAAGAGCCGCCATGAATTTCCAAAACCTCAGCATCCTGAACGCCTCCCAGAACAAGCAGAGGCCTTTCCAAAACCCTGCCTCTCCAAGCCTGTCTAACTGAGACATTCTGTCCCTCGGCTATACTCTGGAAAATGTTCTCTCAGCCTAAGACTGCCAGTCCCAAGCAGGACCACAGGCCTCAGAGCCAGACCGCTCCTCCAGGCGAGTCAGGGAAAGGAAGCTGCCTGTATTTCAGAAGAGCCCAGGCTGTCCTCCAAGGCCCAGAGAGGGTGCCCAGCCAAGCTCATTTCTGCTGCTACCACGCCATGCAAGACACTGGAAAGCCAACATCACACGACATTCACATCTGTGGGTGGAAGAATGTGCAGAAAACTCGAGAACAAAGTAGAGGGAAGGAGAGCACAGAGTTCAGCCAAGCCTCTATGGGGACAGACCAGCTGTCCAATAACAAGCAGACTCAAGTACAGCCGCGGAAGTCAACAGATTTTCCCAGGGGGACCCTGTGACCTAGGCAGCCCCCAGCAGCCAGGCCACCAGCACAGCATCAAGCAGAAAACCAATCCAGCCTCTCTCTCCCATTAAATCAGCTTTACTTAAGATATAGAATGACCCAATACTGTCTGAAAATGAGATGACCAAGGCTCAGCTAAGAGGAAGCCAGACTATGTAAAAGAATGTCCTTGAAATATAAACTGAAATATTTAAGGGTAAAGGGGCAAGATGTCTCCAAATTTTTCTCAAATGATTTCATAAATGTAAATAATTGGTGAATCTGGGGAAAGGGTACACAGGAATTCCTTCTATAGTCTTATAACCTTTGTGAAGTTTGAAATTTGAAAACCAAAACAGTAGGCAGCAGACACACCGCAACATCATAGCACCGATATTCCAAATCCCATACCCAGGGAAGGGACTCAGCTCTCCGGTTACCTTCCCCCTGCAACACACAGTCACACTCACACTCAGAATGCTTGGAAATGCACATCTAAGATCTGTGCATTTCCTTTCCTTGTTATACCTTATATTTTATTATATATTATTAAAAATAAAATATTTGAACTGGTAAAAATGCAGTCCAAAGATGCATGCATCTTTCACTGTCTTCTGTCATAGCAATTTGTGAACCCAAGTCAGGCTCAGCGTCCTTAAGGGGAAAGCCAGTGTTGTTTACCTCTGAATCTTACTGCAGCTAGCAATGTACTTTGTAAATGGTAGGCATTTAACCAAACCTAGAATCCAATCATTTGCCATGTAAGGTTTCTAGCTCTAAGTGAGGTGGAAGGAGGAAGAGAAGGGGGTAGGTAGCCAAATGGAAGAAGAAACCAAGAAAGATGGCAGAGTCCACATGGATTTTCCAGTCCAGTACCCTCATGTCAGAACTAATTTTTTTGTTTTGTTTGGGTTTTTTTTTTTTTTTTTTTAGACAGAGTCTCACTCTGTCACCCAGGCTGGAGTGCAGTGGCACAATCTTGGCTCACTGCAACCTCTGCATCCTGGGTTCAAGCTATTCACCTGCCTCAGCCTCTCAAGTAACTGGGATTACAGGCACACACCACCACGCCTGGCTAATTTTTTGTATTTTTAGTAGAGACGTGGTTTCACCATGTTGGGCAGGCTAGTCTTGAACTCCTGACCTCAAGTGATCTGCCTGCCTTGGCCTCCCAAAGTCCTGGGATTACAAAGGTGAGCAGCCGCACGCAGCCAAAAGTTTTTTTTCAAGGTTAGTTAGTGGTTAAGCACAGCTGGTGGTTACCAGAGTCAACAATGGACTTACTAAACATTGCCTTATTCTCTGAGTGTTTTGTGTATATGAATATTGTCCCTCCACTGAGACCACAGGGGTAATGGCCTTTCCTCTCCCTACCCTCCCACGGCCATCCTATGAGCTTAATACAGACACAGACCTGTGATGTGCCCTTAAGTGCCTCTACCAGACTCGAAGCTCCAGGAGGGCAGGGCTGTGTCTTATTTGCTCTCTTCAGCAGCCCCAGCACTTAGCACAGTGGTTGACACATTGTTGGTTACTAGTACATACTAGTTAAATCATGGAGTGAATGAATGGGAGTTTTGTTGAGTTTAATTGAGTTTAGTTGAGTTGGGTTGAGTAGGGTTGAATTGGGTTGGATGGAGTTGAATTGGGTTGAGTTGGATTGAGTTGAGTTGAGTTGCCTTCTTCCCCAGCGTACATTGAGCAGGTTCTTTGGGAGTCATGCTTCTGACATCAGATGCTCAACCACAGACTCAGAACCAATGCAAGCCTCCCCTCTCTGCTTTAACTCCCACTCTCAGAGCAGATCTCTCTGGCTGCTAATTCTATCACCAAAGATGGTGGAGCTCTCTATGGCCAGTGTAATATGATCAAAGTTAGGATAAGGTCCTCTTCTCATGGTCCTTTTGGGTGGGGCTACTTCGGGAAGAGGAGCTTTGCTAAAGCACTTTTCTGGTGAAGGCAGGATCTTATGTAGGAAAGCTCTGGATTGAAGTTATGGTACCATCACCCCCGACCTCCACCACCCCATCACTCTATCCCCACATACACAGTAGGAACAAGGCTAGGGCATGGGGGACAGGAGAGAGCAGCACCCTGCAGGTGCCAGAGACTGAGGGAGAGCAGTAGGCCTGAGGGAAGCAGGGGGCGTGTGGCCCATGACCAGCAGGAGCTCCATGTTTCTCCCTGATGCTTGGGGCAGGGCACTTGTGATAGGGCAGGGGAGGTGCATCTCCCTGTCACTAACAGGAACAGGAACCTGAGGCCTGGGGATCTTCAGTCAGGCTCTCTGAGGTCTTCCAGCCTCCAACCCCTGGGCTAGGAGCCTTGTGTAGCAATCTTCCTGTTGCTATCATGGAGACCTGAGCCCCACCTCAGCCCTGGGAAGGGTTGGATGCCTTCCTGGCCATATGGATGGTACGTTTCATTCAGGCTGTCCAGATGTTTATGTCCCCCCAAGATTCATATGTTGAAATCCTCACCCCCAAAGTGATGGAGGTAGGAGGTGATTAGGTCCTGGGGATTGAGCCCTCATGAATAGGATTAGTGCCCTTATATTATGCCCTGAGACAGACCCCTCACCCCTTATACCACGTGAGGTTATGAGGAGATCGCCCTCACCAGACGCTGAATCTGCCAGCACCCTGATCTTGGACTTCCAGCCTCCAGAACTGTGAGAAACAAATGTCTGCTGTTTACAAACCATCCAGTCTATGATATTAAATGTCTGCTGTTTATAAGCCATCCAGTCCATGATATTTTGTTATCGTAGCCTGAATGGACTCAGATATCAGAGATATTTCTGTATAGCCTGGAGGAAGGAAGAGTTCCTCCTCTCACATCCCCTACTGTGGGCTGGACTATGGTGAGAAAACCTCCCCTTTCCAGCACCTCTCACCATCTCCCTGCTCCCCTTTAGAGGAAACCCCTTCCTGGGCCTTCGGGGCATGGGCATGGCTGGGCATGCTCCCAGCACACTTCATGTTTGCTTCCAACCTAAGAAAAGCCAGGCTTCCCAGCAGGGAGCTCTTTCTCCCTCCTGACCTCCCCCTTTCTTCTCTGTCTGCCTCCCCTTCACTCTCCCCTATCTCCATCCCCTCAAACCCAAGAGTTTCCAAAGTGACAACATGTGGGCCCCAAATCAAACTCCCGTCCACAGGTCCTGCCTGTGTCCCTCCTCATCCCCAAGCTCCCCAGCGTGGCCACCCTTGTCAACCCCACCCCCACTCCCACCCCCACCATTCCTCCTTGTGGACAACTTTCTAAATGCAGCCACACTTCCCCTTTTGGGCCACAGGGCCTATAAAACAGCTGCAGACAGTCAGCGGCACTGCGAAAGTCCTCTTGCCAAGTTTGGCTGAGACCAACACCCTCTAACTCTAGCCATTGCTCCCCCACTCCCAGGCACTGAGAGAACAGGCTCCTTTTCGAGTAAACAGTGGGGAGACATCATGTTCCCAACATTCTCATCTAAAGAGGACTCACTGAGGGGCCCAGCCAGGGGGAGGCGGCAGCCCAAAGCCTAGCCTGGCTTCCCACACCCCCAACCCTGCCAGTGCCCTGTGGGACCCTGGCTACTCCATCCCCTCCAGACACAGTCTTCTGTTTTGCAGGATGAGGGGATAGCTTGGTTGGTTTCCTGGTCCTTTCTGAGTCTAAAACTCTGTAAATCGGTTATTTCTCCTTAGGGTGCGCCTGCGCAGTGCCTGGAGAGGGAAGGGGCTTTGTTGAGAGACATGCTGCCACCTGAGGGTTGTCCAGACGCGAACTCAGTCCCCCACCTGCCCTTCTGTGCTCTTTCTGCAACACTTTGGAGTAGCTCTCAGTCCTGGCCACATAGCAGAATCACCCAGGGAGATTTTACAACATCTCAATCCCCAGACACACTCCAGACCCATGAAATCTGAATCTCAGGTTGGGGCCTGGAAATCAGCTTGTTTGGAAAGTTACCCAGGTGATTCTGCTGAGCGTTCAGGGTTGAGAACCACGGTGGAAAAGTCTTCCAGGAAGTAAAGATGAAGCTATAAGGCCAGAGGTAATACATTTTGGTTCCACATTCTCTGCTGAGAAGGATCTAGAGGCTGGTAGGAAGAGATCTGGGATGAACTAGGCATGTCTGTAAGGGATGGGTAGGGAGTGGCTGTGGCCTGAACTAGGTATTTGTCATCAGTTTTGGTGGTTCAGAGGCCCTGCCCTGAGGATGCAGGAGAGGACCAGCCTCCAGGCACTGGCTCACTGGCCGGCATGCTTCCACCCAAACCTCCCACCTCCCAAGTCTCACTATGGCCCTCGAAGGCAGACAGCCCCAGGGCTACAGTCCAGGAACTGGAAACCAACCTCAGCCAGAGCCAAGAGGCCTCAGGTCAGCCCCAGCCCTCCAAGGGCTTTGTGCAGATTGAAAAAAGGAAAATAGAGAAGGGAAACCAAAGCAGAGCAGAATTCAGTGAAGGAGAAAAAGACAAGAGAAAGGGGAAGGACCCTGAGGTCAGCAAGTCATGTGAATGGCATTTAGGGAACAAAACCTGGCTCCCCACCATCCATCATCCCCTGGGCCTGGAGAGAAGCATCTTCTGCCAGGGTCCAGGGCACAGAGATCCAGGCCAGAAAATCCAAATCCAGAAATCTGCCCAACCATGAGTCTGTGAGCACCATACAGAGCCAACAAAGGGGCCTCCTCGCACAGACACCCTGAGATCCCCACCTCTTCTTCTCACCAGAGCCACAGCCTCCTGCTGGACATTTAAGCAAAATCACTTGGTCATTCCTCAACCAAAAAAAAAAAAAAAAGTTGAATCCAATTCCCAAGACACTTGGCATCACATCAGGGTGGCCTGGGCGATGCTGCTGTCGAGCTGCACGACCTGGAGTGAGTCACCTCCCTTCCCTGCCTGGGCCTCAGGGCCTGACCTTGCCTGCCTGCCTGCGAAGTCATATTTGAATAGAAGGGACACTGCTGTAGCCCAGGGGTCAAGAGCCTGGGCTCTGGAGACAGAGGCCTGGACCTGGCTCACAACTTACTAACAGTGTGAGCATTGGCAGCTATGGCTGTGCACTTCTGCTTCCTCATCTGTAAGGCAAGGGTTAGCAGACTGATGACAGAACAGGAGAAGAAAACACAGGCCACACCAACATGGGACTCATATTTAGAAAACACAAGGACTGGCCAGGCATGGTGGCTGACGCCCTTGTAATCCAAGCACTTTGGGAGGCTGAGGCAGGTGGATCACCTGAAGTCAAGAGTTTGAGACCAGACTGACTAACATGGAGGAACCCCATCTCTACTGAAAATATAAAAATTAGCCAGGCGCGGTGGTGGGAGCCTGTAATCCCAGCTACTTGGGAGGCTGAGGCATGAGAATCACCTGAACCCAGCGGGTGGAGGTTGCAGTGAGCCGAGATCATACCACTGCACTCCAGCCTGGGCGACAGAGTGAAACTCCATCTCAAAAAAAAAAAAGAAAAGAAAAGAAAGAAAACAGAAAACACAAGGATTGCCCTTTGCAGATCCAAAGAAGATGGCAACTCCAACAGAAAGGTGGACAAAGGATACGAATGGGGCAGCGAACAGAGCTGCACGGATGTGTGCAAACAAGAGGACACACAGCAGATGCATCAGAGAAGCTTCTATCAGGAGGGGAGGGGAGTGAGGAAGGGGACAAGGGGATAGTGGTTCTCAGCCTGAGATGATTCTGCTCCCTTTCCCCAGGGGTCACTTGGCAATGTCTAGAGACCTTTTCGGTTGTCACAGTGGAGGTGTGGGGGTGGGTAATAGTGGCACGTAGTAGAGGCCAAGGATGCTGCCAAACATTCTACAATGTGCAGGACAGCCTGCATAAAAGGAATGATCTGACTTGACATGTCAAAAGTGTGGCCAATGAGAAACTCTGGACAAGATAGATGGATAAACAGACAAATGGGCCAGACGTGGTGGCTCACGCCTGTCATCCCAGCACTTTGGGAGGCTGAGGAAGGAGGACTGCTGGAGTTCAGGAGTTAGAGACCAGCCTGGGTAACATAGTGAGACCCCATCTCTTTTTTTTTTTTTTTCAGATGGAGTCTCACTCTGTCGCCTAGTCTGGAGGACAATGGCACAATCTCGGCTCACCGCAATCTCCAACTTCTGGGTTCAAATGACTCCTCTGCCTCAGGCTCCTGAGCAGCTGGGACTACAGGCACGAGGCACCATGCCGGCTAATTTTTGTATTTTTAGTAGAGGCAGGGTTTCACCATATTGGCCAGGCTGGAGTGAGACCCCATCTCTACAAAAATATTTAAAATTTAGCCAGGCATGGTGGCATGCTCCTGTGGTCCCAGCTACTTGGGAGGCTGAGGTAGGAGGATCGCTTGAGCCCAGGAGTTCAAGGCTGCAGTGAGCCATGTTCACACCACTGCACTCCAGCCTGGGTGACAGAGCAGGACCCTGTCTCAAACAAACAAATAAATAGATGCAGGGGCCTTGCACAAACAAATAATGAACATGTACCATAGCTAAGGCATAGGGCAAACTTAAATAAGTAAAATTAAATGGCAATAATAATAGTTCCTAAGTGGCACACAGTTGAGTTTTCAAGTAGTATTTGCTGCTCTACTGCTACTGTTTTGTTGAGGATCTGAACTGCTTGACCCTCTTCTGTTTGTTCCAGCAGCAAATTGTGGGCCTCGGGCCAGAGGGACTCCTGTCCTGCCCAGAGATGGAGGAGCAGTCACAGTGGGCAGCCCAGCTCACGCCCCTGCACCAGTGGCCACATGAAGGGAAGGAGCAAAACATGGTTTAAAAAAAAAAAAATGGGCAGGAGTGACTGGGTTGGGAGAGAAGAGGAAGAAAAAGGAGACACTGCAAGTTTCAATGTTTCACAACATTACAAAAATACCCCCTAAAGCCTAGGGGCCATGGGGAGAAGTGCAAATTGAGCAATGACTGTGGTTCTCTTTTCAAATTCATGGAAAATCCTCTTTTCACACCCCCTGGGTCAGTGAAGCCAGATCCTTCAGCATCACCACAGTGGCCTAGAAAGGGACATTTGTCCTGTCACCACCGGCCCCGCACCATCTCTCCCCCTGGCTGCCTCCTTCTCTCACTCACCCAGGCCAATTCTCCATTCCCTTTTTGTTTTCAGGGTGAGGATTATTTTATTTACTTACTCCCACTCTGGTCCCACTAAAGCCCTGAAGCAATTGACAAGATACATACAAAATAATAATTATAATCCCGTCTATTAGAAACCAGCACCTGAAAAGTAATCATCTCCTTTAAAAACAGCCCAAGAGAGCATCTAAGATTCCTAAGGATGAGTGCCAAATTTGGCTCTGAGCTTCCCAGCAACCCAAGTAAAGTGGGAACTGGGATTAGTTTCATGAGTCACATTGCCCATAAGTCAGAAGCCCCCTAATTCCTCTGAGGATGCAGAATTTTGCTGGAAACTGGAGCTTAAAATATATTCTTTCCACTCATAGGACTTACAGAGAATACTAGCTGAAGCAGTAACATCCCAAAATAAACATAATGGCCAGACTCCTTCAACCATTTTCCTTAAAGTCTCCATCATAAGGGAGGGATGCAGTAAAGATTCTGTGGAGACTAAATACTTTGCTCCAAGAATGACTCAGCTTCGTGAGAGTCCGACTTGGTTCAGGGATAAGCCCCATCTGGAAGAATGGATGGAATGCATGACCTTTAAATAACCCCCATGAACTTTATTTCTCTCAACTGAGCTTTTGATAAAACTCCGGCAGCAGGAGGCAGTTGGAAGTTGTAACCGCTGACAAGGGTCTGGCAGGCAGCACTCGCACTGGGTGAGGGTGGAGCCGTGGGTCCCTGGCACCTGCAGAGGCATCATTCATGGATTCAGCTATTCACAGACTCCCCCGAAGACCTAGAACAAGCAAGGCTTTCGTATTTTGCCCTGGCCTGAAGTGGACTGGGCTGAGAGGCTGGTGGAATTAGGAACAAGCCTCAGAGCTGACTGGGGACATTGGCCTGCGCCCAGCACTGAAAGTCCCCACAAGCAGTTTTGGATTTTCTTTTTCTTTTTTTTTGGGGGGGGGGTTCTTTTCTTTTCTTTCTTCCTTTTTTTTTTTGAGACAGGGTCTCACTCTGTCGCCCAGGCTGGAGTACAGTAGGGCAATCTCCATTCACTGCAACCTCTGCCTCCTAGGCTTAAGCAATCCTCCCACCTCAGCCTCCCAAGTAGCTGGGACTACAAGTGTATACCGCCACACCCAGCTAATTTTTGTATTTTTTTGTGGAGATAGCGTTTCACCATGTTGCCCAGGCTGGTCTCAAACTCCTGGGCTCAAGTCATCTGCCCTCCTCAGCCTCCCAAAGTACTGGGATTATAGGCATGAGCCCCTGCACCTGGCGGGGTTTTCATTAAGGTTGATAATAGTTCTTATTTATTGGGGGTCCAGACATTATGTTACTACCTCAATGAAGCTTCACAACCAAGTACTAGGTAGACACTGCGATTGTCTTTGTTTTACGGATGAGTAAACTGAGACTCGGAGGACTTTGCCAGACACAACACAGCCAGTAAGAGCAGAAGCTGCAATGCCCACTCAAATCTGTCCAATTCCAAAGTTCACACACTTCTTTTTTTTCTTGGGATGGAGTCTTGCTGTGTCACCCAGGCTGGAGTGCAGTGGCGCAATCTCAGCTCACTGCAACTCCACCTCCTGGGTTCAAGGAATTCTTCTGCCTCAGCCTCCCAAGTAGCTGAGGTTACAGGTGCTCACCACCACACCTGGCTAATTTTTGTGCTTTTAGTAGAAATGGGGGTTTGCCATGTTGGCCAGGCTGGTCTCGAACTCCTGACCTCTGGAGAGCTGCCCATCATGGCCTCTCAAAGTGCTGAGATTACATGTCTGGCCAGTTCACACACTTTTAACAACTACACTGTGAGACCCTGCCACACAGAAAGAGAGATAAAACCTGTGGGAAAAGTGAAAAGGCAGTTAATTTGTGGCATGAGAGCACAGGAAACACATAATTCTCAAGAAAACACCATTCGCAAGAAAGCCGGAAGCCCATACCAATATTTTGCATTCAAGACTGTGGGGCTTTTGGAAGGCCTGTGGACAGAGCCCTCCCAAACATCGAGAGCCTGCTGGATTGTAAATATCTGCAAAAGTCAAAGAGCAAGAGGTGCTGCAGGGAAGGGCCCAGGTTAAACAAAGGCTGCAGGTTGTGGGTGATGGACACTGCACAGCCAAGCTCAAGATGCTTCCCAGAAGCTCCTGGGGGTCACTGCTGACATTGATGAGTGAGCAATGCAGACCCCAGCATGCCCTGCCTGAGCTTGGGCCAACCTGATTTGGGCCAGGGATACCTGCTGGACACAGCCATATGTGCCCCCGCCACTTCCCCAGGAAACCAGCAGGCAGGCGTTATCAGGGACAAAACAGAACCCAGGAACTTGTCTACTGTTGAGCTCCTGAGCACTTCACAGCGGGGCCGGGAAGAATGGATGGACTGTGACTCTCTGGTACTCAAGACACTGAAGCCTGGCCAGGCACAGTGGCTCATGCCTGTAATCCCAGCACTTTGGGAGACTGAGATGGGTGGATCACTTGGGGTGAGGAGTTCGAGATCAGCCTGGCCAACATGGTGAAACCCTGTCTCTACTAAAAATACAAAAATTAGCCGGATGTGGTGGTGTGTGCCTGTAATCCCAGCTACTTGGGAGGCTGAGGCA
>NW_012114599.1:6022083-6094246 GCF_000951035.1 Colobus angolensis palliatus | reverse complement strand
AGAGAGAGAGAGAAAAAAAAAACAGACAGACATCTAAAAAAAAAAAAAAAGACACTGAAGCTCCATCTCCTTTGATTGGATACACAGGACAGTTCCTTTAGAAGAGGGACAGGAGTGTCCAAGCCACAGGAAAGCTTTTCTCATCATAAGCAATATACCCAGGCTCAGCCCCAGGAAATCTGATGACTCAGGACACAGACATGTTTAACCAGGTGCTAGGGATAAGCTGTGCCTGAGCCCGCTATAAGGGAAAGGCCCATTCCCTGTCCTCATGGGGCTTACAGTCTATAAAAGGACACAGAGGTAGAAACACCTTCATGTGTCTTCACAAGTCACTCCTAGAAAATCAAGAAAGGAGGAGGAGGAAGGAGGGAGGTACCTACCAAATAGATGCAGAATCTAACCACTTCTCCTTCTCTCTTACCCACTGTTACCACCATCATCTCTGGCCTGGATGAAGGCAAGGGGTCCAGAACACAGCACCCCTGCTTCTACTACAAGGCTTTGGCACTTGTTGTTCCCTCTGCCCTGCCTGAAGTATCCTCATGTTTCAGCATCTTCATGTCTTTGCTCAAATATCCCTTCTCAATGAGGCCACCCAAGTAAAGTTCACAACAATGCCCCTCTCTCTGGCAGTCCACAAACATTTAATTATGTGCAATACAAGAGGCTTTGCTCACTGGCTCCGCACAGCCCACTCTCTTCAGAAACTTGCGACAAATTCCCCACTGGCCTTGGCCAGAGGCTATTTCTGTGGCACACAAAAGTGTACCCAGAAGCAGCCTTCCTGCCACCCATTCAGCCAGTGCATGGGATCGAGCTTGGTTCCTTCGGTTTGCTTACCCCAAGGCTGGTCCTCTCCCCTCCTGGAGAAATCCCAGTAGAGCCTGGACAGTCTTTCTGTCCCCTCTCCTCCACCTTGACCAAGAGGCTTATCCCCAGATAGACCCTGGGAGCCTGGCCTGGAGCAGTTCAGGTTCCTGTCCAGTAAGATATATCTCTCTTTACCAGGCTCCAGAGTATAATATTTAGGATGTAGAAACCATCTCTGACCTGTTACAGCAGGACTGAGAAGCTTATCACCAAAACTCCCTTTCCCTTCCCCCTAGGTGCCCATCCGGACTACAGTTCCAGCTCCCTTGCCATCCAGGGTGGCCAGTGGAGTGTGAGCAAAAGCAACGTGTCTCATTTCTGGGCTGAAGATGTTAGGCAGATGTGCCTCATCCACCTCTATTTCCCCCACTGCCTGACCTCATGGCCTAGAGACAGCAGAGCCATAAGGTGGAAGGAGCCTAGGTGCCTGAATCTGCACTCAGAGGAAGGCTGCCAGCCAGTCACAGCATCTGAGCCTTTGTGTGAGTGAAAAAAGAAACTTTGTGAGCAGCCCACATTTGGGAAATTGGCTACGATATGAATTTGGTGCTTAAAATTAAATTTCACCCTGCTCACTCCAACTCTGCTCTGTCCCCTCCCCTAATTGCATTTCTCACCTGTACTATGTTCCCTCCTCCCCACCCATACCAGACCTCCAGTGAAGGCTGAGTAACTTACGGATGAATAATTTCTGCTCTTAGGCTTTGCAAGCTGATGTTTGAAAGCAGACCGGCAGGGAGGGAAGGCTCCTCCCACCACCTGCCTGTAAGCCTGGTTTCAAAGTATGTGAATTTGGGCAAGACTCCAGTCTTGCAGACTCAGCTTCCTCATCCTTGAAAATGGAACAATAGCAACTGCCCAGGCTACTTCACAGAGGAAAAGATCAGAAAGCTTGATATGCAGGAGCAGCTGCTCCGAGCAGATCCTCTACAAATATCATCTCACATCACTCATCTCAGATGGGGAAACTGAAGCATACAGGGGCTTAAAAGTAACCTGTCCAAGTTCATGCAATTGGTAAGTACCTGCCCCCAGCCCTAACTTGGTCTTCCCCATCTTCTCTCTAATCAGATGGCACCACCACCTACCTCGGTACTCAACCCAGAAACCTCAGATCATCCCTGCTCCTCTCTTGTCCTCACCTCCTATAGACAATTGGGCACCAAAGTCCTATATTTTTGCCTTAATAAATCATTCTCCAATCTTGCCCTTGCCACCACCCTGGTCCAAGGCCCCCGTATGCCTCTCCTGACTCCTGCAGGAGCATCCTTGTCAGTCCCCATACAAGTCTTCTTCCACTCCACCATGCTCACCCCCAAGGCAGCCTCTAGCGCCTTTTTGGAAACGCAGATCTAGCCATGCCAACTCCCAGGTTAAGCCAGCTCAATGGCTTCCCACTGCTCTTATGACAAAGACTTGCTGGGCATGGTCTGCCTGGCCTGTGCGATCCAGCCTCTTCTCGAGCCCCGCCCACTCTGCTCCTCCTCTCTCCATTTCAGTCATGGCAGCCTTCTTCCAGTCCCTTGAACACCCACCAGCCTCCTCCTTGGTAGAATCATTCTTTGCACATGCTGTTTCTTTTGCATGGAAAACCCTTCCTCCCTGTCTTCACCTGGTTGACTCCTAATCACCCTTTTTGTATCTCAGGTCTGGTGTCACTTCTTCAAAAACTTCCCTGACCTCCTTGACTAGGCGACATCCTCCTACAGCACTCATTGCTGTTATTATTTTATGTCTCTTTGAGTAATTATTTGATGAATATGTCTCCCTCACATGATTTTAAGCTCCTTGAGGACGAGAACCATGTCCATTTTGCTCACCATTGAAACCCAATGGGTGTAGAAATCAGTAGACAGTGTCCAGCACATAGCAGAACTTGAATATTGGCTGAATGAATGAATCAATGAAAGCTAGAATTGAGATCTAAATCTTCATGACTCCTCTGCAAATTGCTGTGGGGAGTTGTATTTGTCTGCTTGGGCTGCCATAACAAAATTCCATAGATTGGGTGGCTTAAACAAGAATGTACTTTCTCACACTTCTGGAGACTGGAAGTCCAAGACCAAAATGCCAGCATGGGGCTGCATATGGTGGCTTATGCCTATAATCACAGCACTTTGGGAGACTGAGGCAGGTGGATCACTTGAGGTCAGGAGTTCAAGACCAGCCTGGGCAACAGGTGAAACCCCCATCTCTACCAAAAAACACGAAAAAAATTAGCCAGGTGTGGTGGGCGCCTGTAATTCCAGCTACTCAGGAGGCTGATGAAGGAGAATCACTTGAACCCAGGAGGCAGAGGTTGCAGTGAGCCGAGTTCATGCCACTGCACTCCAAACCCAGTGACAGAGTGAGACTCTGTCAAAAAAAAAGAAGGAAAGGAAGAAAGAAGGAAATAAAGGAAGGAAGGAAGGAAGGAAGGAAGGAAGGAAGGAAGGAAGGAAGGAAGGAAGGAAGGAAGGGAAAGAAAGGAAAGAAAGGAAGAAAGGCAAGAAAAGAAAGAAAAGAAAGAAAGAAAAAAAGAAAATGCCAGCAGGATTGGTTTCTGATAAGGCCTCTCTCCTTGAATTGCTCCTTCTCACTGTGCCCTCTCACAGTCTCTTCTCTTGGTGCATGCATGCAGAGAGGAGAGCTGTGGTGCTTCCCCCTCTTCTATAAGGACACCAATTTATCAGATTAGGACCCCACACTTAGAACCTCATTTAACCTTTTTTGTTTGTTTTGTTTGTTTTTGAGATGAAGTCTCACTCTGTTACCCAGGCTGGAGTGCAGTGGCGCCATCTCAGCTCACTGCAAACTTTGCCTCCCAGGCTCAAGAGATTCTCCTAACTCAGTCTCTTGAGTAGCTAGGACTATGGACAAGCCCCACCACACCAGCTAACTTTTGTATTTTTAGTAGAGACAGGGTTTTGCCATGTTGGCCAGGCTGGTCTCGAACCCTTGACTTCAAGTGATCTGCCCACCTCCTCCCAAAGTGCTGGGATTACAGGCATGAGCCACCATGCTCAGTTTCATTTAACCTTAATTACTTCTTCAAAGATCTTATCACCAAATAGGGTCACATTGGGAGTCAGAGCTTTCACATGTGATCTGGTGGAGAGATACAATTCACTCCAAAACATTCCATCCTCTGGCCCCCTAAAATTAATGTTCTTCTCTCATGCAAAATCCATTCACCCCATCCCAGCACCCCCAAACGCTTTAACCCATTCCGACATCAATTCCAAGTCCAAAGTCTCACTGGATATCTAAACCAGGTGTGGATGAGACTTGAGGTATGATTCATCTTAAGGCAAAATTCTCTCCAGCTATGAACCTATGAAACCAGACAAGTTTATGTGCTTCCAAAATGCAATGGTGGGACAGGCATAGAATAAGCATCCCTATTCCAAAAGGGAGAAATTGGAAAGAAGAAAGGGACAATGGATCCCAAACAAATCCAAAACCTAGCAAGGAAAATTCCATTAGATCTGCAGTCCATTAGGCTGTAGTCCCAGCACTTTGGGAGGCCAAAGCAGAAGGATTACTTAAGCTCAGGAGTCCAAGACCATCCTGGGCAACATGGTGAAACTCTGTCTCTATAAAAAATACAAAAATTAGCCAGGCGTGGTGGTGCACACCTGTAGTCCCAGCTACTCAGGGGTAGGGGTGCTAAGGCAGGAGGATCGTTTGAGCCCAGAAGGTCAAGGTTGCAGTTAGCCATGATCACACCACTGCACCATAGCCTGGGTGACAGAAGGAGACCCTGTCTCCAAAAAACAAAAAAGAATGAATAATCCTTTTTGGCTGAATGCTCTGCCCACTGGGCAGCTGCATCACCCCCACCACCCTAGGTGGTAGACCCCATTCTGCAGCTCTGCTAGTCGCCTTGCCCCTGAGGCACTGGGCAACATTTTGGCCCACTGAAACCAAGAAGGTGGCCATGCTCTCTGAAAATAGGAAAAAACAACCATGCCCGTGGGCCTGGGGTGTGAGTGGCAGCCCTGATAATCTCCAACTTGTCTTCAGGGGTCATTCTTCCCTTTTCTTGAAGGATAACACACGTTCAAAGCTGGATAACTCTATTGTCCTGTCCTATAGAATCCCAGAAGTCCAACAGCCTTCTTTCATTCTGCTCCATTTTCTCTCTTTTCTTTAGTCCCAGCTGGAAGTGTTTCTGCTAGTATAATCCCATCTTTATTCCTGGCTTCAGCTGAGCTAGTTGAAGCTGAGATGGTTAAGTTCGTGGGAATATTTCCATGGAGTGATTGTCCAGACAGGCCTTTGGTGTTCGCACCAAGCAAAGAAATGTGTTTTCTCTTTTGTTGAAATATGGACAGGTTCAGCATTTTCAAATCTTTAAATTCTGGTTCCTTTTTGCACAACAATGCCTTCAACTTGTCTCTTTCCTCTTGCATTTTACTATGAGCAGTAAGGAGAAACCAGGCTACATTTTCACCACTCTGCTTAGAAATCTCCTGTGCTAAATATCCAAGGTCATCACTCCCAAGTTTTACCTTGGCTGAACACAATTCAGCCAAGTTCTTTACTAGTTTATAACAAGGATTGCCTTTTCACCAGTCACCAACATTATGCTCCTCATTTCTGAGACCTTACCATAAGCACATTTAATGTTCATATTTCTACCAGCATTCTGTTTATGATGATATATGTATTCTCTCAGATGATAGAAACTTTCTCTACAACTCTTTTCTTTCTGAGCCTTCACCAGAATTGCCTTTAAAGTTTATATTTCCACCAACAGTCTCTTCAAGGCAATCTAGGCTTTTTCTAACATGCACCTCAAAACTCTTCAGTCTTTGCCCATTATCTCATTCCAAAGCCACTTCCACATTTTTAGGTATTTGTTATAGTAGCATCCACTCTTGGTAGCAAAATCTATATTAGTCAGGGTTCTCTAGAGAAATAGAACCTATAGGAGATATGTATACATATGTCTCATATGTATACATAGATGGTCCCCAACTTATGATGGTTCAGAATTATGATGTTTTTCACTTTATGATGGTGCAAAAGCAATATACATTCAGTAGAAACCATACTTCAAATTTTCAATTTGGATCTTTTCCTGGGCTAGCAATATGTGGTATGATACTCTTTCATGATGCTGGGCAGCAGCAGTGAGCTGCAGCTCCCAATCAGTCATACAATTATGAGGGTAAACAACTTATATTCTACAGTTTACTATATTGCCAGATGATTTTTGCCCAACTGTAGGCTAATGTAAGTGTTCCGAGCACATTTAAATTAGCCCAGGTCAAGCTGTGCTGTTTGATAGGTTAGGTGTATTCAGTGCATTTTTGACTTACGATATTTTCAACTTATGATGGGTTTACTGAGATATATCCCCATCATAAGTCAAAGAACGTGTGTGTGTGTGAGAGAGAGAGAGAGAGAGAGAGAGAGAGAGAGAGTATCAGGTATTGGTTCAAGCAATTATGGAGGGTGGCAAGTTCAAAATCGGCAGAGCCAATGTCTCAGTTTCCATCTGAAGGCTAGCAGGCTACTGCAGAATCAGGAAGAGCCAATGTTCCAATTTTAGGTTTATCAGGCAGAATTCTCTTTTATTCAGGGCAGGGTCAACCTTTTGTTCTACTTAAACTTTCAACTGATTAGATGAGGCACATCTGCATTATAGAGGGCAATCTGCTTTACTTAGTCTACAGATTTAATTATTAATCCCATTAAAAAACACCCTCATAAAACACCCAGAATATTGTTTGACCAAATATCTGGACACTTTGTGAACCAGTCAGGTTCACACATAAGATTAACCATCATAGGAATCATACCAGAAAATAGATGTGGTCAAGGCTTAATGAGCATCCAAGACCGATGTAAGAGATTAGCACCAGGGCTAGAATTGTGATTTGCCATTCAGTCATTTCATACACATTTATTACACACCTATTACAAGTATCTCAATTATCTATTGCTGTATAACAAATCACTCCAAAATTTAGTGGCTTAAAACAGCAATATTTCTCATGATTTTGTGGGTCAGGAATTCGGGTAGCGCTCAGCTGGTTGGTTCTTCTGCTCCAGCTGGCATCTTAGTGCCGCTCATTCAACTGAGTTAGCCTAGAAAGTCCAAAATGGCTGCACTAAAATATCTGGTGCCTTAGCTCCTCCAGTCTCCATGTGCTGTCTCATCATTCATGAATCTACCCATGCTTCTTTTCAGCTAGGTGGCTAGATTCCTCGAGAGCATTTCAATAGGACAAGCTGCAAGACATGAAGCAAGTGCTTATTAGATCTATACTTGCATCATGCTTATCAATGTTACATTGTCCAAAGCAACTTACATGTTCAAGCCCATGAGGGGAAGACAATGATACAAGGGCATGAATGTCAAAAGGTATTATTCACTGGGGGCTACCAATATAATAGTTCATCCTAAGATATGAGGGGACACTAGTCCTGACTCTTGTCCTCAAGTATCTCACAGACCAGTATAGCACTTCCGAAATGTATTAGAGATCACAGAATTCTCAACATCATTTATACATTGAGCAAGCCCTAATATGAATTCCTGACATCTGATAGTGTCCCATTTTGTAAAGGCAGATGATCATATGATAAGTGTAGTCACATATTTATAATTTTCATACATATATTAATGCATTTCTCAACATAAAATTTTTTTTTTAAATGGAGTCTCACTCTGTTGCCCAGGCTGGAGTGCAGTGCCACAATCTCAGCTCACTGCAAGCTCTGCCTCCCAGGTTCACGCTATTCTCCTGCCTCAGCCTCCGGAGTAGCTGGGACTACAGGCGACCACCACCACCACGCTTGGCTAATTTTTTTGTATTTTTAGTAGAGACGGGGTTTCACCATGTTAGCCAGGATAGTCTTGATCTCCTGACCTTGTGATCTGCCCGCCTCGGCCTCCCAAAGTGCTGGGATTACAGATGTGAGCCCCTGCGCCCGGCCTCAACGTAAATTTTAAACTAAAAATGTTACCGGTTTTGGCCAAGCACAGCGACTCACACCTGTAATCTCAGCACTTTGGGAGGCCAAGACAGTAGGATCACTTTTAGCTCAGGAGTTAGAGACCAGCCTGGGCAACATAGTGAGACCCCGTCTCTACAAAAAAATATAAAAGTTAGCCAGGCATGGTGGCATGCACCTGTAGTCCTAACTACTCAGGAGGATGAGGTGGGAGGATCACTTGAGCCTGGGTGGTCAAGGTTGCAGTGAACCGTGATTGGGCCACTGCACTCCAGCCTGGGAGACAGAGCAAGACCCTGTCTCAAAAAGAAAAATAAATTACTAGTTTTGTGTGTTTGTGGGAGGAGACTTCTTACATTCCATGGTTTGGTAATGTTGCTCAAAAAGTTGTGGACATACTGGCCTGGTAGGAATTGAAAGCTTAAAGAGAAGGGCTTTGGGTGTCTAGGACCATAAATGCAGGCTGCCCACAGTGGATCGCAGTTTGTTCCAGAGGAATGGAAAGCCCTCCTTTCCGTGGGACTGCCTGTGTCCCTTGTGTCCTTTGTGTCCCTTGGCCTTGAGTGATGGGAGGTCAGGAGCATCATTGCTACGCCACCTGAGAAGTGTCTCAGACAACCCCTGTCAGGTGACTCCAACACATTCTACTGCATCAGCGCTGACCCTCTGTCACCTGGCACCAAAGAATCCCACATCTCACACACTGGGCAACAACCACCCCACTCTACCCCACCCCATCTCACTGCACTTCAGAATGATTGTGGCTATCAAGAGACAGTTTTCAAGAGCTTAAAAGTTCTGTCCTGAAGCCCCCTCTCTGACGCACTGCATAAAGAAAGGCCCCCAACACAGACCACCTCCAGGAGCTCACTGAGCAAGCTACCAGCCAGGGACAAGGCCTGCCCGGGGTGGACTTCATGCACCAGCTGCAGCAGAATCCCCAGAAGCTGCTAGGAGATTCCAATTCATTCGGCTGGAAGGGGCCTGGGAATCTTCATGCTTAGCCTCCGCCGTGAGGATTATCACAGGTCACAGGGTGCTAGGCCCTTTCCAAATTTAGGGTTTCTAGGTGGTAATTTCTGAAAGGTCCCCATGGACTGGGACCACTTTAGGACAGGAAGGGGCAGGGGAGGGAAACTAACTCTGAGATGTGGCCCTAGCTGATGTCCAGGCAGGACACAGGTGACCAGCAGCCAAGGATTCAAGTCACTTCACGTGCCGAATGAGCTTTTTATTTTTCAGAGCTTTTTATTTTTATCTTACAACCTCAGCAATAACTTGCTTCCACAGGTCCTCACAGAACAATCCTCTGAGATTAAATCTGTTTTGAGTTGTATTTTGAAAAAAGAGGAAATTGGATCCTGATTCCAGGTGGGAGGAGGGGAGAGAGAGAGGAAGTTCAGGAAGGAGGCAAAAGGCATAGATTTCCAGAATCTTCCTCATGGTTTCCTCTCATGTGCATCTTATCCTGTGCACTCCTACCCATGAAGACAAAACCCAACTCTGGCTTGAATATGCCCCCCACCCTTCCTGGCTCTCTCCCCCTCATTCCAAAGCTGCCCACAGCACCTCTCCGAACCAGGGTCTCTGGTCTCACCTGGTCAGCAGCTCTGCCTGAGTCCTTCCCTCCAGGACATTCTCCCCAGAACAGCCCAGATCCCCCAGTGTCAACCCGTGGCTGGTTGCACAGGAAGGACGGGGTCTGCCCACACAGCAAGGACCTTGGAGAGCAATGCTTAACCCAAGGTCTGCAGCACTGGGTCAGGCAGTGCAGGTAGGAGCATACTTAGTGTCTTTCCTGGGTCCTGTGGGCAGCCACAGAGCCCCCTACGCACTGGCCCATGCCTGCAGATTGCCCATCATGTTCCTGTCTGACTTCACCCCACTTCTGCGCATGAGCGACTCTTGCCTGAACTCTTTTCTAATCCTCTTGTGGGTTTTCCTTGAGAGCATATGCTGTTAACCTGGGGTTCACAGATGCCCCCTTCTCACCCAGAGGTCTGGGAATAGAATTCAGGGGTCCATGAATGTGGGGGTTATTTTATTCCTTTTTTCTCTTTTCTACCTTTCCTATGATGCTGCCATTCATAAGTTCAGATAATAAAAAAATGTATCTTTGTTTTCACTAGGCTCCAGCTGAAAGGTAGCCTTTCCTTCCCATATGGATGTAGGAAAAATCTCCAGTTGTATTTGCAGAACCTGAAGCTTTGTCACCAGTCCAGTCGAAATCACAGGCATTTTTAAATCACATCAGAGTTGTTGCAGGTCTTTTCAAATATCATTTATATTCATCGCCACTTTAAAATGATCACCATTAAGGTGTCAATAAAGAAGCACGCATATTACTATATCAGAGCTGTTTTCTTAATGCTTTGGTAAAAGTGTTTTAGTAGCATTGGTTTCTTCTGCAGCCCTGTGAATTTCATTTTACACACTTGATAACGTTATTCCAAGAAGTGGTCCATCCATAGGCTTCACCACATGCCCATGGGGTTTATGGTACATGAAAGGTCAAGTCCTAGACTTCTCACACCCTTCAGTAGAAAATCACACCCCTAAATGTGTCCCTCTCCACTGGTAATTATGCTTTTGGTGTTCTCCGGATTGAGAAAAAGGTTTTTGTTTTTTTGTTTGTTTGTTTTTTGAGATGGAGTCTCACTCCATCTCCCAGGCTGGAGTGCAGTGGCTTGATCTTGGCTCACTGCAAGCTCCACCTCCCGGGTTCACGCCATTCTCCGGCCTCAGCCTCCCAAGTAGCTGGGACTACAGGCGCCCGCCACCGGGCGCGGCTAATTTTTTGTATTTTTAGTAGAGACGGGGTTTCACCGTGTTAGCCAGGATGGTCTCGATCTCCTGAACTCGTGATCTGCCCACCTCAGCCTCCCAAAATGCTGGGATTACAGGCGTGAGCCACTGTGCCCGGCCGAGAAAAAGTTTTAATAGCAACAGCCCTTATGCAATGCTTGCCTTGGAACAAATGTGCATTTTATTCATTACAATAGCATCTCCTAACATTTGAAACAGCAGCCACATCGGTGGGAAAGCTCTCCTAAAACAGTCTGGTTCCCTGGCCCCACCATTTAGGTCCACTGAGTTAGACCACGTGGATCTAGTAGGCAGAGGCCTTGGGCCTCAGACTGAGTAAGCCCCATGCTCCCGGCACAAGGCTGAGCCCCAGGAATCATTCAACAGGCATGAGCTGATTGGAGCTGCCCTGAATTTGCTGGCCAGAGTGGAACATGGCTGGCTGGGTCTCCCTACTTCTCCCCCAGCCTCTTAGCCCATTTAGCGCTAAGTTGCCAGACTTTGCAAATAAAAATAAGAATGCCAGGTTAAATTTGAATTTCAAACAAATAACGAATAATTTTTAGTATAAATATGTTCCATGCAATATTTACAACACACTATACTAAAAAGTTATTCATTGTTTATCAGGAATGCTACGCTCTAGGAGCCTGTTCCCAGAGAAATCCCTGCCATGCCCAGAAGAATTCTCTGGTGAGAGAGAACCCAGATTCTCTGCTGAGACTTCTACCTCTGCACAGGGTCTGGCCCCGGAGAGACACTATTCAGGGTAGGGATTAGGGCCAGCGAGGTTCCCAACAGCAGCCCACAGCCCCCACGGCCCACACCTCAAGCCATGCCCCATCCCTGGCTAGGTCTCAGATCCCCAGCCATAAAATGAGAGAACTAGTCCAGGGTGGAACTCTAAACTCCATCGTGCCTCAGAATTAGTAACCCAAGAGTCTTTACTCCAGGAAAGAGGAATCTTTAACTTCCACTAGCATGAGAAGGATGTTTCCAGACCCAGAAGGCCTCCGCACTCAGTCCTCCTGAAGCAGCAGGCCTGTGCTGCCTCCATTCACCTCAGCCTTGGAGCCCTCTCATGCAGCCTTGGAGCCCTCTCATGCTCCCACAAATCAGCCTACCAGGCCACTGTTAGAAAGGACCCAAGGGCCAGGTACCCACACACAGCAGCAGAAGCACAGATGCACTCAGTTAGGGAGCAGTGGGGCAGAGAAACCCAGAGGAGGTCAATGCAGAGAAGCCCTGACACACACGGACTGAGAAGCATTCCTACATGGTGCACACCCGGCACACGTGCCCCCTCACCCAGAGCATGCATGCATGCCCCGCACAGACACACACACAGACAGGGTGCAGACCACACTCGTGCACCCTTACATACTCACCACACATACTCTCACACACACTCCCCGAAGGCGACAGGAACACAGCCAATCTCAGTTCCATCCCCAGCCACCCCACATCTGTGGTCCTCATCCTGTACCCCAAATGTCCAAGGTGTTCCTGGGCTAAAGCTTCTCCACCTGACTCTGCAAGCTGCTTGGAGGGCAGTGGGGTGGTGGGGAAAGCGAGACAGTGCTTTGCTTTTCACATCAGGCTAAAGCAATAGATCACCTAAAAGTTGGATTCTGGAAATCAAGATGTTAATTCGAATGGTGATGATGATGATGATGATGATGACAGCAGCAGCAAAAGCCCTTGCCAGCACTCACTGAGCACAATCTATGCCCCAGTGACCACACTAAATGCTTAACATACATTCCCTCATTTGACCCTCACAACCATCTATAAGGTAGGAACTATTACTGTGCCCATACATAGGTGAGAAAGCTGAGGCTCGGAGGAGTTCAATGTCTCTGTGGAGATTCCAGCACCTGGCCCAGGGCCAACTCCAAAATACAGCCTTACCTGCAGAGCCGCATGTTCCAGCGCAGGGATGTTCCAGGCCAGCCGCGGTGCAGCCAGTGTGCGCAGGCACATGCCCATACACACACCCCACTTGCAGAAGGGGCTGCTTAGGCAACAATTTCCTTGTGGAAAGTGCTAAAAAGGCCTTGACTGGCAGAGAGGCTTCTGCTTATTCTCCTCCAAGGCCAGTCATTTCCTGGTCAGGTGTGGACCCCGGATAGAGCTCGCCCCCATAAGGCAGGTCTGTGAGATCCGGACAGGGAGGTGCTCCAGGTCCCCTCGATAACCAGAGACCAGGTTATCTCTGAGAGGGCTGAGAGGGGCTCTGTGGGCTCACTTTCCCCTGCCCTCTGTGTGGACCCCTGCCCCAGGGAGCCAGCGCTAGGCCCCTCGTGGCACAAGAGGTTTTCATACCAGGAGAGTGCCACCTCTGCTCTGCAGCCAAGCACCCTGCATCACCCAAGCCTACCCCAGGAGGGCACAGAGACGGCCCCTGAAGAGCCCTCAGAGAGGCCTGTCTCAGGGTGACCAGCCTCTGGGACATTCTTAACCCCAACCACAGTGGGGCCACCCGGTGAAGCCCCCACCTCTGCACAGGGCCTGGCTAACAGCTGCTCCCAGCTGCAAGTTCTTCATGCGCCCCCACCCAGTCAGTCCCCAGGGGACCCGATGGAAGCTTTGATGGGACCTATCAAAGCATTCTTGTTCCCACAGCTGTTTCCTGAAGGGCAATTATAGCCACAATAACCCCACACATCTGGTGAAGGGGTCCAGAGACTATACTCTACCCTCAGCTCTGCTGGAGGGGTCCTGCCCATCAGCAGAGGGAAAAATGAATTGTGCACATCTGAGACTCAGTTTAGAACCCTAAACCATTAGAACTGGAAGGGGCCACCTATTCCCATTTTACAGATGACTAAACTGAGGCCAAGCCTGTTCCCAAAGACCTGCTCACACAGAGCCCACTTCCCCTACAGACTCTCTAGACAGACCCTGGCTCCTCCTCTAGCTCAGGTGGGCCTCGACTTAGACACTACCAGCCCAGGAAAGGGCGTGGGAGGGACCGGGGGCTGTGAGAGTCACATGGAGAGGAGAGGAGGCTCCTTCTCTGTCTCCTTCAGAGGGATCTCCTGACTGAGCCATTGCCTCTTCTTGGACGCTATATTTATACCTCAATCTATGAATTTATTTCGATCAGGATTTCTAACCTGGGCACTGCTGACATATTGGGCTAGGCAGTTCTTTGTTGGGGTGGGGGCTTGCCTGTGCATTGTGGGGTGTTACAGCATCCCTGACCTCCACCCACTAGATGCCAGTAGCACCACCCCCTCCCCAAGTTGTGACAATCAAAATTATCTCTAGACATTGACAAATGTCCCCTGGGGACAAAACTGTGCCCAGTTGAAAACCACTGACTTAAATGGGCTTAAGTGAGCATGTAGAGACTGTCTCCTGGGTCTTCCCAGGGGTGTAAGGAAGAAGGTGCCATAGATCTTCCTTCCTGAGGCGTGGAGCATCTACTATGGGCAGATAGGATAAAGCAGTGTGTGCCAAAAGATCCTGAAAAAGTCTAAAGCTGGGAAAAACCACAGAGGTTGAGATCCAGCCAGGGAGGCTTCCTGGAGGAGGTGAAATTCCACTGGGGACTTATGTAGGCAGTTGGGGGAGAAGGGATTTTGAGGGGAAAGTCTCAAAGACGGTAAGCAAGAGCCCAGGATGTGGGATGATTGGGAGAGCATCCTGGAAGGATGGCCACCGCTGGCTGGATTTTAATCTAGGGGGCGTCTGTTTGCCCCAGCTGCCTTCCTCCCAGAGCAGGTCCTGGAGCCCAGGGAGCAGGGAAGACACTGAAGAGGAAGGAGGGAAGGGGGATGGTAGGGTAGGGGATAAGGGCATGTCTGAGATCCCAGAGGGCCAGTTAGGGGCTTCTCCTCCCAGAATCCCCAGCACCCAGCACAGAACCAGGCTAAGGAAAAGCTGAGATGATGAAGCCACTGAGTTGGAGAAAAGGTCCGACGGGGGAGGAAGGCGCCTGGGCTCCGCAGGGCTGGGAGCACCGCCACTGATGCCAACAGGGGCCCAGCCTGAGGGCGAGCTAGGGACCTGACCAGCCCCAGCCTGACTTCTCAGGGTCTGTCCTTGCCCGATGTCCCCCCTTCACAGTACATGTGGGATGGGAGAGGGGTGGGGGGCAGCCCTAATCAAGGCGTGGCTGCTGGACTTGGAGCTGACCACTGGCTCCCCTGGCGGGCAGTAGACCTTCCGCAGAAGGATTTCAGCAGGTTCCTCAGAGCAGAATGGTACGCTCCTTGGCCTCGGGAGCTCCCTTCTCAGACAAAAGCTCTGGCTCCCCACGCCGCGTCTGGGCTCCCTGAGGCCTGGGTGCACGTCCTTCCTCCAATGGGGCTCCCTGAGGGCAGGGGCCGCTCCTTCCCCGTGGTCCCTGCGGGGAAACGCTATGTGGGACTGGTGCTGCCCACAGGGAGCTTCTGGGCCGACTAGCCAGCAGGGGGCGCTGTGGACTCAGACACGCGGCCCTGGCCAAGGATGGAAGGTGGCTGGATGGGTGGTGAGGTGTCCCTGCAGTTCCTACTGTCATATCCCCCGCCCCAGCCAGGCTCGCCTGCCTTGCACACAGCGAGGTCTCCACCTTCTCACAACTTCCCAGCCCAGCCCCATTGTTCTCCCTGTCCTCTGGCTGAGGAAACAGGAGAAGCAATTATTATGCCCATTTTGCAGATAAGGAGACTAAGGTCATTCAGATGCCAAAAGAAAGGCAGAAGGCGCAGCAGCAGGGCAGAGTGCATAGCATCTGGACTTTGGAGCTAGAAGCCGCTGGCGTACTGTGTGTCACCTCAGCGGCTCAGTCCCTGTGTGGTTGCAGCAACCCTTGGGGCCTTATTGAGCAAAGCACTGCAGTTGCAGCCAGGGAGAGGAGTGTGGCAGCCCACACAGTCCCCGGCTGAGGAGAACGAGTCTGACACTGGACCCTGCCGCCAGTGTGGACAGCACTGGGTCCTGGGGAGGAAGTGCTGCAGAGGGGAAGAGATGGCCTCGCCCAAGCCCTCTTCTGGGTGGAGAGAGCAGACAGCCAGAAAGAGGAAGAACAGGAGGACTGTGCTGGAGAGCCCTGGTCCCTCTGCCCTTTCTCCCAGGTCCTAGCAATTCATCACAACAGCGGGTGCCACACGGATGCCCTGTGCTGCCCCTCACAGTGTGCCAGGCCCAACCACCCATCCTGGGACGCAGGTTATGTTATCCTCCCATTTGACAGATGAGGAAAGGAAGACCTAGAGAGAGAAAGTCACTTGTCTGAGGTCCCCAGTGGGAAATGGGTAAAACGGGATACCCACTCCAGGTCTGCCTGGCACATAGCCACCACATAGGGTTGGTGGGGCTGCAGTCTAGGTAGAGAGAAGAAGGCCCTGTCTGTGGCCAGGGTAGGGACTGAGTCTGTAACTGGGAAGGCACCCAAGGGAGGAGCATGCTCAGCAGGAAGTGGACAGGGTAGGGGCACGGAGGAAGGAGCACTAGCCATGTGTCTTCAGTCAGGGAAGCCTCCTGGAGGAGGCAGTGGAAGGGGACGGGGAGGAGGGGAGGGCCTTGCCAGCAGCCTGAGCACAGGTAATGAAGCAGTTAGGCCCAGCTGTTTCCAGATGCACAGTCTGCGCCCAGCAGGGTCAGAGCATGAAGCTAGAGGGGCAGGCAGGGAGCCACCAAGAGAGGAGGGCACCATGGCATCAGAAAAAAGCCCCTGGCAGCTGTGTGAGGATGGCCTCGGAGTTCTGATTGGTCCCACTGGTTGTTCTTAAGGAAAGAGATGAGGATCTAAATTACTATAGAAACTGAGGGGTGGAGAGGAATGAGGAAGAGGGGATGAAGCCTTAAGACACCAAAGCGTTAGAACCCACCAGATGAGAGGGCCAATAGGACGCACTGGACAGAAGGCGGTGGTCAGGGGTGGCTCAACCTCTGGTGTGGATGATGGGGACTGTGACTGTGAGCTAAGATGTAGCATTCAAGTGGAGGAATGCACTGGTAAAAGAAAGACAACTTTGGTTTCGGACAAATGAGTGTAAGGCATGTAAGGGGCTCTGGAAGTGGACGGGAGCTTTGAGCTCAGAGTTAAAGAGGGATAAGGGGTCAGGACAGGAGTGGTAGTTCTTTGTGAGGCCGAGGCAGGAGGATCACCTGAGGGCTGGAGTTCAAGACTAGCCTGGTCAATATAGTGAAACACCATCTCTACTAAAAATACAAAAATTAGCCAGGCACGTTGGTGCACACCTGTAATCCCAGTTACTCAGGAGGCTGAGGCAGGAGAATAGCTTGAACCCGGGAGGCAGAGGTTGCAGGGAGCTGAGATCATGCCACTGCACTCAAGCCTAGATGACAGACTGAGACTCCATCTCAAAAAAAAAAAAAAAAAGAAAAAAAGAGAGGAATAAGGGCTCAAACTAGAGCTAAAGTCAGGCTATACTCTTCAACTGAGGGAAGCAATCAGGGTGGACTAGAATTTGAGCTTAGTCTGCAATCAACGAAGGAAGTACAACAGTCAGAACACCCATTAAATCTGGTTAGGTTGTATTCTAGAACTTGGAGAAGGAGCCAAGGGTCTGAGCAGACCACAAGCCAAGTTCAGCAATGGTGCCAATCACTCTCAAGGTGTGTACTTCACTAGGAGCATTCACAAGAACTCAGCTCAGGACTTAAAGGGAGCCTATCAGATCTGAGGCCAGATGTCGTCAACTGACCTTAGATCATTGTGGTGGGATCTCTTCTCTGAAATGTTCCCTCTCCCCTTTCCCCTCTCTTCAGGGCCCCAGCCTCTTGGCTGGCCAATGAACGTTTCCAAGTACCTTCACACTTAATACCTCAATCGCTCCTCCACTCAACAGGTGAGGAAACAGCAGTATAGTGAGAGTGGCATGTGTCGGGAGGAGCCCAGGCTTGCTTTGACCTCTCTCTGGGTGCCCCTACTCCAGAAGGTTGGAACAGCATTCTGCAGCATTCCAGGATGTGGAGGGGCAGCAGTGTTTGTGTGCAGTGGTGAGGCCGACCTCCGATGCCCATGGGAAGGGTGTGGTGGCAGGTGCTCACCCTGCCCAGGGATGCTGTCTGCTCCCAGACTTGTTTATCAGCCTACGGGGTGATCAGCATGACCTCAATGGTGAGGTTTTTGGGGTTTTGTGGTTTTGTTTTTTTCTTTTTCCTTCTAAGGAACAATTAGTTTTGGTCAAACAACTAGAGCAAAAGTGACTGGTGTTCAGACATCTCTTTCCCCAGCCTCTGGCAGTGCCATTGGAGGAACTGTCCCCTGAGGGTCATAGAGGAAGCTGGCAGCTCAGAGGGTTGCCTCTTGTCCCTGCCCAGCCCCACCCGCTTCCCCTGACTGCCTCCCTCGCATGCCAGGCTTGGGCAGCTTCCCATCACAGACTGAGGTCCGGCTGGGGAGGCCTGCGCTCAGCCCCTCCCTGGGGCCTCCCAGCCTCCCCACTCTGCTGTCCAGCTCAAATGGTGGGGAGGACGTAGAGTAGGACAATTCAGGGAGAGGAACTAATCCCCTCCCTCATCCCACTGGGATGCAGAGGAGGAGGCCAGGCTGAAAGGGAACCATATACATCTCCGGTCACTTCTGTCACTGCTATACTGACCCTATGGCACTTCCCATGTGCCACTGGGCCTGCAGGTCGGTATTGGGAATGGTGAAGGTGAGGGGATGCAAAAGGGAATGATAGGCTGTGGCAGGGAAGGGCTGGCCTGGGCTCCCGGGAGGTGAGGGGCTAAGTCCCAGGGCATGGTGGCCGGACACAGAGGTGGATAGAAGGCCAGCAGGCTGCCCCATCTGAGCCTGGGAGAACCTGGGAACCCAAAGGCCCATCACAGAGGCTAGGAGGCAGCTGTGTCCACGCAAGACAGAACTCAGGCTGGACTTGGGGGTGCAACCCCAGGATAAACTTGGATGCATTGAAGGGTAAGCAGCTTGGCCTCTGTCCAACAGAAAACTCCCTCTCCGCAAGGAGAGAGGGCATGAGCACAGAGTAGGGGCACCATGCATTTCCCAGGGCTTCACTGCAGACAGCATCTCCTGGGAGGTAAACTGAGGCCCCTGTGTGCACAGCAAGAAACTAGTGCAAGGCTCTTGGGGCTAAAGGTCAAGGAACGGAAGGTTCCAGTTTACCTGCCCTGGTAGTTTCTGGCAAGAGACCTCCACCGCCTTCCCTTCCAGGATATGCCAGGCTGCAGGCTACAGTGCCGAGAAGGAGAAGACGGAGGCGGTGGTGATGTCACCCGAGGAATTAAGTAAGCAGGGGAGCTGATAACATCGTCCAGCCAGGCTCGCTGTGGGCAGGGTGACTCACTGAAGACGGCCCGCGATTGCTGGGTGATTGTTGCTGTGCCCGGACTGTGGGGCTGGGGAGGAGGAAGGGGGCCGGGCCCACAGAGCTGTGACAAGTTCCTCACTGAGGCCCCTGCTCAGGGGAGAGACCTCAGTACACAGTGTCCTCCACCTCTGAGCCCAGGACTGGCTCAGGAAACAGCCCCCCTCTGCCTGTTGCGATTATCTTTGTCCACAGTGTTTGGTGTGTGTTTGTGGGGTGTGTCGGGTGATTTTCCTGCCCGCAGCCCGCTGGGTGCTCCAGGTACTAGCGATTGCTCACAGCAAAGCAATCGCCCCCTCCCTGGTTGGACAACTGTCTGTGGAGACAACACCGGATGGCAAACTGCTAACCGCAACCACGTGGCGTCCTTACAGAGGGAACAGCCTGTTCCTCCCGCTACAGGCACCTGCAGACCTGCCCCATTCCTGGCTCCCTTCTCCCTCAGTCCCTGCTGAGGGGATGGTCCTTTCCCACCCGTAGGGGCACCATAGACTGTTGTCCAAGTTGAGAACTGTCCAACTGCAGGGGGCACCGTTCACTTCGCAGTCTTCATGCCAGATGCTATGGCTGTCCACAGTGGCCCTGCCCCTTCCCTTTTGTAAATTACTTCTCAGTTCCCTCCTCCAACAGAATTATCACACCAAACTTTCCCCCATGCATCTTGCTTCTTTATCGCCTGACACTCTCATTTATTCATTCCACAAAAAATTGCTGAGTTTGTGCAAGGTACTATTCTAGGCAAGAGAACAAGACAGACCCTCCTGGAGCTCACTGAGTTCACATTCTAGCATGGGGGAGAAACAATAAATAAATAATTGAATACATAAAACCGCAAGTGACAATAAGTGCCACCAAGAAAACTAAAGCCAGTCCAGGGGTAGAGGGTAACAGTGCCCTACTTCAGTTAGGACTGCCAGAAAGGCTTCTCTCTGGGGAGGTGGCCTCTGAGTGGAGACCTGCAGGCAGCAAAGGAGGAAGCCTTCCCAGCAGAGCCCCTCCCATTGGCACCCAATGCCAAAAGAAGTTTCTATAACCCATCCTGGTGCTGCCAGGAGCCTGCGGCATGGCCTGGGGCACTCAATTCCCAGTGCGGGGTGTCTGTTTCCTCCCTGACAAACAAGAGGCCTGGTCGCACAGTCTCTTCCAGCACAAATTCACCCACCTGTCGGCTTGAGGAACACGACAGGAATCTGGGTTGGAAGCCAGCTCAGCCACCCACAAGCTGTGTCATCTTGAGCAGGTTACTCAGCCTCTCTGAGCCAGTTTTCTTTCCTATAAAATGTCAAGGAATTGTGGAGGATTAAATGAGGTTGTGGAACTGAAACCACCTGGCACACAGTGAGTGCTTCATGGATATTTTCTAGGGCTGCGCCTGGGCGAGGTGGGGCGAGGTGGGGCCTGGGTGTGCAGTGAGAAGGTGCTGGTAAACGGCTTCCACTGGAGGAGCCTGGAGAAGGCAATGCTGACCCCAAGACGCAAAGCTCTGGCGGCTGTCCAGGTCTGCAGTGGCAGGGCCCAGGCAGCTGGCCCAGGCTGGGACCCTACCTCTACCCACCCCGCGCCTGTGCACTCCCCACTGACAGCAGCTGGTGGGGCAGGCAGGGAGCTGCAGTGGGGCCCCCAAGAACTGTCACTCCGCGGCCTAGCTTTCAACTTCCTTTGGGGCCCAAGCCACTCAGTTCAACACCTCTTCCTTCCTCCTTCACTCAGGCTGTTTGTAGTGAGGGCCAGCCACCCTCAGACTCTAGCCATGGTGCTCCCTCTCAGCTCCAAGAGCCCAAGGCAAGGGGGTGGAAGGTCAATCAGAGTCCATCCTGGTCAACACGTCTTTCCCAACACATGATGTGAGTTTAGGCACTTAGACCCTGCCAGGAACCCAGAGGAACATGCAGGTGCTCAGCGGGTGCAGGGTGCGGGCAATAATACCAACAGCAGTAATAATAACTAGCCTTCTTGGCTGCCATGGGCCAGGCACTTTCCATCTAAGATCTCGCTTGATGTTAATCCTGAGATGTGGGTGTTTTTTATCCCCTTTCATACTTGAGGAAACTGAGGCTCCAGGAAGTAGGGGTTGTGGAGTGTTGGCGGCAGGGTTCGTGAGCCTACTTCCTGAAGGAGAGGAGCCTTGCAAGGCACAGGGGATCTGGAGAAGCAAAAGTGGAAAGACTTGGGTGGGCGGACCAGCCTGAGACTGGGGAAGGGCTTTGCAGGGAATTCCTGTCCCACAGATGCCTGCAGGCCCCAGTGTGGGGCCCCTAGCCCCACCACCCCAGCCCAGCCCTCAGCTGCTGTGTCACAACCCCTAGAGTGGCTTAGGACTCTGAGTCTCCAACAAGCTCCCAGGTGACCTGGAAGCAGCTGGCTCAGTCTGGGAGGCCAGAGCTGGGCTGCAAAACCCTGACAAGGGCATTTCTCAGCCCTCCTGACTTTGAGGCAGGAAATGATCATCATGGCAGCTAATATTAGTTGACACCTTTCCTGCACAGGAGGTGCTGTGCTAAGCACTTTGCATGTGTGAACCTACTTAACTGTCACAATAGTTCTGCAAGGGAGAGAACCTGGGCACAGAGGCTAAGTGACTTGCCAGTCCTACAGAGCTGGCATTGAACCTGGACATCTGGCTCAAGGCCACACTCATCTCCTCACGAAGCAGGATGCCTGGGGTGGAGAAGGCCGCAGGGCAGGGTCTCAAGCACTGGGTCCGAGTGCGGGCCTGGACCTGGCAGTAGCAGGTTTCTGAGCAGGGAACCAGCATGCTCCCTGGGACTGGCCACATGGTGTGTGCATGAGGGAGCCCTGGGCAGACAAGCTCGACACCACTAAGGGCTGAATGTGGAACCTGTCCCGCAGGGATGTGGTTTTGACATGAGAAGACAAAAGAAATAACGCTTCCCTCAAAGGGAAGAACTGACAAACAAAGCTGGGCGCCCGTGCGTCGGGCACAAATACTAAAGGTGGAAGTTCAGACACTAGGAAGGGCGCCCGCAGCCACTTCCTCTGCCCCCTCCCACCCCATTCCCCTGCAGCAAGGCCTAGTACAGATAGGTAGGTGCACAACTCCTGGGCCTGAGGTCTAAGGACAGCCAGCCTGGGGGACCACCTGTCTGTTCACATGTGTGTGCAAGACGGTCAGGGAGAAAAGGCCTCTGTGTGCTTGCTTGCAGGGGGTGCCTGTCCTCACCCCAGCCTGCTGCTGCAGCCGAAGAGGACAGACACCCTGACTCTAATCTGTACCTCTGGGGCCTCAAAACCACAGCCACGTCAGCTGCGCGTGCAGATGGACTAGGTGGGAGGTGGGGCCACGTATGCAGCGAACGCAGGTGTGCGCCAACATGCGTGTGCAGGGCGGACATGCCCCCCCACCCCCGGGAGGAGGACAAGTGGGATGGGTGGTCTAGAGATCCAGTGGCCACCTGGCCCCTCTCCTTCCCCTGCCCCCACCTCCCCTCTGAGGAGCAGCCATGGCTTTGAGGACCCCCCTTCTTCCCTCAAGCTTCTCTCTGCTGTCAGCTCCAGTGCCAGTGACAACCTAAGTAAATGTCTATAGAGCACCTAAAATGGCCTGGCAAGTTCTGGGCAGTTGGGAGACATCAGTGAGAAAAGTAAAGATTCTTGCCTTCTGATGGGTGGGTGGCTCACACCTATAATCCCAGAACTTTGGGAGACCGAGGCAGGCAGATCACCTGAGGTCAGGAGTTTGAGACCAGCCTGGCCAACATGGTGAAACCCCGTCTCTACTAAAAATACAAAAATTAGCTAGGCGTCGTGGCATCCACCTGTAATCCCAGCTACTCAGGACGCTGCGGCAGAAGAATCCCTTGAACCCAGGAGGCGGAGCTTGCGGGGAGCCGAGATCGCGCCACTGCACTCCAGCCTGGGCGACAGAGCAAGACTCCGTCTCAAAAAAAAAAAAAGATTCCTGCCCTTGTGGGGCCCACATTTTGTTGGGGAGGCATAATAGACAGAATAAATACATTCCTTTCTCTCTTTTTTTTTTTTTTTTTTTTTTTGAGATCAGGTATCCCTCTGCGACCCAGGCTAGAGTGCAGTGGCGGGATCACAGCTCACTGCAGCCTCAAACTCTTGGGCTCAAGTGAACCCCCTACCTCAGCCTCCTGAGTAGCTGGGACTACAGGTGTGTGCCACCAAGCCTGGCTAATTTTTTATTTCTTTTTTGTAAGGACAGGTCTTGCTATGTTGCCCAGGCTGGCCTCAAGGGATCCTCCTGCCTCATCTTCCCAAAGTGCTGGGATTACAGGTGTGAGCCACGGCGCCCAGCCTCACATTCTATAATCCTTATGTAGGCAGTGGGTGCTATGAAAGAAAGAAAGAGGGGAAGCAGACAGGGCTGGGAGATGAGGAGTGCCGGTGGGTGCAGGGGTGTGCCCTCACTCAGGTCACCGTAGTAAGCTGGGTGCTCCAGCGAGGCCCCATGAAGAGGCCAATATTTCAACAGGAGCTTGGAGAAGGAAGAGCCAAGCAGAGTCTGAGGGAGAACATTTCAGACAGAGGAAACAGCTAGAACAAAAGCCGTGAGGCAGGAGCCTGGCCAGGACTGAGGGAAGGGCAGGCGGTCGGGGGGCAGACTAAACTGGCCATGTGCCTCCAGGATTTCCAGTGCGGTCCATGTGAGAATGGCTTGGCTCATGGCTGAAATGATTCTCTAGTTTGTCAGGAAACTCAGGCTAACGGCAAAGGCCTGATTTCCAGTAAATTAAAGAGAAAGGACCCAGTAGTACCTGCAGGAGAGGCCACAGGGTTCACAGAGGAATCGGTGCTCTGGGAGGAAGAAGGGGAAAGAGAAGGAGAGGGGTTTACATCAGAAGGAACCCTGCTTTGGGGCCCAGCCTGGGGGCCCCTAGAGGGTGCAGGGGAGGGAGCAAAGGATGGGACCGGCTACCCTGAGGCCCACAGGTCTCTCTAGGGGGCCAAGTCTCTGTGTTCCCAGGACCCCCACGAGCCCATGCTGGGAGCTCACTGAGAGACTCCAGTGTAGAGTTCCATCCTGCTGCCTGGAGACTCAGCTGCTCCCCACAGGGAGGAAGGGAGCCCAGGACGCAGCCACCTCTGCGCACCTGCCTCTGCCTGCTGGAGGCCGCCAGTCCTGCTTACTAGACCATACTGAGGCTGCTGCCCCTCCTTCTCCAAAGCACCATTAAACAACTCACGTGGGGAGCTGGGGGAGGTGACCCAAGGAGGTCTAGCCTGATGGTTGAACAGGGGCAGGGATGTACGCCTGCATGCCCACCTTGCCCTGCCACATGTGGACAGCTGGCATTCTAGGAGGCAGATCCGCTGGAAAACAGTCAAAGCTGTGGAGTATGTGATTCTGATGGAGGCGGTGGTGGGATTCAGCAGGGGGAGCTTCTTATGGCCTAGAAAAGTGTGGGGGCTTCTTGGAGAAGTGGGCTTGCCCTGGGCCTTTCAGGATGGGAGTAAATTTGAAGGAGTAGAGAGGAGAGAGGATACCTCCATGTGCTCACACATTTACACACACATTTACACTCATGCACACACCCAGTCCCTTAAGCCCCCCCATCCATAGGTGCTCACAGCCAGCAGTATGCACATACACCTCACACACAAAGTAATGCGCACACACTCAGAAACACACGCACCGGGGCATTCACACTGTTACGAGGCATGCCGATGCTACAAGGGTCGCCCACATACACTCTGGGCACCAGAAACATACAGGCCCCTTAGAAATGGGCTTGGGAGAAGACGAAGATGTGTCTGCAACATGTAAGAAGAGCAGAAGCTGACAGGTGGCAGTGGGGGGCGGAGATGGGGCGACAACAGATATGGAGACCTAGAGAAAGACAAGACCTACAAACACACCCACATGCAGACCACACATCCGTTACTGTCAGCTTCAGACAGACCCCGCAACCTTCCTGCCTTCGGAAAGACACCGCTTAGTAACTACATGACACGATGCACGTCATCTAGCCTCACCAAGGTTTGATGCTGTCTTCTATAACATGAGGATTTGATAACACCTGCTTGTCATGCCAAATTGATTTCCTGTGATTTGACAGGAAAGTCCTGTCTAACTCCAAAGCACTGTTCAGAATTCAGCCACTTCTCCCACCTCCAGAGGGATGCCCCTGGCCAGGCCACCCTCCCACCAGGCTCCCTGCCTCTTCTTGCTCCCACTATAGTCTTTGGCCTACCCTGCAGCCACTGCTCTCCTCCTCCACGCCAGCCTCTGTGATTTCATCTTATTCATAGTAAAAGACAAAGTCCTTTGCCAGGGGTGGAGTAGGGTGCTTCCTGATCTGCCCTCCCTAGTTCCCTTATCTCTCCCCTTCTTCCCTCCTCCAGCCACCTGGGACCCCTCGCTGCCCCTCACTCACCTGAGACGTGCTCCCCTCTCGGCGCCCTTGCACTGGCCGTTTCTCTGCCTGGAACATCCCCAGGGCTCCTCCTTTAGGATTTACTCAGATGACTTCCTCTCAGTGAGGCCTTCCCAGGTCACCCTAGCGAACACTGGGCCCTCATCACAGAACTCTCTAGCACCTTACCATTTTTTTCCTTCTCCTTGGCCGCTTTACTTCCCAACACAATACATATTTTATTTGTTTGCCTCATTTATTGTCTGTCTCTCTTGTCAAAATGAACTCCATAGGGGCAAGGACTTTTGTCTGTTTTATTCTCAGCTGTGATCCCTGGCTCCCAGAACAGTGCCTGACTCATAGGACTCAATAAAGATTAAGTGAATGAATGACTGAAATGAGACAGCAAATCAGTAAGCATTTATAAAGCACGATTAAGAAATAGAAGCGGGGCTGGGCACGGTGGCTTACGCCTGTAATCCCTGCACTTTGCGAGGCCGAGGTGGGTGGATCGCCTGAGGTCAGGAGTTTGAGACCAGCCTGGCCAACATGGTGAAACCTTGTCTCTACTAAAAATACAAAATTAGTAGGGCGTGGTGGTGCACGCCTGTAGTCCCAGCTACTCGGGAGGCTGAAGCAGGAGAATCGTTTGAACCCGGGGGGCGGAGGTTGCAGTGAGACCAGATCGTGCCACTGCACTCCAGCCTGGGCGACAGAGCGAGGCTCCATTCCCCGCCCTCCCAAAAAAAATAGAAGGGGAGGGACCAACCCTGAGTGAGGCATCACCATGTTCCAGGAATTGTAAACACAATATTCCCTTATTCTCCATCAACTCTGGGGAATCATTCCGATTTTACAGATGAGAAGATGAGATCAGAAAGGGGATGGCCTATGGTTGTTGTACATCATCTGCAAAGATGGTCACCGACAATTCCTCTCCTCTCTGTATTAGAATGCTGTTCTTCCCTTCAAAAGCTGGAGCCAGTTCCCCACCACACACACACACCTGCATACCCCCACCTCTGCCTTGGCTCTGGGCTGCCCTTGTGACTTGCTCTGACCAACAGAATGTGGCAAAAGTGATGCTGTGTCGGTTCTGGCATAGACTTTAAGAGGCCTGGCCTCTGGGCCAGTTATACAATTTTTGGAATCCAAAGCAAAATGGAAAAGTGGAGCCCCTTATTCAAAAAGCAAGAAAAACATTGTTAGAGGAACTAAAATATAAAGCTTTCTCTTGCCTTTGATAGTATCTCTCCCTTAACTCACCACAGTGTTTTTAACTTGCTATTTAATGCTACCCTAATTAAAAAGTTAAAATTTGTAAATGTTAGTGTGAATTTTGCTATTCAACTTTATATGGGGCAAAGCCAGTTTTAAATGCAAATAAGAGCATTTAACTCGTATGTACAATCATCAGAATTATGCAATTCATATTTCATAGGTCATATATGCATATATATTTCATTCCTACCAGAAGAGTATACACAAAACTAACAACTTTTATTTTTTTATTTTTTATTTTTTAGACAGAGTTTCATTCTTGTCACCCAGGCTGGAGTGCAGTGGCATGATCTCAGCTCACTGCAACCTCCACTTCCCGGGTTCAAACAATTCTCCTGCCTCAGCCTCCTGAGTAGCTGGGATTACAGGTGCACGCCACCATACCTTACTAATCTTTTGTATTTTTAGTAGAGACAGGGTTTCACCATATTGGCCAGGCTGGTGTCAAAATCCTGACCTCAGGTGATCCACCTACCTCGGCCCCCAAAGTGCTGGGATTACAGGCATGAGCCACCGTGCCTGGTCAAAACTAACATCTTTTCATTTCTCTTCTTGCTGTGCATATATTATACCAACACTCTCTTCCTTTGGTTTATTGATGAGTAAGGACAGATGAAAGGAAAAGGAACGATCTATACAGAGATGGGAGGCAAGGAACAGGGTGGACATGCATTTTGCATGGCCTTCCTCTGCTCGTGCACATGCACCATTGTCTTAACTTACAAAACACAACACCATGGGCAGGGCACTATGGCTTGTGCCTGGAATCCCAGCACTTTGAGAGGCTGAAGAGGGAGGATTGTTTGAGCCCAGGAGTTCGAGACCAGCTTGGGCAGCATAGCAAGACCCTGACTCTACAGAAAATTTAAAAATTAGCCAGGCATGTTTATGTGCACCCATAGTCCTAACTACATGGCAGACTGAGGCAGGAGGATCCCTTGAGCCCGAGAGTTTGAGGCTGCCATGAGTTATGATCACACTACTGTACGCCAGCCTGTGTGACAAAGTGAGACCATGTCTCAAAACACACACACGAACAAATACACACACACACAATTCCCTGCAACACTATGTAGAGAAAAAGTGAGCTGTCCTGCCAAGCCCTGCCCAAATTTTAGAACTGTGAGAAATAAACAGTTGTTATTTTGAGCCACTAGGTTTTGTGGTGGCTTGTTACACAGAAGTTGATGACTGATGTAATGGTTGAGATCACAAAGCTAGTAAAAGACCAGGTTGTGGTTGAACCTACATTGGTCTGAATCTCAAGTTCACACTCCTCTCTACCCTACGCAGGCTTCCTTACAAAGCTTTCATAGTGTTACTCCTTCTCTACTCCATGGTGAGTTGATAAGTTTAGGATTGAGCTAGCGGGTGAAGTTTGCTTTGCTGCAACAAATCAAAATTATTATTAGAACTTGGAAGAAGTCACATCTGGACTTGATGTGGGGGACAGGAGGTTGGTGGACGGGTCAGGGCTGAGAACAGGCCCAGCCTCTGTCCAGGGTGAATCTGGGACCAGCGGGGTACTGGGACATCTGTTTTCCATCATGATTCAGAAAATAAAGCTGCTTTCCTCTGCCTACCCCATCCTCCACCTCTGCTGACCCTACAGGAAATGGGAGTTGGAAATCTGGCTGGCCGGGAGCGGCGCCTCCTCTGATGGGAGCTCTCTCTGCCTGCCACAAGATTCAGAGTGCAAGGGCCTTGGGCCGCCTGCACTACTGCATGCGCTCTCCCTCTTCCCCACTGAACCAGCAGGGGAAGGAATCCTCAGGCCCCTGCTTGGTCAAAGAATCAGGTTTTCCCCCTTTAACTGATGGCTGTTGTTCCTGCTGCAGCTATTAGCATACCAAATTAGTAAGGATGTTTTAGCAACAAGAAACAGAACTTCTATTCAATTGACTTAGACAAGAAGAAAAGTGTGTTATCTCACAGTGAGATAAGTCTCACTGTGTCTCCCAGGCTGGAGTGCAGTGGCAGGATCTCGGCTCACTGCAAACCTCCGCCTCCCGGCTTCACGCCATTCTCCTGCCTCAACCTCCCAAGTAGCTGGGACTACAGGCACCCGCTACCACGCCCAGCTAATTTGTGTATTTTTAGTAGTGATGGGATTTCACCGTGTTGGCCAGGCTGGTCTTGAACTCCTGACCTCAGGTGATCCACCCGCCTCGGCATCCCAAAGTGCTGGGATTACAGGTGTGAGCCACCACGCCCAGCCCTTCCTCTATATTTTGTATCATCTTTAGATTACTTTAAATACCTAATATAATGGAAATAGTATGTACATAGGTGTTACAGTATATAAGTGTACATACTATATTGTTCAGGGAATAATGACAAGAAAAAAGTCTATGTATTCAGTACAGACACAACTTTTTTTCAAAAACTTTTTCTTTTTGAGACAGGATCTCCTTCTGTCTCCCAGGGTGGAGTGCAGTGGCGTGATCTTGGCCCACTGCAGCCTCTGCCTCCCTGACTCAAGTAATCCTTCCATCTCAGCCTACTACAGGTGTGTGCCACCACACCCAGCTAATTTATTTTTGTATTTTTAGTAGAGATGGGGTTTCACCATGTTGCCCAGGCTGATCTTGAACTCCTGGGCTCAAGCGATCTGCCTGCCTCGGCTTCCTCATATCTTTTCAATTTTTTTTTTTTTTTTTTTAGACAGTCTCACTCTGTCATCCAGGCTGAAGTGCAGTGGCGCAATGTCATCTCACTGCAACCTCTGCCTCCTGGGTTCAAGTGATTCTCCTGCCTCAGCCTCCCAAGTAGCTGGAATTACAGGTGTGCACCATCACACCCAGATAATTTTTGTAGTTTTAGTAGAGATGAGGTTTCACCATGTTGATCAGGCTGGTCTTGAACTCCTGGCCTCAAGCAATCTGCCTGCCTCAGCTTCCCACAGTGCTGGAATTACAGGCATGAGTCACCACGCCCGGCCCTCAAATGTTTTTGATAGCAGTTGGTTGAATCCACAAATGAGGAACCCACAGACATTGAGGGCCAACTATATAAAAACTCAGGGACTGAGGCAGAGATTTTGCTTCCTAATCTGAGCACCTGTTGAGGTTGTTAAGGGCATCAATGTCAGGGTTAGGCAGACTCAGGTCTGAATTCTGACCCTGTCCCTTTCTGGTTTTCTGATCTTATTCAGGTTGCTTAATTCTTCTGTAACACAATTTCTTTGGAGGCAAAATAAGGATAATACCCATCCCTGGACTGTTTTATTAACCAATACATTGCCTGGCATATAGAAAAGGGTGAAAAAGGCCAGGCGCAGTGGCTTACACATGTAATCCCAGCACTTTGGGAGGCCAAGGCGGGTGGATCACCTGAGGTCAGGATTTCAAGACCAGCCTGGCCAACATGATGAAATCCCATCTCTACTAAAAATACAAAAAAATTAGCTCGGTGTGGTGGTGCATGCTTGTAATCCCAGCTACTCAGGAGGCTGAGGCAGGAGAATCATTTGAACCTGGGAGACGGAGGTTGCAGTGAGCCAAGATGGTGCAACTGCACTCTAGCCTGGTGACAGAGCAAGACTCCCTCTCAAAAAAAAGTTCTTTTAATTTTAAAAAAAAAGAGAGAAAAGAAAAGGGTGAAAAAATATTTTAAGCATGTGGAACCATGTGACCCAACCTGGCTATCTCCTCCTGCAATGCCACCCTCCTCTTCTTCCTGAGTCCATCTCTCTCCTCCCAGTTCGATCCTCAGTCCCCAGCTCTAGGCTCTCCCCTCTTAGATCCCTCCTACCCCTTACCCACAGCACTCCTTGTCTGGGCTTCCCTACCTAGCACCTAGACAGGGTGTCCCCTCCACATTTCAGACAAGGCAACGAGATTCCTCCACGGCTGCCCATGCCTCAGCATCACTACTCATCAAGTCCAGATGTATCCACACTCCAGGCCCTGCTTCCTTGCCATCCCCATGAATACTGACTTCTTTGTACTTACTGGTCAGGGTTCTTGGTTGCAAGCAACAGAGAACTAACTCATGGACTTCTTGGGCTGGCTGGAGAGCCAGGCTCACAGCAACCAGGGAGGGCTGGATGGCAGCCAGAATCCCAGCCCAAATCACACCTTGAAGCCAGACCAGGGAGGACAACTGAGTAACCAACCTGAGGACTGGCCCTGTGGCCCCACTGCGCCTGACACCTCCCTCCTGCTGCTGTTGCTGCTGCTGCCTCCACTTGTGGCAAATGCACTCCATCTCTGCTTCTTTTTTTCTTCTGCTTAAGAGTCAGGGTTGCCGAATGTGTGTGTCTGATTGGCTGACCCAGGTCACAAGCCTGCAGCAGCTGCAAGGGAGGCTGGGAAAGTGAGGCCTGGTGCCTAGAGTCTGCCTCCTGGGGAGACTCACAAGGCCAGGAAGATTCCAGACAGAGGCCAGAGAGTCTGGAAAACATAAAGGTGGGCCAGGCGCAGTGGCTCACGCCTGTAATCCCAGCACTTTGGGAGGCCGAGGCAAGAGTATCACCTGAGGTCAGGAGTTCGAGATCAGCCTGGCCAACATGGTGAAACACTGTCTCTACTAAAAATGCAAAAAATAGCTGGGCATGGTGGTGCACACCTGTAGTCCCAGCTACTCGGGAGGCTGAGGCAGGAGAATGACTTGAACCCAGGAGACGGAAGTTGCAGTGGGCCAAGATCGTGCCACTGCACTCCAGCCTGGGCCAAAGAGTGAGACTCCCTCCAAAAAAAAAAAAAAAAAGATAAAGGTATAAAGGTACCCTCTGTTGGGTGAGAAACCATTTGCTCCTGGGGCAGGGCCTGTGTCTGCCTCTCCCAGCCCCCACCCCAGCATTAGGAGTGGCTGTGCTCTCAACAGGGCGCAGGAAACCCTCCTGAGGTGAGGGGTCCCACCCAGAATTAGAGACCACGGGAGCTGGAGGGGCCACATGGGGGCATCTCCACACAGTTTTTATTTTGTCAAGTAAGAATATCAGAGAAATAATAAATCATTTTTTTTTTCTTTTTTGGGACAGGATCTCACTCCATTACCCAGGCTGGAGTGCAGTGGTGCAATCTCAGCTCACTGCAACCTCCGCCTCTTAAGGCTCAAGCAATCCTTCCACCTCAGCCTCCCAAGTAGCTGGGACTACAGGTGCACGACACCATGCCTGGCTAATTTATTTATTTATTTTTTTGTTGCCCAGGCTAGTCTCGAATTCCTGGCCTCAAATGATCCTCCCCCCTCAGCCTGCCAAAGTGCTGGGACTGCAGGCATGAGCCTAGGCTAACAAATCACTTTCTCCTGGCACCATCATTTCATCAAAAAAGAGACAAGAGACATCTTAAACACCAATAAAAATAAAAGGAGAGAACAGCAGGTTTTAGAATAAAGCATCATCCTTTAAGCTAGATACACGTTAGCTTTAAGAAAAACTCATTATATTGCTCTGAATTTCCAGGATTTTTCAGGACTTTTGCTGGAAACCTGTGAAAAGATCATGACACAGCTGAACTTGAATATAGGTTGTGGATTAGATAATAGTGTTGTATCAATGCTGAGTTTTCCGGTGTCTACCGTGCAGGAGTTACGTAAGTCTTGCACTGTAAAAGAGCATCCTTGTTCTTAGGAAATACACCCTGAAGTATTTAGAGGTAAAAGGGCAAGATGTCTGCAACTTACTCTTAATTGGGAAATTTCGGGAAAACGTTACACATACACATTCACACACATAAACATATATAAAGAAAAATAAAGTAAAAGGGGTAAAATGAAAACAATTAGATAGCTGCAAAAAAGTTATAGTAGAGTCTTTGTAGTATTGTTGCAACTTTTTGGTAAATGTGAAACTATGTCAGAATTAAGTTACCCATAAAAAAGTTAGCAGCGAGTTAGCCATGAGTCTCAGGGTCGGTTTTCCCTTGGTACATGACCTATTTTGGAAGTGTTTGAATTTTTATGAGCATGTATGATGTTATGATGTTTGTAGTCACAAAGAAGAAAGACAAAAATTACAAAAATTAAAGCGAAAAAGAAAAGGCCATGAAAGACTCAGTCTAGCTGTTTTTTGTTGTTTTTTTTTTTTTGGGACGTAGTCTCACTCTGTTGCCCAGGCTGGAGTGCAATGGCATGGTCTCGGCTCACTGCAACCTCTGCCACCCAGGTTCAAGTGATTCTCCTGCTTCAAAGGCACCTGCCACCACACCTGGCTAATTTTTGTATTTTTAGTCGAGATGGGGTTTCACTGTGTTGGCCAGGTTGGTCTCGAACTCCTGACCTCAGGTGATCCGCCCGTCTCGGCCTCCCAAAGTGCTGGGATTACAGGTGTGAGCCCCCGCGCCCGCCCAGTCTAGCATTCGACACTTGCTGATCTGGCCTAAGTTCCCATTCTACAGAAAAGGAAACTGAGGCCCAGTCAGGGCTTGCGGCTTGCTCAGTGGCACACAGTGAGTGTCGTCAGTGAGGAGTTGGCCAAGGCTGCTCCCAGCACAATTCTTTCCATGCTAGGATGCTGCCCATGAAGCAGAGTGTGGGTCTCAAGGGTAAGAAAGGCCAGGCAGGACTGGACAGGATGTTGGGACTTGTCCCCTCGAGAATGCCAGGTCCCATAGGGATGTATTTCTTTGACATTTTACCCCGATACGTTCCCTTCAAGCCAAGGAGGATGATCAAGAATTGCTCCATACACGTTTACCTATTTCTCATATAGGGAAACTGAGGCCCTGAGAGGTTATGGGACTTTCCTGAGATTGTAATCAAACTCCAGGCTGTAAAGTTGAGGGATAGCGTAATTGGCCAGATCTGGCTAAGTTGCCTCAAGTCCAAGTTAGAAAGGAACGAAGAAAAGGGCCGTACGAACAGGAGGGAAAAGGGAGGGGAAAACCTGCAATGTCAGAGTTGGGAGATCTCCGTTCCCTGAGCCCTTTCACTCTTCATGTGGATTAAGTTCGCTTGCGTTTAGAAGAGGAAGAAACAGTGTTTTGCAGGTGCACCATGTCCCACAGCTTCAGGAGGCATCGCTCCCATGACAGTCTTGGAAAATAGTGCCTCCTGGAGTTGTGCAGTGGACAGTCTATACAACTATCCATGGCAGCTCTGAGAAAGTCATCTGTTGTTGTTTGTGGGGGGATGTTCAGGTAGGAAAGGGGAGTAATTAATTCACTGTCGCCTAAATTAACCAGTGACTGATTCCATCAGTTCGATCAACCACTATTTACTGCCATAGATAGTATGCCAGGTACCACTCTAGGGGCTGGGACTTCCCAGGCTTGACATACACTGAGGAGCTGCAGATAGGGGCAGGGGAGAAACGAAGGCCTCCCAGAACAAAAACCCACAAACCAACCCCTACCATTCCTCCTTCCCCTCGGCTCAGCCTTCTCCATTCTTCAGGCCTCCTAGGAAAAGCTCTCCTGACTCCTCCGGGCCCCTCCTCCCACAGTTGCATAGAACATCAGGTTCTCTGCCCTTTCTGTGTCTCCTCCACCAGGTGGTGGGAGCTTCTTGGGCTCCAGGATGCAGTGCAGTTCTTCTTATTATTATTGTTTTATTTATATTATCATTATTATTATTATTTGAGACAAAGTCTCACTCTGTCTCCCAGGCTGGAGTACAGTGCCTCCTGGGTTCAAGCAATTCTCCTGCCTCAGCCTCCCAAGTAGCTAGGATTACAGGTGCCCACCACCACACCTGGCTAATTTTTGTACTTTTAGTAGAGATGGAGTTTTGCCCTATTGGCCAGGTTGGCCTTGAACTCCTGATCTCAGGTGATCTGCCTGCCTTGGCCTCCCAAAGTGCTGGGATTACAAGCGTGAGCCACTGCACCCGGCCTTATTATTTTTTTTTAAGGACAGGGTCAAGGTCTGTCACCCATGCTGGAGTACAACGGCGTGATCATGGTTCACTGCAGCCTCAAACTTCTAGGCTTAAGCAATCCTCCTGTCAGCCTCCTGAGTAGCTGGGACTACAGATATGTGACACCATACCTGACTAATTTTTTTATTTTTTGTAGAGATGGGGGTCTTGCTATGTGGCCCAAGCTGGTCTCGAACTTCTGGTCTTGAGCGATCCTCCTGCCTCAGCTTCCCAAATTACTGGGATTGCAGGCATGAGCCACCACACATGGCCTGCAGTGGAGTTCCTTCCCCAACCAAGCACCTAAAATTCATTCATTCATTCATTTAGTCATTCATTCATTCATTGTTTCACTTCTTGTATTCCACAGGCATTTGTCTATTTGTTTGCTAACTAGATTTTTTAAATAAAAAAGAGATATGCACTTATAATTAAAAATAAAATTAGGCTAGGCGCAGTGGCTCACGCCTGTAATCCCAGCACTTTGGGAGGTGGAGGCTGGCAGATTACCTGAGGTCAGGAGTTTGATATCAGCCTGGCCAATGTGGTGAAATCCTGTCTCTACTAAAAATACAAAAACTAGCTGGGCATGGTGGCACACATCTATAATCCCAACTACTCAGGAGGCTGAGGCAGGAGAATCACTTGAACCCAGGAGGCAGAGGTTACAGTGAGCCGAGATCACGCCACTGTACTCCAGACTAGGTGACAGAGCAAGACTCCATCTCAAAAAAATTTAAAAATTAAAAGATTAAACAAAGCAAGCAAACAGTTTCCCTCTCAGAAACAACTATTCTTCTCAATGTCTGAGTCTCCTTCCAAATATTTCTAGGCAGTTCCTAGTATATAACTATAAAGAGACATAAACATATGTGTGTGGTGTGTACTGTTTTCCTTTTTTCACAAAAGAAAGCATACGTTACACATAGTTCTGCACCTTGAATTGTTTCCACTTAATTATGTATTGAGCTATTTGTTCCATATCAGCACGTGCATACCTTCTTTCATGGTTGTGGACTCTTCCAGAGCGTGATGTCTTGCCATCTGTGTCAGTCGTCTGTCAGTTAATATCTAGTCTGTTTCCAGTTTTTCACAGCAATGAAAATCTTTCTAGGTGCATCTTTGTACATCTGTGAGTGTATCTGGAGCCCAGCTTCCTTGAAGTGTAATTGATGGTGCAAAGGAATGAGCAATTTGCATTTTGATAGATATCATCCAATAGTCCTCCAAAAAGTTGCACTCAATTGTACAAAAAATCACTATTTGATCTCTACCAATCTGAGATATGAAAAAAACAGTATCTCATTTTAATTTGCATTATTTATGATGAGAGATGTCAGGTTTTTTTTTTTTTTTCATGTTTCCAAATCATTTGTATTTCTCTCTCCCTCTCTTACTTCTCTTCAACAATATTCAAGGAGCCACTCTGGGCCAGGCTGTTTGTTCTTTAAGTCGCATAGGCAGTGTCTGGGGCCTATGAAGTTTATGGTCCTGCAAAAAGGTTTGAGATTTGAAGGGTGGGAGAGGACGTATTGGCTTCGATTTTTTTTTTTTTTTTTTTTTTTTGAGACAGAGTCTCACTCTGTTGCCCAGGCTGGAGTGCAGTGGCGTTATCTCTGCTCACTGCAAACTCCACCTCCCAGGTTCAAGTGATTCTCCTGCCTCAGCCTCCTGAGTAGCTGGGATTACAGGTGCACACCACTATGCCTGGCTAATTTTTGTATTTTTAGTAGAGATGGGTTTTCATGTTGGCCAGGCTGGTCTCGAACTCCTGACCTCAAGAGATCCACCCACCTCAGCCTCCTAAAATGCTGAGATTACAGATGTGACCACCGCACCTGGCCCAAAATACTTTTTAAAAACCAGAAAATGAAAATGAAAATTATGTCATCTAATGTCTATAAACCACAATCATGTGATACCTTCATTAATTGGAAAGCCTAGAAATCATGAACATTTCATTACATTTTAAAGCTGTTGGTTGGTTTAGATGTTCTCATTTTAAAGAAGTCTCAAGTATGCAAGATGCTTTTTAAGAAATTATAATCTTTTTTTTTTTTGAGATGGAGTTTTGCTCTTGTTGCCCAGGCTGGAGTGCAATGGCACAATCTCAGCTCACTGCAACCTCTGCCTCCCGGGTTCGAGTGATTCTCTTGCCTCAGCCTCCCAAGTAGCTGGAATTACAGGTGTGAGCCACCACGCCCAGCTAATTTTTTGTATTGTTAGTAGAGACGGGGTTTTTCCATGTTGGTCAGGCTGGTCTCAAACTCCTGACCTCAGGTGATCCGCCTGCCTTGGCCTCCCAAAGTGCTGGGATTACAGGTGTGAGCCACCATGCCTGGTCCAGAGAGCTTTCTGTCCACAAACAAGCCAACCTTTCAACAAAAGTAGGAGACAGTGAAGGAGATCAGATCTAAGTCTTGTGCTAGCCAAGGACCCCTGACTTCCCTCCCAACCCCCAAGTGTCACAGAGAAGAAACCCTCTTGCACGTCACCTCCCAGCCCCAGCCTAGTGGCTCAGCACTGGACACTGGGATTTGGGGAAAGCTGGTGCAAGGAAGGATGGGTGCACATGATGCTCTCTGTGGTCTTAGGACCAGTCTGGGTTGAAGGTGAGAGAGGAGGGAGATAGAGATAGGGAGGAAAAGGAACAAATTGCCCCCAAATGACAACTTGAAACTGTAGAACAAAACGTTTTTCTCTTTCATACCCTCTCCCTCTTTTAAAGGGAAATAGAGCTCATTTCTTGAAAGGGACCATCTGGGGGTCTAAGTCACAAGTGTGAAGGTTTTAAGACTGGGAGGTGACTAATTCAGCACCTACCACCTCCTCCCTGTCTGCTTTCCCTCCCATCTGAAACTCAGAAGGGAAAGGGTAGAGAGGACCAAAGGTTATCCCACCACCTGCCAGCGGGAAGTGGTATCAGAACCACGCGCGCGTGTGTGTATGTGTGTGTTTCCGTGTGTCTGCGTGTGTGTGTCTGTGTATGTGTGTCGGTGTGTGTGTATGTCTATATGTGTGTATCTGTGTGTCTATGTGTGTGTCTGTGTCTGTGTGTCTGAGTATGTCTGTGTCTGCATCTGTGTATGTGTGTGTCTGTGTGTGTCCGTGTGTCTGTGTGTGTATGTGTATATGTGGGGGGGCACGCGTGCGCATGCGTTATCCCTCTCCCCTAATAGTCTGTATCCCCAATCCTTAGCACAGGGCTTGGCACTGGGTTACATTCAGAAAAGATCTATGAAATGCAGCTGAACTGCATGGCACACTGGAGTCAGGTGAGCCTGCTTTGGAATCCCACTTGTGCTCTTTACTAGCTGTGTGACCTGGGGCAAGTTGCTGCCCTCTTCTGAGCTCAGTTTCTTTATTTCTAAAAAACAAACAAACAAAAATGCATACGAAACCCTAGCCTGTGGGGACATTCTGCAGATTGAATGAAATGAAGTGGGTAAGGTGCCTCAACTTGGGGCAGGAGGGCAGTGAGAGCACAGGCCATGGGCCACGGGCAGAGCAGGAGTAGTGTCTGCCTGGGTGAGAGGGTGCTTATGGGGAGGAGGAGAGGGAGGCAGTGCAGACAAGGCTGCCTGCTGGACAGAGGACTTGGAGCTGCCCTGGGAAGTGTCTGTAGGAAGCCACTGTAGGATCTATAGCAGGGGACGGACCAGAGGATGGGAAGTGGTTGTCACCATCTTCCATGGCTACAGCCTGGACCCCACATGTACTTATTGCTCCCTCCTCTCTCTGTGCACCCCTACCTCAGTCCAGGGAGTGCACAGAAGGAAGAGAAACCAATAAAACACATTTCACTATTATTACTTTAATTTGGCTTTTAGGTACCTTCTTATTCAAGACACAGTTGTGGCTGGGCTCAGTGGCTCACACCTGTAATCCCAACACTTTGGGAGGCTGAGGCAGGTGGATCACTTGAGGTCAGAAGTTTGAGACCAGCCTGGCCAACTTGGCGAAACCTTGTCTCTACTAAAAATACAAAAATTAGCTGGGTGTGGTGGCACAGGCCTATAGTCCTAGCTACTCCGGAGGCTGAGGCAGAAGAATCATTGGAACCCAGGAAGCGGAGGTTGCAGTGAGCTGAGATTGCACCACTGCTCTCCAACCTGGGCGACACAGCAAGACTGTCTTAAAAAAAAAAAAAAGACACAGTTGCATTTCACAGTGAAAAACACAAAAGTTCTCCAATGTATTCACACACATTTAGAGCAGAATTTGATTCCAACACTCTAATCAATGAACATCTAGCAAAGTGTGGCGAATATTACTGATGCAGTAATGGGAAAATGCTAAAGTAACAGTCTGAATAGTTTTGTGTGTCCTAAGTTTTCTGAACCAAGATTTTATTTTTAATTAAAAACAAAACTTACATTTTCTTTTCCTTTTTTTTTTTTTTTGATACAGAGTCTCACTCTGTCATCCAGGCTGGGTGCAGTTGCAAGATCTTGCCTCACTGCAACCTCCCGGGTTCAAGCAATTCTCCTGCCACAGCCTCCCTAGTAGCTGGGATTACAGGCGCCCGCCACCACGACCTGCTGATTTTTGTAGATTTAGTAGAGACGGGGTTTCACCATGTTGGTCAGGCTGATCTCAAACTCCTGACCTCAGGTGATGCACCCTCCCCAGCCTCCCAAAGTGCTGGAATTACAGGTGTGTGGCACCTCACCCAGCCAAAACTTACATTTTCGAAAGAAGTTTGCCTCTCCAAAAAAAACAGATTAGATAGCTTCTAAACTATATTAAATAAGACCAAATAAAGATTTTAATTATTATAAAACAAAAGTCAGTAATCCAGGGAAACATCACCTCCACGAATGTCGAGCCCATTCAGGTGTTGCTGGTAGAATCCTAAAGAGTGATGTCTCTGGTTCCTGTGGACAATGTTCACAGTTCACAACCTTCGAGGACACAGCTCAGCTCCCACCAAGGGACCACAGCTGGGAGGAGAGCAGCAGAGCATGATCCCAAGGCCGCAGTACAGCTAAGTGCTCTCCAGAACTGGGGAGGAAGCCGTACTCTCTGCCCTCCTCACTGGGTGATGCGGATGCCTCTGAGCTGTGGCTTTCTCCCTTCTAGTGGAATAACAATTGCTGACCTCACAGGGTCGTTGTGAGGATTAAAGGAGAGCATACACGCAAATCACTTAACATCATGCCTGCTAACAGATCAATGCACGACTGTTATTAACTCGGAGTAGTGACGAGGGCGAGAGAAGATAAGGTAAATGGGACACACAGTAGAAAGAGTGAGGGAGTGTCAGAGGCAGGGGAGGGTGACACCCAGGCAGCCCCAGCTTCTACCTACCCGGACTATCCACTTGCAGCCAGGGAAGAAGACCCCATGGAAGGAGGGGGTGATGGAGGGGCTCAGATGTTTGATAAGATGAGAGGTCATCCTTGATCTACTTCCCTCCTCCCCTCTCACCTCCAGCCCTGCCTGGCCCACTTCCCAGGGTGATCAGGCGGGGCACCATGGGCCAGCGGAGCCCTGGAGAGTTCCAGAGCTGTGCCTCATACACAGGGGCTATGCTGGGAGGCAGGAGGTAGGGCTGCAGGTGTGAGGCAAAGGAGCTGGGATTCCCCATCGATCAGCAGGGCCCCAGGCACACCCCACCCTTGTTACCTGGGGGCCAGAGGCTGCTCCATTTGAAGTGTGGGCTCTCTCTGCAGATAGGCCAGCCGGGCCCTCCCCAGAGGCTAGGCACCTGAGCAGGTGTGGGGTAGGGATGGTGGGGGGCGGGGATTTGCAGGTTGTCACTTCTTAAAATACAGCCCCGCAGCCTGGGAGTCAGCCAGGTGTGATTGCCACACAGCCTCCCAAACTGACTGATAGGCACATTTCGATTCTGGGCCTGCACAGACACATAAACTCCTTGGCACAGACCCCAGGGGACACTCTTATCCACCAAAGACAGACACTTGAGTCTGTACACCCATGTCCTGACTTAGATCCGGCCCTATTCATGTACGGGCCCCTTCTCCACAGGGTCTCACCCCCCTCACACTCACACTCCCTGACACTCACAGGCCCTGCAGCCTCCTAGGTCTCCCTGGCTGGGACATCTGCCTCCTGGGGGCAGGGGCCATTGGTTTTTTCACTGCTCTCTCTCCAGTGCCTGTAACGGTGTCTGGCACATGCCAGTGCTCAGGAAATGTTTGTTCTGTAAATGAATACCACACACACTTGCACACACACACAGAGACACACATGCCATGATTAATTGCACCACCCTCACCCCTCCCCACCCTGGTGCTCTGAGTTCTCTGAGGCCCTGGAGGGAGCGGCACCTGGTGGTCTGTCCCTCTCTGACCAGGTCAGCCCCTTGCACCCATTGTCCAGGCAAGGGAGGGTGGGAGGTGGCCCAGGGAAGCAGAGCGTTGGGAAGCAGCAGCTTTGAACCCATGTTTGGAAGGTGAGTGGGGATCCTGGTTTTCTACAGGAAGGACCTCCCGCGGGGGCCACAGCAACATGCTGGAATTCTGAGTGGGAAAACGTCTAGCTGGGTCCATGTCATGGGTAATCTCTTTTGGGAGAAAGCCCGGGTTTCCCACAGGCTGAACCCGGCTGTGACAGATTAAGACATATGAATAGAGCATGTGGTGGCCACAGAGCCCATGGATGGGTGGTCAGGGAGTCCTCCCTGGAGGAGAGGAACCTTGTCCAGGTGAGAGACAAGAGGACCATCTGGGAACAGGGCTGGAAGGGGAAACTGAAGCTGTTGGTGTGATTATTCCAGGACTGGCAAGGCCGCATCGGATCTGTTTTGGGAGTTCATGACACCCTCTGGAGTGAGGCGGAGGCTCGCTGGGCAGGCTCACTCACTAGGGATTGGGCAGGCCCAAGCTGCAGCCACAGGGGCTACTGAGGGGCCAGAGTGAAGGCCCTGATCATAGCCTGCATCGGACGACTCGAGCATGAGGTGCCTGGGGGAACAGGCAGGTGGCGGAGAGGACCAGAGACAGACAGGTGGCCAATGGGAGACCAAATGGATAGACTAACAGATGGACTGAAAGATGGAGGAGGATGGATGGACAAACAGATAGACTAACAGATGGACAGAAAGGCAGAGGCGGACAGACAGACAAATGGATAGATGGATGGACAAATGGATAGACTCACAGATGGATCGAAAGGCAGAGGAGGACAGACAGACAAATGGATAGACGGACAGACAAATGGACAGACTAACAGGTGGACTGAAAGATGGATGAGGACAGATGGACAAATGAATAGACTAACAGACTGAAAGGCAGAGGGGACTGATGGACAAACAAATAGACTACCAGACAGACCGAAAGGCGGAGGAGGACAGATGGACAAATAGATAGACTAACAGATGGGCTGAAAGGCGGAGGAGGACAGACGGACAAATGGATAGACTAACAGACAGGCTGAAAGGCAGAGGAGGACGGACAGACAAATGGAAAGGCAGAAATGGGTGGATGAAGGAATGGACATTTGGAGTGGGGGTGGATGGGGGCTGGAGAGGCAGGGAAAGAGGGCTACTGGACCTCTATCCCCACAGTCACCCTCAGGAGCCTTAAGAACCAACTACTCCCACTCCAGACCTCCCACCCCTGCACATCCCCAGGCCAGGCTCCAGGGAAGCCAACGCCTGCTTCACCTGGTGCGCAGAGACGCACCTTCCAACCAGGTATAATCCTGCTGCTGTTACTGCTGCAAGCCCAGATGTGGAATCACCTCCAGCTCTTCTCACCAGAGCAGCTGTGCCTAGGATGGGATTGGGGCAGGCTGTATCTATGGACTAACACTCGTCAGCCCCTCCAGCACCTGGGGAGTGCCCCAATCACGGCAGACACTGCACCATGCGTGCACACACACACACACACACACAGTGGCTGAACCACAGCCCACAGACACTCGCTGACACACACAAATGGGCACGGTCACTAATGCCCGGTTACCAGGCCCCAGATGCCACAGAGGTGCAATGTTGCACAACTCCACAATGACCCAATCATGTGGTCTGCACTGTATAGGGCAACCTGGACCCTCAGACCCACCCAGCACTCATGCTGCCATTAACTAGCCAAGGTTCACTGAACAGCTCCTGGACCAGGCCTGGTGGGATGGCAGGAAAGCCACCTTCAATCTCTGGATATTTGAAGTTGCACCTTCAAGGGCTCCTTCCAGAAGATGCTGGACCCCTGAGCCTGCCTCGCAGGGCCCTTCCTCATCTCAGCCCCAGCCCTGCCTCCTGCCCTGCCCTCCTCCCATCTGCCCTCCCTTCGGCCACATTTCCCACCTTGGGCAGGCTTTCCCTTTCCACTGTGCCTTGGCGCACACAATGCCTGTAGCCAGGAACCCCTTTCTCATTGCAATGATCCCATCCTTCAAGAAAGAGACCTCTGTGTACCTCCACTTTAATGGTGTGACACGCAATAGGGCCTCCAAAAATGCTTGTTGACTGCCTGACTGACTGACTTTCTGGATGAAATCATTAGAAGTATAAGTTAGCTCAGAATTAGTGCCAGACGGACTGGCCTGGACTTGCTGCTATGGGTTCTAGTCAGAGCAGGACAGCGCCCGTGGGCTGGAAGATTTTGAGCCCCCATAAGCACACACATGTGACTACAGCCCCCCTGGAGTAAGTCCTACACCCTCGTACCCTCCACATGCCATGGAAAACATGCGCCACTGCCCCGTGCCAGGCCTGGCCACAAAGCGAGAGCTATGGGGGGGTCTCAACCACGGTTAGGGGCTCCCAATCTCCTGTTCCCTCTACCCACTGACACCTAAGGAAGCCCCAGTCTCTTTTGTAGGGTGTTCTTTGGGGCTGGGGAGTGTCAGGGCAGGCCCTCTGCCAACTCAGCAGGCTGGGGGACTTTGGATGTGCTGACACTGGCTGCCCTGCCACACCCTGTGTGGGCCCAGTTGGCCGGAGCTCTGACCAGCCTGGGCCTGGGCCTGGCAATAATTGATTGACTGACATGGAATTTCATTCCTTCAGCAAGGACCAATCATACCTGCATAGAGTTGACATGGAGTAAGGCCTGTTTCCAAACACTTCATTCGTATTTGCTCATTTCATTCTTGTAATGACCCTGTGAGGTAGATACAGTACTGATGCCCATTTCACAGTTGTGGAAACTGAGGCACAGAGACAGATAAACTGACTTCCCACCATCAAAGCAGTTAGGAGTGGGCAATTATGGTCCACACCCAGATTATTGGGCTCTGGAGTCTGCACTTACGTTCCTTTTTTTTTTTTTCCTGAGATGGAGTCTCACTCTGTCACCCAAGCTGGGGTGCAATGGTGTGATCTTGGCTAACTGCAAACTCCGCCTCCCAGGTTCAAGTGATTCTTGGGCCTCAGCCTCCCGAGTAGCTGGGATTACAGGCGCCCGCCATCATGCCTGGCTAATGTTTGTATTTTTCTAGAGACAGAGTTTCACCATGTTGGGCAGGCTAGTCTTGAACTCCTGACCTCAGGTGATCTGCCTGCCTCAGCCTCCCAAAGTGCTGGGATTACAGGTGTGAGCCACCACCCAGCCTGGAGTCTGCACTTTCAACCACTACACTCTACCATGTCTCTTCTTTAACATTTTTTTACAAATAACAACAAAAAAGTGAGGCTAGGCATGATGGTTCTTATTTATAATCCCAGCACTTTGGGAGGCCAAGGTGGGAGCATCATTTGAGGCCAAGAGTTTGAGACTAGCCTGGGCAACATGGTGAGATTCCTGTCTCTACAGAAAATTCACGACTGTGATCCCAGCTGAGGTGGGAGAATCACTTGAGCCCCGGAGGTTGAGGCTGCAGTGAGCTGCATTCGTGCCACTGCACTCCAGCCTGGGGGACAGAGTGAGACCCTGTCTCAAAAAAGAAAAAGAAAAAGTAATATTACTTGCACCAAGCAACCTTTGGCATTAGGGGCATGGACATGTGACATTCCAGGTCCCTTCCAGTCCTGTGTCTCAGTTGCACACATACGCTACCAGCCTCATCCTGATGTTGCCAGGTGCACCCCTGTGACCTCCCGGTTCCTCCACAGCCAGGCATTGGCTCGTGGGAACTCGGTGCTCTCGGGTTTGGGTCCCAGTGGATTCTAGAACATCCCACCCCATGCCTGTCCTTCCCTGCCACCCCTGCTCCGCCCCAGGCCAGCATTCCTGGAAAGCTGCAAGGCACTTTGTTCAGGGCAGATGTTTCCACACAGCTTCTATAGCTGGAACTGGGCTAGCCAGAGAGGGAGTCCACCCACAGCCCCACGGGGACTGCATCTTGAGACCAGAAAACTTGGAGTGGCCCTGGGGGATCAGTGCTGTTCCCATTCTCTGTGGCAGGGGCCTTGGCAGGTGCAAGACCCAGAGTGTCCCCCCACAACCTGAGAGGGCTGCTTCTGGACACAGAGAGCTCGGGCCTCAAGTGCATCTTTTCACCAGCCTTCCTGGGTCCTGCCCATTCCTAGAGACGGAGTTCACTACGCTCCTAGCCATGTGCTGGGTGCGGGGCGAGCCCCAGATGGCTCACTGACAAGAGGTGCAGGCACAGCCTCTCCATGAGCCATCAGGGACTTGGGATTGCATCAAATCCCCAAAGACTGTCCTGGGCCCACACTAGCCATCAACCTGGGATTCATCTCCCAGGCCTCCACCAGCTGCTGAGCAGAGCGGAGGTGGAGAGGCAAGAGCATGTCCTATCCTGCCTCCTGGCCCCCAGCCCCAGTAACACAGACCTAGGGTGCCTATTGTTTCAATAGCAGAAATCGCCCTCCCCTCCAACCCCGTGCCCCCTGCAGCACTGCTCCCCACAACTGGGCTTAATGCATGACCCGCCACTCAGCAGGTGATGACCTGCTCCTCCTTGGCTGGCCCTTCCAGCTCCTCCTCCTCACTCATCCTGACTCAGAGGCCTGTCAGCTGCCACTGCCCCTTGGGTGGGAAGGAGCTATCTGGATACCAGGGCCTGAGGGGCTGGCCATGCCCTCACTCCTTACTGACCTGACCTTTAGCAGGTCCTCTGAGCATTCTCTGATCTAGAAATGCCACATGTACACGCATACGTGTGCACACACACACAAACACCCACACACTCACACCCAGCCACTCTATGACCTGATGAAACAGTCCGGGTGCAGGGTTGAGGCAGGCCAGGGAGGAGAATTAGACTGAGCAAAAACAGGGCATGTGCTGGGCAGCCTCCTGCTCTCCCACAGAGGCCCCTGCACCTCCTAGTACTTCAGGGCAAAGCAGCCCAGCCTGGGAAACAGATCTGCGCTGCTTGCTCCCTCCCCAGAACCGGCATGAATTCTGGCTGCCCCTTGGTACTGGCCTCCGACCTTCCAGTTCTCTCCCTTTCTTTCTTTCTCTCTCTCTCTTACACATACCCCTCTAGATTCCTCTCCTGCAACTCCTCAAAATTTCTCATCCACCCTCACCCCACAGAAGGAGCATCAAAGCCCTACACAGCCTCGGGCTCTCTCAACACCTAGGAGTTGAGATCAGGCCCTTGTGGCCCAGTCTTGGGGACTTCCCCCTACCAGGGTTGGCCCTCTTGGGTCCACGCCCCTTTGGCTAGACTTCTGATCGCTCTGGCATCCATCCCGCAGCTTCACCATGCCTGCTCTTGCCTGCAACACACAGAGGTTGGCAGTGGCCCTGCACTGCTCCCAGCACCCCAGATGGCTCAGGGCTGTGGCATTTCGTTTTCTTTCATTTTTCGCCTTCATGTCTGTGCTGTTCACTGTGCTTGAAATGCCCTCCCCCCTAACCCTCCTGCTCATTGCATCAGTGGCCCACAAGTCAGCACCTAGCACTTAGCACCAGCGAGGCTGTGTCCTATCCTCCTGATAAGGCCAATGAAAAAAGTCCCATTAATTATACCCACTGTTGGCCGGGCATGATGGTTCTCACCTGTAATCCCAGCACTTTGGGAGGCCAAGGCAGGAGGATCGCTTGAGTTTAGGAGTTCAAGACCAGCCTGGGCAACATGGCGAACCCCATCTCTACAAACAATGCAAAAATTAGCTGGGTGCGGTGGTGTGCACCTGTAGTCCCAGCTACTTGGGAGGCTGAGGTGGGAGGATCGCTGGAGCCCTGGAGGTAGAGGTTGCTGTGAGCTGAGATCATGCCCCTGCACTCCAGCCTGGGCAACTGAGGGACCCTGTCTCAAAAAAAAAAAAAGAAAAAAAAGAGAAATGATACCATTGTTCAGAGGAGGAAGCTGAGCTGACAGAGGTCAAGGAAGATGCATTTCTACCCACCTTTCAAGATTCACTTTGGGCACCACCTTCCTCAGACTCTTCCCTCCTCCTCTTCACCACCTTACTATGCCTGCCCCTGTCCCAGGCAGGAGAAACTGCTCCCAGCTTAGAGCCACTGCCCGTTGTAGTGACTTCTGTTTGAGGCTGAGACCTCAGCCCCCAGGTCCTGATTTGTGCTCTCCTCCCTCGGTCTCAGGGCCTGTGAGAGTGGGCCCTGGGGCTGAGTCACTGCCTGGCCTTGCCTGCCCAGCCCTAAACCAGGCAAGCTTAGGTGCAGGTGACCCTGCTGCCCAGAGAAGTGGGCGGCAGGAAGGACGGTCAGGCCCTCCTCCCTTTTCTCCTCCCTCCTACTCATCCATCTCCTGGCCACTTTCCTCCCTGTCTTGTTTTTTTTTTTTTTTTTTTGAGATGGAGTCTCACTTTGTCGCCCAGGCTGGAGTGCAGTGGCACAATCTCAGCTCACTGCAACCTCCACCTCCCGGGTTCAAGAGATTCTCCTGCCTCAGCCTCCCGAGTAGCTGGGACTACAGGCATGTGCCACCATGCCCAGCTAAATTTTTGTATTTTTAGTAGAGAAGGGGTTTCACCATATTAGGCAGGATGGTCTCGATCTCCTGACCTTGTGATCCACCTGCCTCGGCCTCCCAAAGTGCTGGGATTACATGGTTGAGCCACTGCTCCCGGCCCCTCCTTGTCTTTTCATGTCTCCTTCTCTCTCTGCCCAACCCCGTCTGTACCCTTCCTGCCAGTTCCCAGGAAAAGTGACTTGGACTTTGCTGATGGGAAGCAGAATCTGGGCTAAAACTAGGACAGGAGCGGGACTGATGCCTCCAGCAACTCCCCCGGCTCGAAGGAGGCCCAGCCTGGACCACATCGCCAGGAGCCCTGGCTCAGCACTAGGAGTTACCTATGGGCGGCCATTTCAACGTGTGTGTGTGTGTGTATGTGTGTGTGTGTGTGTGTGTGTGTGGTGGGCAGGACGGGGGAGGTGTGTATTGATGAGGGAGGGGAAATGGGCCACTGAGCCCCAGCCCCAACACCGCATATATTTACTGGTCACCGAGTGAAAAATAGACCCTGAGTGCCCCTAGAGAGGTGCAGAAAGGGAGAGGGATTCCAGGACTCCTGGGAGCTAGCTGTGCCTCAGGGCCTCCACGTGACCTCCCTCTCCCTGCGGGGTGGATCTGTGATTCTGTCCAGTGTCACACACACCCCTGTGTTGCTGGGTGGCACCAGGGCAATGTTTTGTGCACTTCGCAGATTGCAGTGTTGTGTCGCAGAAGAGCATGGACTTTAAACCTAAATGGGCCGGGCGCGGTGGCTCAAGCCTGTAATCCCGGCACTTTGGGAGGCCGAGGCGGGCGGATCACGAGGTCAGGAGATCGAGACCATCCTGGCTAACACGGTGAAACCCCGTCTCTACTAAAAAAAAATACAAAAAACTAGCCGGGCGAGGTGGCGGGCGCCTGTAGTCCCAGCTACTCCGGAGGCTGAGGCAGGAGAATGGCGTAAACCCGGGAGGCGGAGCTTGCAGTGAGCTGAGATCCAGCCGCTGCACTCCAGCCTGGGCGGCAGAGCGGAACTCCGTCTCAAAAAAATAAAAATAAAATAAACCTAGATGGGATCCCAGGAAGGGATGACTGCACACCTGCTCCACTCTGGCCTCCATTTTACAGAGAGGGACACAAATGACCAACTCAAGGGCATGCAGAACCAGGCAAGACTCAGGTCCCTTGGCTCCCAACTCTTTTTTTTTTTTTTTTTGAGATGGAGTCTCGCTCTGTCGCCCAGGCTGGAGTGCAATGGTGCAATGTTGGCTCACTGCAACCTCCGCCTTTCGGGTTCAAGCGATTGTCCTGCCTCAGCCTCCCGAGTAGCTGGGACTACAGGTTCCCACCACCACACCTGGCTAATTTTTGTATTTTTAGTAGAGACACGGTTTCTCCGTGTTGGTCAGGCTGGTCTCAAACTCCTGACCTCGGGAGATCCGCCCGCCTTGACCTCCCAAAGTGCTGGGATTACAGGCATGAGCTACCACACCTGGCCCCAAGTCAGGATTCTTTCCACTGCGTTATATGGCGCCCATCACATTGGATTCTGTTTTATTCCACCTTGTTTCATGTTATGTTATATAATGCAGGCAGAGGGGTGGGAGGTAGTGGTTGGAGGTAGAAAAGTGGCCAGAAGATGAAAAAAAACAAAAAAGCAGTAGGCTAAGGTCCAGGCAATGAGCCCACATCCTCCCCCACCTGAGATTTCTCCCCCATCAGGTGTAGGGGGCGTGGCTCGCCCAGCACCCAGTGCCCTAATTAGCTCCTGTTGACAGTTTCTGGTTGATGTGTTATCACCTTGGGCCTGCTTATCTTTATCAGAGCCAAAGGTTGATTGGGGCATTCTGGCCAGAGCTCAAAGCAACTCCACTCCAATTTCACAGGGCATTTATGACTACTGTGAATAATAACCCTCTTTCCTCAAGATAGCAGCCTGATACATTCAAGACCTTCCCTGCAGAGTCCTTGGTGTGATCCTCACCATACTCACCAGGAAGACAGCACAGAGTCCTTCTCCCATTGGCCGGGGAGAAAAGCGATGCCCAGCCCCAGGGTGAGCTGGCCCGGGACCCAGGTCTCCTGAGCCCTGTCCTCAGCACCCAGCAGCAATGTCCCAAGCTCTGGAACCTGACAAAGTGAGACCTCCCTACCAGGGCCATGGCCCTTGCTTCTCCAGCCTTGCTCGCTGGGACCAAGGTTCCCGGGCCTTATCAACCAAGGAGGTAGAATATTAATCTGGCCATCTATGCCCCAGCCCTGACCCGCATAGCCAAGCCACCGTCACCCAGGTGGTGGGAGTATCTGTGCATCGGGACAGAATGAGGTGGGGCTATGTAAAGGGTCCCTGTGAGGGCAGGGCCCTGCACGTAGCCTTTGTGGCCACTGGAGGGGCTCACCCTAGGTCTTTTCCCGACATCAGCCTCAGAGCCAGGTCTTTAGGTTCTCACCAGCTCCCCTCCGAGCCCCAGGGGAGATATCTTGTCTGAGAAGTGACACAAACCCTTCCTGACCCTGATATTCCTACCTGGACCCCTGTGGGGGCAGTGGCCAGAGGGTTTGTCACTCTCCAAACAGACCTGGGTCCTACTCCCAGCTCGGCCATCATCTCCATCCTTGGTACCCCAGGCAAGCCACTGCATGCACAGACCTCAACTGCATCTCCTGTAAAATGGGAGTAGACTTTGATCTGTCCCAGAATACCCTCCTTCCCTGGAGACGTGGTACCTGAGTCTGGGTGGCGACCCCTTCCCATCTGCATAGATACACCTCGAATAGGATCCAGGCCCCTGGATGTCACTCGTTTGTGTTTTACACTTCACTGACCTCACTTATGGCCACCTAAACCCCTTAGCTCCTGGGCCAAGTCTTCAGGAACTCCAAGGCAGATGGAGATGCCTTGCAAGGATATCTTCGGAGACCTCAATCGGGACAGTCCCTGCCTGGCAATTGTGTGTGTGTGTGTGTGTGTGTGTGTGTGTGTGTACGCCCACCCTCCTGAGGCATTGTCTACAGGGGACATTGTCCGGAGGGCTGGGCGGTTGCCTTTATGGCCAGGCATAAAAGGTAATCATTGACCACATCAATGCCGCCCTGCACGTCAGTGCCCGCCCAGGCTCGACCCTGCCAGGCCCTAGATTACTTTACAGTCACATAAAAGGAGCCTCCAGACTGGCCCCTGGGGACTTTGGCCCTCAAGGGGGAGTGGGAGGGGAGCCGTTCCCCGGAGACAGCCTTTTCTTCTAATATTTACTTGACCAGAGAAGAGCCCCTGCCTTTTATCAAACACCACTGGGATGTCTCAGCCCAGCCTGCCTAAGTCACAGAGTCCCTGTCACCTGGTGCAGCTCCTCTTCCCCTCCCTCCTCTGCCTCTCCTGTCAGGACCCACCAGCAGCTTGGACACACCAAACAAGGCTCTGCCCAGGCTGGAACTCAGAGACATCTGAGAGGCACCGATGTGTCTGAGTTTTATCCAGGCTTTATCTCACCGAGGCCCCACAACCTCATGAGGTAGGCACCAAGATAATTCCCGTTTTACAGGCAGGAAAACTTGAGCTCAGAGAGGCTGAGTGACTTGCCCAAGTCACACAGCCGGTAAACAACCAACTTCAACAACTTGTATGATCTGCACAGCAGTGGTTTCCAGACCTGTTTGATTATGTTCTGCTATCAGGAAGAAACAACTCTTGGCACACACCTTCAGGATAATTATGCTTCCACAAATCATATACATGTGTGACTGAAATCTGTGTATTAAATATTAGCAAATATCTGCACTCCTATTCTCATCCCATCATTCAAACCAGGTCATTCAAACAGAACACACTCCCCAAGTCTCCTTTCCAGCCGGTCCATCTCAACAAAGAGACAAGGGGGAGATTGCGCTGAGCTTAGGAGGAAAAGTAGGCCTCAGGCAGGCGGATATATTTAGGAAAGAGCATTCCAAACACAAGGAACAACTTGAGCAAAACTAAAAAAGCAGGAAATGGACTGGGCTGGACATGGTGGCTCACGCCTGTAATCCTGGCACTTTAGGAGGCTGAGGCAGGAGGATCACTTGGGCCCAGGAGTTTGAGATCAGCCTGGGCAATATAGTGAGACCCCATCACTACAAAAAAGTAAAAAATTAGCTGGGTGTCCTGGCATATGCCTGTAGTCCCAGCTACTGGGGAAGCTGAGGTGGGAAGATGACTTGAGCCCAGGCGGCTGAGGCTGTAGTGAGAAGTAATCACGTGACTGTACTCCAGCCTGGGCAAAAGAGAGAGACACTCTCTTGGGAAAAAAAGAATTTGACGCAAACAACAACAACAACAAAAACCAGCAATACACACGTCATAGATACCGTAGATCCGACAGGAGGGGAGAATTGGAGAACGGCCTGATTCAATATCTGGCACATAGCAGGGGCCCAGTACATGGCAGGTGCTCTCATTATTAGAACGCTCCATTCTCCCTGCTCTGCCTGAAGAAACCAAACTCACCCTTCGATATCTAGTATCTCTAGTTTAGACTTCATTTTTGAGGACCTCAGTAAACATATTATCCCCTCCCCTGGGCTTGCCTAGCTCTGGACTCATAGTGGTAATAGAGCACTGAGCACATCACACGATGGTTACTTGCATACATGTCTGTCCCCCCAACCACCCACCATGCTGTGCTCCTGTACTGTTATACATACTTAGTGGGCCTGGAAAACTTCCCGTGGCCTGGTTCAAAATGGCAGAAAAAGAGAAATAACGTTAGAAGAGAAAGGGAAAAATGAGGAAGAAGCAACAGCATATTTCCAGGCACTTTGCTCTTCACTTGTGTTATTTAGTGAATAATCTCATCACTAGATAATCTCTTCAACCCTGTAAGGTAGGTGTATCCGGCAGGAGAGGCTAGTTTATGCTGCAGTAACAAACATCCCAGTGTTTTGGGGGTTTGGTTTCGTTTTGTTTCAGAGACAGGGTCTCGCTTGGTCGTCCAGGCTGCAGTCTGGAACTCCTGGCCTCAAATAATTCTCCTGCCTCTCGAGCAGCTGGGGCTATAGGCTTGCGCCACCACACCAGTCTAATTTTTTTTTTTTTTTGTAGAGACAGGGTTTTCCTATGTGGCCTGGAACACACAAATCCTAGGCTGCTCTCAAACTCCTGGGCTCAAGTAATCCACCTGCCTACGCCTCCCAAAGTGCTGGGATTACAGGCATGAGCCACTGGGCCTGGCCCATCCCAATGTTTTGGTGGCTTAAAACAGCAAAGATTTATTACTGTCATGGCAAATGAGCATTGCAGATGACTTGGAGGACCCTGAGCTGTGCTGTGCTAGCCCGGAGACCCGGGCTTAAGGAAGCTTCATATCAATGGCATTGCGGATGACCATGTGGTGGCAAGAAGGGGCTATGGGGATTCACACATTTGCTCTTATTGCTGCTACCTGGAGGGGAGATGTGTCCATTCTACTCACATTTCTTTGGCCAGAGCAACTCATATGGCCACAATTACTTCAAGGGGGTAGTGAAGTTACCAGGCGAGTGAAGTTACCAGGTAGTGAAGTTGCCAGGCCTGCACCCCCAACTCTGTGTCATGAAGGCCACCATCCCCAGGTGTGCCAGCAGCCACTCCCAACTGTGCCACCCAAAGCCTCCTTGTGGCAAAGAGTGGACCCCACCCCTCCAAAGGCTGTCCATCTCATTTCCCTGGAATACTCCCCCCATAGTATCAACACACAAGAATCTGGGTCAGTCCTTATCTTCCAGCAAAACTGAACTCATCAAGGAATCCAGCCTTGACTTTGGTTCGGCATGAAAATCACAACCATATTTCACAGACACTGTGGGTTTGGCAACCAGCAAGGGGGAGTGGAAAAAAACCAAGGACAGCTGGCTTGGGGTTGGAATGTGATTTTTTATCAAATAATTACATGCTATGTGTAGGCTGGGATCACCCGCTTGAGGTTGTGCCTCGAAGAGAGTCTGCTGAATGCATTTCCCAGCACCCTTTACCTGTTTTTCCCATCATTGTTTGCAAGGGAGATTCTGTTGTCTCTGAAGGCAAGTCAGCTATGGTACGTGTGCGTGCAAGGGACAGTCAACCAGAGAGGTGCAAACCCATAAGGAGATCCTCTGGGAACACAGCCCCTGCTGGTCCCCCGAGAGAGAAGGACAGGTTTGTGTCTAGCTTCTGAGTCCAGGTTTCAGAAAAGCCTTGCACACTTTGGGAGGCCGAGGTGGATGGATCACCTGAGGTCAGGAGTTCGAGACCAGCCTGGCCAACAATGGCAAAATCCCGTCTCTACTAAAAAAATACAAAAATTAGCTGGGCGTGGTGGTGCATGCTTGTAATCCCAGCTACTCGGGCGGCTAAGGCAGGAGAATTGCTTTGCTTAAACCCAGAAGGTGGAGGTTGCAGTGAGCCGAGATCATGCCACTGCAGTCCAGCCTGGACAACACAGCGAGATTCTGTCTCAAAAAGAAAAAAAGAAAGAAAGAAAGAAAAGCCTTGTAGTGGCTCACGCTGACATCTGTAATCTCAGTACTTTGTAGGTGAATGGATCACTTGAGCCCAGGAATTTGAGAACAGCCTGGGTTATATGGTGAAACCCTGTCTCTATTTCTTTTTGAAAAAAAAAAACCACTGCATCTGGCCTACCTGTCCCTATTATTATTATTATTATTATTATTATCATTTTGAGACAGAGTCTTGCTCTGTCACCCAGGCTGGAATGCAATGGCACGATCTCAGCTCATTGCAACTTCTGCCTCCCGGGTTCAAGTGATTCTCCTGCCTCAGCCTCCCAAGTAGCTGGGATTACAGGCGTGCACCACCACACTTGGCTAATTTTTGTACTTTTAGTAGAGATGGGGTTTCACCATGTTGGTCAGACTGGTCCAGATCTCCTGACCTCAGGTAATTCGCCCTCCTCGGCCTCCCAAAGTGCTGGGATTACAGGCATGAGCCACCATGCTCGGCCCCTATTATATTTTTTAAAATTATATTTTTAAATAAAAAAAAGAAAAGGTTTCCACATCCAGAAGTGTGTGCTAAGCCTCTGAGAAACAGTGCATAGAAATGCCCGCAGCCGTGGGCCTTCTTCCTTCCTCTGCTCCAGGGGCGAGTCAAAGGAGGTGCAGTTAGGCAAAGGGATGGAGGCTCAGGAAAGTGATGGGAAGAAATGAGCAAAGTTTAAGGAGATGAAACAAAGCAGAAGTTTGAGGTCTGAGACCAGTGAGATTCAGAGGCAGGGGCTGCTGGGGGCAGGGGCAGTGGGGAATGGAGGAAAGAGCGTGGATCTGGGGCTCTGCTGCTTACCAGTTAGGTGACCTGGGCAATCCCCAGGCCTCTCTAAGCCTCAGTTTCCTGAGTTAGTAGAATCACCCAGGCCCCAGGGCTATTGTGGGGGTGGGTGCGCTCCTGAGGAAAACTAGCATGAGATTGGCACCAGGCAGGTGAAGTCACATGCTGCTCTCTGGGCCCCCAGCTGCTGTCCCCCAGACCCTGGTGTCAGACAGGGCCTGGTGAGAAATCCTTGCTGCCCTAGCCTGCCCAAGCTGTGGAATGGGGAGGGGTTTGTCCAGGAGAATCAAGTTCCAAGGGAACCAGCTACCTGCCAGGCAGAGGCTGCAGAAGGGCTCACCTGGCCTTCTCTCAGTCCCTTACTGTTCTGTCTCTCAAGAACATCCTGGCACTTACCGTTCCACGGCCCTGCTGGGGTCCCGGGTGGGACTTTCTGGGGGCAGAGGAAGCAATTCCAGGGCCTGCCCTTGGCAAGCTCATAGTCTAACTGGGAAGAGAGTAGTGGCTCACTATCCAGAAAACATGGGAAAGAGACTGTGGTATGGAGAGAGCAGGAAGCGTTCAGAGGCAGGAGGCAGAGCACAGGAAGGCGCTGGAGCCTGAAGGATGGAGAGGACCAAGAGTGGAGGGGATGGAGGGCACTGCAGGCAGGAGGCACAGCAGGAAGAAAGGCCTGGAGGGTTGAATGGGGAGAAGCTGGGTGGGGAACCCGGGGTCCTAGAGATAGGAGCAGGGGCCAGGCTGTGAGTGGTGGGGCCGCCTCAGCTGGGGAATTATGGTAAGGATGAACAGAAAGGCTCTGGGGCTGCCCAGAGTGCATACCCCTCAAAGCGCAGACAGGGGAACAGCAATTGTCTCTGGGGGGGGATCCTCACCTCCCTATCTCATTGGCCTAGGAGACAGGACCTCACTTGACTGGCCCCCAGCCAGGCCTGGCTGTGTTGACAAATGGGCCCTTCCCCCTGGCCTGGGGAGCTGAGATGTGGCATTGTTAAGCTACAAGTGAGTCACAGAACTTTTCCTTCCCTCTCTTCCTCTCTGTTCTGCTTGCCCCACACCCTGCTCATTCTCTCTCTCTCTCTCTCTCTCTCTCTCACACACACACACACACACACACACACACTCACCTTTCAGAACCTGTGAACTATAAATAAGTGGTTTATCAACATAAATGACTTGATTCAGGCTGGGGCGGTGAGGGGCTTGGCTCAGATTCCCGGGCGTGTGGATACCTGCAGAGTGGGTGCCTGAGTGTGTGAGGGCACAAGCGTGCAGTCTTGGACAAAGTGGTGTCTCAATGTGTGACCTTGCTGAGGCCAGGGCAGTGTCTGGGAAGGGAGTGGAGGCATCTTTGTGTCTGTGGGGTTGTGGTGGGAGGGAGGTTTCGGGGGCTGTGGGGCGGGCACAGGCGTGTGTGCTGTCTATGCCCCCAAGGGGACAGGGCGTGGGTGGAGCACGTATTTGTGCCTGAGGTGTGTCGGCAGGGATATCCGTGTGGTGAGTGTGGGAGGTGGGGGTGCTGGGCATGGAGGAAGTGTTTCTGTCTGTCTGTGTGCGTGTTGCGGGGGTGGCGGGGGGCGGCGGAGAGGCTGTGCCTGGCTGGCCAACCTTTGGTTCTGCAGGATGTGAAAGGATTTGTGACTGAGGCCAGTGTCACACCCTCCAGTTCGATCAGCGGGTTGGAGATAAACCCAAGTGAGCAAGCGTTGGTGGCTGTGGTCAGGGTGGTGTCCCATTCCTGGGGGGCTCCAGGAGATAGGGAAGCTCATCTGACTTCCTGAGGGCCTGGCAGCCCCTCCTGCCCTCCTCAAGGTGGCCCACCTGCCATGCCAAGCCCAGCCAGAGAGAAGGGGCACCAGGAGCACAGGGCCAGTGACCCTGCAGGCAGGGCACAGCAGGGCACCCAGGGAGGACATGCTCAGTTCCCACTCACAAGCCCCTCCCACCTGACGTTGCCACAGCTAGACTGAGAACCCCAGGAGGTAGGGCTTGACTTTTCTTTCTTCTCCCAGCCTCAGTCTCCCCAGATGTCAAAGGAGGACAATGATCCCTACAGAGAGTAGCTAACTGCACCGAGGTGAGCTTGGTGTCGTGGCTGGCAGGGAACGGAGGCTCCCTTCCTTCATCTCCCAGCCTCCAAAGAAAACGTTCAGTTGAGGCCTCCTTGGGGGTGGGTGCGGGTCCTTGGGCCATCTCTTGGGGGCACTGACAGGCAGCCAGCACGTGCCTGTACCTGTCCCTAGATTAAATGAGCAAAAGACAGCTGAAAAAAAAACCTGGGCAGGCCTTGGGGTAGGGGAGAGGGGCTTAAGGCTAAGTGTGAATGGGGATGGAAGTTCAGTGGGGCCTGACTGGAGGGTTTGTCTGTGGCATGTGAGACTTCTGTCACCCACTGGCCTAAGAAAGAGCACCAAAGGCCCTTCTGAGAATCAACTCTCAGGCTAACGTGGGCTGGACTTCATGGAAGGGATGGAAGGGAAGGTAGTCCCTGGATGCTTGGTTGAGGCCCCACTCCTTCTGGGATAGTGGAAGGAGGGCAATGAGGCATCATTGGGGTCTCCTTCTTTCCCTCTCCTTTGCAAGCCTCACCAAAGCAGGCCTGCCGCCTCAGGCCCCTCAAGGAGATGAGAATCCACAGTCCCTGTGCCAGGAGGTGGCAGCAGACAGGGTGATGGGCCCTGGAGGGAGGGCTTACTCGGGGCACTCTTGCCTTTCAAAGGTGGCTGCTTTCTCCTGGGATTACCCCCATGCTTTTGGGTCCCTGGGGGCAATGCCATGGCCTCCATGCGACCAGGCCTCCTGAGTGGCTGCATCGCTGGCAGGGAGGCAGTTCCAAGGTCAATTCTGAATTCTGTGGGGTGGTTCCAGTCCCAGGAGGACCTGCCTCCCTCCAGCACTGCCCATCCATAAAGGGCATTTGTGCCCAGGCAACACCCACCCACCTGGGGCTGGGGGAGCCGGCGCTGCTGCAAACACAGTGCCGCAGTGAAAGTGGGACAAACGCGCCTGTGTGCACCCTGGCCGAGGTGCCGGAGGAAGTGTGGTTGGGGCAGAAGTGTTAATGGGCCTCCTTCCTGCTGTGCCCTGCCCGTGCCAGCTCCTCGGTGCTCATCCCAGCTCCCTGAAATGCTTGCTTCTGCTCAGGGCCAGCGCACTCCCTCCACGTCCCTGGCCGCAGATCTGTCCTGCTTTGACAAACATCCCGCTCAGCCTTCGGGTTTATGGTTTTTCCGTGTGCCTTCCTTCATGTGGTTGGGAACCAATCTCTAGTCCCCAGAGCTGTGTGGGGCTGGGAATGGGGCCTGGACCTGCAGGGCTCCCCAAGCAACAGCGCAGGGGGACTGGAATCCTGCTCTCAGGGAGACAGGGCCCATCAGGGAACCATGTAGGAAGGCATAGTTGGTACGGCCAGTGCCGCGTGCCAAAGGGGCACAGGCAAGGGAAGGGGTCTGCGGGGATAGCCTGCAGGAGCCAGGAGGGCTTCCTGAAGAAGGCTGAGCTTGAAGGATGGAGGGGTCAGAGGAGACTGTTGTAAAAGCAGACAGCACCAGCCCACAGGATGGTGAGCAGCAACTGCAAGAAGAGAAGCTTGGGCACTCGTGGGTTTGTTTTTATTTTTGCTTTTAAATATAATATTTGGGCCAGGTGCGGTGGCTCACGCCTGTAATCCTACCACTTTGGGAGGTGGATCACCTGAGGTCAGGAGTTCGAGACCACCCTGACCAACATGGAGAAACCCTGTCTCTACTAAAAAAAAGTACAAAATTAGCCAGGTGTGATGGCGCATGCCTGTAATTCCAGCTACTTGGGAGGCTGAGGTAGGAGAATCATTTGAACCCAGGAGGTGGAGGTTGCAGTGAGCTGAGATTGCACCATTGCACTCTAACGTGGGCAGCAAAAGTGAAACTCTGTCTCAAAAAAAAGAAAAAAATTAATATTTGTTAAGCAATAACTGTGCCCTGTGCTAAGTAAGTCTCACGAGTTCATTATCTCACTAATTTTCATAAAAACTCGCAAGTACTGTCAACCCCATTTTATAGGTGACAGTGCTGGGGCCCACGAGATAAAGTAGCATACCTTGGCAGGAGAGCTGGTTAGTGGCAGAGCAAGGATGGAAGCTCTGGCAGGCATCCAAGGCAGGATCCACATGTTAAAGAGAAGCCACTACACTGTGCATTCTGGTCAGTCACTGTTGAACTTTTGAATTTGAGTCAGGGACTACCCATTTGGTGCCCCTGAGTCCCTGGGTCTGCCCCGGGAGGGCCAAGGAGAAACCAACTAATTCCAGGGCTATCTGTCCCCTCAAAGACACAAATTCATGCACGCTGGGAGCCTCAGGCCCCTTAGGAATCTGCATCATCCACAGGCTGATGCCTCCCACATAGGGAACACATTTTCTTTTTTCTTTTTTTTTTTTTTTTTTGGAGTCAGAGTCTCACTCTGTTGCACCACACCCAGCCAAGGGGACACATTTTCAAATGTATTTAGGGCTGTTGAATAAAATATACACTCATCTAAAAGCATTGCAGGCCGGGTGCAGTGTCTCATGCTTGTAATCCCAGCACTTTGGGAGGCCAAGGTGGGCAGATCACCTGAGGTCAGGAGTTTGAGACCAGCCTGACCAACATGGAAAAACTACTAAAATGCAAAAAGTTAGCAGGGCGTGGTGGTACATGCCTGTAATCCCAAATACTCGGGAGGCTGAGGCAGGAGAATTGCTTGAACCCGGGAAGCAGAGGTTGTGGGGAGCCGAGATCACGTCCTTGTACTCCAGCCTGGCAACAAGAGCGAAACTCTGTCTCAAAAATAAATAAATAAAATTTTTAAAAAATTAAAGCATTGATGACGGTATCCTTGCAGATGACCATTTGTCTTCTTTTTAATCAAAGGATTTTTAAAGTTCGACTACTGTCACAGAGTGCAGGTCTGCAAAGTGTTTCGACTCTACAAAAGAGTGTATTTTAAAGGTTCAGGAACCATTTTACAGACTAAGACGCTGAGGCCCTAGGAGATAGGGTTTCTTGGCCAAGTTGTAGAGTCAACTGGGGCCCAGGGAGTTTAATCCAAGTGGTGCGGGTCTCCCTCTCTCTCTGTTCAGGGAAGTGCCCCCTTCATCCCCTCAGAGAAGGGCCCCTGCCCCAGGACTACAGGGCAGGCCCTGGGGGGTGCAACCTTGGGAGGCATGAAGCTGGAGGAACTGAAGGGCCAGGAGAAATTCAAGGGCTGGCACAGTGGCTCACACCTGTAATCCCAGCATTTTGGGAGATCGAGGCAGGTGGATCACCTGAAGTCAGGAGTTCGACACCAGCCTGGCCAACATGGTGAAACCCTGTCTCTACTAAAAGTACAAAAAAATAGCTGGGCATGGTGGTGGGTGCCTGTAATCCCAGCTACTTGGGAGGCTGAGGCAGGAGAATCGTTTGATCTGGGAGGCGGAGGTTGCAGTGAGCTGAGATCGTACCATTGCACTCCAGTCTGGGCAACAAGAGGGAAACTCCATCTCACAAAAAAAAAGAAAGAAAAAGAAATTCAAAGGAAAGTTAGACTGTCTCTTAACAGACTGGGGACAACCCCAAGAAATTAGAAGGCACCCCCAGCCTCACCTGTTATTTACTTCTCAGAGCCTTCTGTGAGCCCAGCATTTGCAGGTCCTGCCATGGAAGAAGCCAGCTCTGTGTGGACAAGCAGGAAGACAGGAGGGTGGCCCTGGGTATACCATACCACTGGGCTCATGGTATAGACCCGCCAGTGGAAAGAAGCAAAGGAAAGACGTTTCTGGGGCATTTAGTATAGGCCCAGCACTGTGTTTTTACGAGCGAGTATTTTTGTTTTTAATCTCAACAACCCTATGACTCCCATTTATACAGATACACCTCAGACCAGTGAAAAGCAGTTAAAAAGCAGAGCCAGCACTTAAACTTGACCCCACAATGTGGCCTGATCTCTGTTCTGGGGGTCTCCCCAGGCCCTGAGCTGCCAGGAGAAGGGTTGCCAGAGGGAAAGAGGAGGAGGTGTTGGCCCAGCCCCCACAGCCCCAGCCCAGGCGAACATCCTCTCAGCCTGCCTTTATTGTTCACAAAACCGAAAAAGTGATGATGGTTTTCCTTCCTCTCTTTAAGAAAACAACAGAATCAAAACAAACAGAGAAGGGGAACTCCCCTCCTGTAGCTTTTGCCAGAAATAAAAGGAAGAAATAGTCCCAGTCATGACCTGGGCCCTCCCACTGCTGGAACAGGGTCTGGGAGGGGAAGAGAAAGACCCTCCCCACCATAAAACCCAGAGTTTTTGCTTCCTGATACTGATCCAAGCTCAACCTCACCCCCAGCAAATCCCCCGCTCTCCTTCTCTGTCCATCCCCTCACACTCAAGATCACACACACACACACACACACACACACAGCTGAAGCAACTGAAACTACCCAAAGAGCTTTAGTAAATCCTAAGGAGGGGCAAAGAGGAAATAAAAACATACAAGTCCAGGAAACAAAAACAGCCCCCAAAATGCATTCCAGCATGTTTGACCTCCCATAGTCACTTCCCACTTGAGGCTCCCAGGTCCTACCCCATTTCTCACTCCAGAACTACCTGCACTGAGGCCCCCAAAGGACTAGAATAGCCTCACAGGGTCCCTTCCAAGCTCTAGATTTGGGCTTGCCTGTATCTCAGCTGCCTCAACAGTCAAAGTCTAGAGCAGTGTTGGGCTTATGGTAATACAGGACACCAGATCCCATCCTCACAGGAGCCCTCTCATTCATCATTTAATACAACTTTTAACTCCAGATAGCTTGTGCTGATTGGCTCACTTGGAGTGACTGGCAGCCTTCAGAGATCACTCTGTCCGCAGTACACAGGGTTGTGGCCTTAAAGGCTCAGCAAGGTCATCATTTCTGAGCCTATAGTAACAGTCCCGTGGTCTCACAGAATGGGCCCACTTTTGGTCAGCCTCATTCTTTGACAGGGACTCTAGGGCCAATAGCACCTTTTGAAAACTGTCTGGATAAATTAAGGAATTTGTCTGTGGTCTGGATTCAAGGTCAGTGGGAAAATAGTTTTTTTCCATTATTACTAATTAGCCTCAGCAAATACTAAATGACTACTTAGCAATGGACTCAGTACTGTACTTGGTCCTGTGGGAAATGTACAGATGAAGACAGATGAGTCTCAAAGCCTCTCAGGGACCAGAGAGGGATGGTGGCAGGGAGAGGTTTCTGCCTAAACGACCAGAAAAGAGTCCATATGAAAACACCTCTAAGAGCTGTTGGAGGGTTGGAGGGGAGAAAGCAGCATGTGTGACATTGCTAATTGTTTGAGGATTATGGACTACAATGACCTGAGCTCCCTGAGGTCAGGGAATGTCTTGCCCCTGTTGGGTCTCAGGGCTGATAGGTCCTGCACTTAGGAGGGGCTCAATTGGCATCTGTTGGGTGAATGGCCATTGTCTGGCTTCACTGGCAGCAGATGGTCAGAGGAGGTCAAGCAATGATTATTCTCCTGAAGAAGAGACCAGTCCAGGGCTGACGCCAGATCTTCTACCTCTCTGAGCAATCCCTTTTCCTCACACCCGCAATGCCCCACTCAGCCTTCATCCTTTCTCAACTGAACAGCAAGATAGTTATCCTCCTCTGCATTGTGCTTTTTTTTTTTTTGAGATGGAGTCTAGCTCTGTCACCAGGCTGGAGTACAGTGTGTGATCTTAGCTCACTGCAACCTCCACCTTCTGGGTTCAAGCAATTCTCCTGCCTCAGCCTCCCAAATAGCTCGGATTACATTAAGATTCTGGCTCTACTCCCTACCAGGTATAACTTAGGACAAGTTACTGATACTTTCTGAGCCTCTGTTTCCTGTTTACAAAATGGAAATAATAAGAATGTCCACCTGTGAGGATTAAATAAGGTATGTTTTTTGTTTGTTTGTTTGTTTTTTGAGACAGGGTCTTGCTCAGTCACCCAGACTAGAGTGCAGTGGCTCAGTCTCAGCTCAGTGTAGCCTCTCAGGCCCAGGTGATCCTCCCACCTCAGCTTGTGGAGTAGCTGGGACTACAGGCATGAACCACGACATCCAGCTAATTTTTGTATTTTTTGTAGAGACTGTTCTTGGCCATGTTGCCCAGGCTGGTCTTGCACTTCTAGGCTCAAGCAATCTGACTGCCTCAGCCTCCCAAATTGCTGGAATTACAGGCATGAGCCACCACGCCTGGTAAGCTCTGCATAGAGATACGGTAGGCCCTCCCTATCCTCAGGTTCCACATCAACGGATTCAACCAACCACGAATGGAAAGTATATTAAAAACACGATAAAAGTAACAACACAACAAAAAATAATACAACATTTTAAAATACAGTATAATAAATATTTACATAGCACCCAGGCCTGTGGCTCAGGCCTGTAATCCCAGCACTTTGGGAGGCTGAAGCAGGAGGATTGCTTAAGCCCAGAAGTTCAAGACCAGCCTGGGCAACATAGAGAGATCCCAGCTCTACAAAAATGTTTTTAAATTAGCTGGGCATGGTGGTGTGTCCCTGTAGTCTCAGCTAATCCAGAGGCTGAGGTAGGAGGATCATTTAAATCTGGGAGGTCAAGACTGCAGTGAGCCATGATCGAGTCACTGCACTCCAGCCAGGGGCCACAAAGCAAGACCCTGTCTCTACAGGAAAACAAAACAAAACAAAATAGCATTTACATTGTATTAGATATTATAAGTAATCTAGAGATAATTTAAAGTATACGTGAGTCATTCATGCCTGCTTAGCCAAAAATAAAAAATGCAAGAAGCTATGCATAGGTTATATGTAAATACTATGCCATTTTATATCAGGGACTTGACCATCTGTGGATTTTGGTATCCATGGGAGTCTTGGAACCAATCCCCCCATCACAGTACCCCCGAGGACACAGAAGGAGAGACGACTGTTCACAGAGGAGCCCCCAACACTTGTTGACTTTCCTCAACATTGCAAGGATGATAGTTTTGTCTTCCCCAATGGCCCAGGAAGCTTCTTGAGGGCAGGTACCATGTGAGAGTTGCTTTGCGTCCATACCCATGCCACCCCCATTGTGGACCACTGGGCCATTGTGGGAGCTCAGTACTACTGACTGAGTGGTTCTATAGACCCAACAGCAGGCAGAGCCAAGACAGGGGGACTGGGAGATTGTGGATATCATCACCCCCTGGCCCTGCTGCACTCATACTCAGTCTTAAGACCCAGCTCTTTCTGATTCTTCCAGAAAGACTTCTCTGTCCCTCAGGCTGGGTCAGACCCCTCAGTGTCCCACTGCACACTGACAGATAAGTCTTGATCGATGTGCTGTGATGGAGCAGTTATCTGTGTGTGCAGCTGGCTCCCCAAGAGACGGTGCCCTCCCTTCTCACTCTTCTCTGGAGTCAGGCTGTGTAGCAGCCCAACACGGTTTTGATGAATGAATTAATAAATTTGCTCTGTGATCATGAGCAAATTCCCTCTGTCCTATTCTCAACAATGGGAAGGCACTATCTTTACTAGATAAGTGAGAGGAAGGGGCCTGGAGGTGGAGGGGGCAGGGTCAGGGGAGGAACAGAGTGGCTTGTGACACCCACTGTGGGCAGATGGGATCTGTTAGGAGTGGCTACTTTGGCTCATTGGGGAGGGCCAGGGTAGAGAATTGTCACATACCCTGGTGTGCCTCTGGCAAGGAGCTCTGGTGCCATGTGGGAGTAGAAGTGCATGGTCCGTTGGCAAGGCTAACGTTTTGTTTTTAAAGGAAGTCTGTGTTTCCAGCCTCTTCCTATCTAGGGACCTGATCCCTGAGACCTGCCCACCCTCCCGGGCCATAGCACCAGCCGTGTGACCTTGAACCGGTCACCACTCACTCCTGGACCTCCAAGTTCTCATCTCTATTGACGGGGCTTCAGTGCCTTCATGGGCTGGTGCCTACCTGGGAGGGAGCCCAGGGATAGAATCCTGGTTTGCTGGCCACCTCCCGCTGGGGCGTTGGCCCAGGCTGCCAGGTTTCACATTTCAGCTTTCAGAGTGTTTTCCTGTCTAGGGCACTTTCTATTTTTCAATACTTTTCCTATCACAGCCAAACAACCAAAAAGGAAATTGGTCGAGCCTTCTGAAGACCAAGGCCTAGGAGGGTGGGGGTGGGCACAACCCACCATGGGAAAAGCTGGAGTCAGGGCTGGGGGAGGAGAGGCCTCTCCACCCGATTCCCCAGCACCCCCCCCCCAGCTCCCCTTCCTCCGGGGCTGACTCATTGTTTTGCAACAAACAGCCGGCAGCCAGGTCCCAGCAGTTTCTCAAGCCTGGCCCCCAAGCTGGCTGGGCTCAATCCCGGCCCTCCCAACTGCCTGGCCAGGCCCTGAACGATTGGGTTATCTCCACCCACATCCCCTTTGTTTGGGGCGGCTACTTGCTCACTCGAGGTAAACAAACTCTGGGCCTGTGTGAAAAGAAAGGAACGGTTATCTCTGAGGCCCTCAGTGGCCTGGCTGGGGTGCAGGACTATCAGAGGTCTCTGTCTCCAAAGAGAGGAGGGATTTCGGAGCATGGCGTCCAGAAGCCAGCTGCCTGGGTTCGAGCTCCACCTCTGCCACTGACTGCTGATGACCTTGGGCAAGTCCCTGACCTTCTTCTGCGTCAACTTTTTTACCTGTAAAATTTGGGCACAATAATACGTATATCATAAAGTTGTTCTGAGGATTGATGAGTTCATATTTATAAAAGGCTACATAAATGATGTGAGTTGCTTTTGTTTTTGTTTGAGACCAAGTCTCACTCTGTCGCGGGAGTGCAGTGGAACAATCTTGGCTCACTGCAACCTCTGCCTCCTGGGTTCAAGTGATTCTTCTGCCTCAGACTCCTGAGTAGCTGGGACTACAGGCACACACCTCACACACCACCACGCCCGGCTAATTTTTGTATTTTTAGTAGAGACAGGTTTCACCATGTTGCCCAGGGTGGCCGCAAACTCCTGATCTCCGGTGATCCACCCACCTCAGCCTCGCAAAGTGCTGGGATTATAGGCATGAGCCACTGCACCCGGCCCGATGGGAGTTTTTAAAAGAGCTACGTACAAGGGATGTTAAATGGGGAAAAAGGTGGGGCGGCTACAGGTAACATTAAATAAAATAAATTCAACACCCAAGGCCAGGCTCAGAGGGATTTTCCAGTGCCCCCTCCTCCACCCCACACCTGCTCCCACCCCCGTCCCCTCCCCAGCAGGCCAGGCTCCTCCACTCTGCATCCCTGAGCCAGGGCATCGATTGGGCCCAGCGGGGTTGGTACCCAAGCCCTAAGCTCCTTTTCAAATGGAAGCCGTGCAGGGGAAATCCTCCAGGGAGGTAGGCGCCAGCCTGGGAGGATCTGGCCACCTGAGGGCTTACTCAGAGAGGCTTTGGGGTTTGCATCCAGAGCTTTTGGAATTTCAAAAAGATGTCCCCACAGACGATGGGCCTGCAGGGGTGAAATGGTGGAGGGAGGGTGGCCACGTCACCACCTCTCACCCCCAGTGGGCTCTGGCCTACCATTTTCTTGTCTGGACTAATTTTTCCCAAATAGCTGATTTCTCGGGCTCCAGCTCCAGATTCCAATCTGGTCCTGACACTTAACTAGCTGGGAGACTTTGAGCGAGCTACTTTTTTCTCTCAAGCTCCATTTCCTTGTTTGTAACAGGACATATTAATCCCTGCCTTGCAAGGTGGGCAGGGTAGTAGATGAGGCAGCACAGGCCAAGTTCTTCATGTGGGGCCTGGATGTGAGGCCAGGGTTCCATTTGTGGTGTCCTCTCCCTCTCCCCCTCCCCACCCTTGTCTCCACCCCCAGCTCCATCCCTAAGCCACACTGTGGCCTTGAATAGCTCCTGTCTCAGCTTTTGTGCTGAGTGCCTGAGAATCTCCTTACCCCTAATCTGACTCCATTTGGTCGCCCCCACCCCACTCTACCTCCAGCATCCTCTCTGGTGAGACCTGGGGCCTGGCTCCTCAGCCTCTCCCTTCCTGGTTCTCCCAAGGGTGCCAATATTGCACAAAGCCAACAGAGTGTACTTGAGAGTCCAAGAGATTGGGGTGACATCTAGGCTCCTCCATTCACTGGCAGCGTGACCCTGGCACAAGCCATGAGTCCTCCCCAAACCTCTGTCACTCACTCATTTATTCAGCACATGTTTCTGAGCATCTGCTCTGTGCCTGACACTGTGCTGGGTGCTGCAGTTACAATGGTGAATGACACAGACCCAATCCCTGCCCTGGGAGAGTGAATCATCTAGCAAGGGAGACAAATATTCAATACACACCCAACGCATAGTGAGTACCGCAGAGAGTCAAGGGTGCGATGGGATCAGATTTCCCAGCGGGCCCAAGAGAGGATATCGATAAAGCTTACACCCAAAACTGAAGGATATCCAGGAATGATAGGAACCGGGGGAGTAGAGACGGGGAGAGCACTGGACAGACAGCAGAAATAGCATGTACAAAGGCCCTGAGGTCAGAAGAGCTGGGTACTCCTCGTACTGAAAGGAGGCCACAGTGAAGGAGCAAAACAGAGACTCAAGATGAGGTTGGGAAGTAGACAGGGCTGAATCTGGTGAGAACACACAGGCCTTGGGAAGGACTCTGGACTAGAACGAGTGAGTGGTTTTAAGTGGTGGGGGACATGATTGCAGCTCTTGCTGTACTCCAGTAGCTGAAGGGGTAATGGCTTAGAGCGGGTTTCAGGAGACCAGGGAGGAGGCTATCTTCCAGGGGAAGAGCGGTTGGACTGGGGGGCATAGTGGAGCCAGAGAGAAGAGGCAGAGCCAAGATATGCACAGGGAGTGCGTACAATAGGACCCAGTGATAGGGCAGTTATGGAGGTCAAACGAAAAGATGTCAAATATGCCGCTCAGGTTTCTGACTGGGGAACCTGGGTGGGGCCAGTTACTGAGGTGGGAAACCCCACAGGAGGGGAGGATTTGTTGGGAGAAAGGAGAGCAGGAGTTTAGTTTTGGAGATCTATTTTCGAGATATCTCTAGCAAATAAGCAGCTGGATATATCAGTCTTTTTAAAAAAAAGAAGAAGAAGGATTCTCACCATGTTGGCCAGACTGGTCTTGAACTCCTGGCCTCAAGCAATCTGCCCACCTCGGCCTTGAAAAGTGCTGGGATTACAGTTTTGATTTTAAAAGAAAGAGGCTGGGCACTGTGGCTCACACCTGTAATCCGAGCACTTTGGGAGGCCGAGGCAAGTGGATCACTTGAAGTCAGGAGTTTGAGATCAGCCTGGCCAACATGGTGAAACCCTGCTTCTACTAAAAATAGAAAAATTAGTCAGCATGGTGGCACACACCTGTAATCCCAGCTACTTGGGAGGCTGAGGCACGAGAATCACTTGAACCCAGGAGGTTGCAGTGAGCTGAGTTCAGGCCACTGCATTCCAGTCTGGGCAACAGAGCGAGACTCCATCTCAAAAAAAAAGTCTCGAAAAAAAAAAAAATGCTGGTGTGGTGGCTCATGCCTATAATCCTAGCACTTTGGGAGGCTGAGGTAGGCGGATCACCTGAGGTCAGGAGTTTGAGACCAGCCTGGCCAACATGGTGAAACCCCATCTCTACCAAAAACACAAAATTAGCTGGGGGTGGTGGCACACGCCTGTAATCCTAGCTACTCAGGAGGCTAAGGCAGGAGAATCACTTGAACCCGGGAGGTAGATGTTGCAGTGAGCCGAGATTGTGCCATTGCATTCCAACCTGGGCAACAGGAGTGAAACAGTGTCTCAAAATTAATTAATTAATTAAAAATAAAAGAAACATCAGCTGGGTGCAGTGGCTCACACCTGTAATCACAACACTTTGGGAGGCCGAGGAGGGCAGATCACTTGAACCCAGGAGTTTGAGACCAGCCTAGGCAACATGGCAAAACCTCATCTTTACAAAAACCTCATCTTTATAAAAAATTATAAACAATTAGTCAAGCATGGTGGTGCACGCCTGTAGTGCCAGGTACTCAGGAGGTTCGGAGGCTAAGGTGGGAGGATCACCTGAGCCTGGGAGGCGGAGGTTGCAGTAAGCGGAGATTGTGCCACCACACTCAAGCCTGGGCGACAGAGTGAAACCCCATCTCAAATAAATAAAAGAAAGAAAACTTCCAGATTGAAAATTGGAAATCATAGAGGTGGAATTAAAAAGACGGGAATGGGAAGATTGTCTGGAAGAGAGTAATCACGGCTCTCAAGTAATCAGCCAAAGAGAACTCAGCCCAGGGCCTGAAGACCACCCCACTTAAGTGTCCGGTGAAGTCAGAGCCTCAGTTTAATTAAATGTAAAATGCAGGTAGGAGCACCTGCAGCTCACAGCATAACTGAGGATTCTATTAAGTAATGGACGTAAGGCACTTATCAGGTGCCTGGTACACAGCAAATGAGCAATAAATGATGGGGAGGGATGCTGTGATGATGCATTTGGTCAGCAACTTTCTTTAATTGCAAGTGATAGAAACTCAAACTCGCTTTAGAAAAAGAGGCGTCTGCCAGGTGCAGTGGCTCACAACTGTAATCCCAGCACTTTGGGAGGCTGAGGCAGGCAGATCACCTGAGGTCGGGAGTTTAAGACTAGCCTGACCAACATAATGAAACCCCATCTCTACTAAAAATACAAAATTAGCCAGGTGTGGTGACGCACACCTGTAATCCCAGCTACTTGGGAAGCTGAGGCAGGAGAATTGCTTGAACCCGGGAGGCGGAGGTTGTGGTGAGCCGAGATCGCACCATTACACTCCAGCCTGGGCAACAAGAGCAAAACTCCATCTAGAAAAAAAAAAGGCCAGGCGCGGTGGCTCACGCCTGTAATCCCAGCACTTTGGAAGGCTGAGGCAGGCGGATCACGAGGTCAGGAGATCGAAACCATACTGGTTAACACGGTGAAACCCCATCTCTACAAAAAAATACAAAAAATCAGCCGGGGGCGTGGTGGTGGGCGCCTGTAGTCCCAGCTACAGGCGCCCGGGAGGGCGTGAACCCGGGAGGCAGAGTTTACAGTGAGCCGAGATCACGCCACTGAACTCCAGCCTGGGCGACAGAGTGAGACTCAGTCTCAAAAAAAGGGTGGGGGGGACGTTTATTCAAAGAATTTGGGTAGCTCCTACATCACAGGAAGAACTGTCGCCAAGCCACACACCGTGGAAGGGCAGGAACGCAGGCCTCTCCTGACTCTCACTGAATCCCTTCCTGGTGGGATCAACCTCATTCTCTTCTGAATTTTCTGACTTCCCTGTGGTAGGGAACACAGCTGCTGGCCGGACCTGAGGTTCACACCCTGATGTTCCTGCTCACAGAGAGGGACTGTTACTCTCTCTGATCCCACGTGAACAAGACTCTTAGGGAAGGACCCTGAGTGGCTGAGCTTTGCTCAGATGCTACCCCTGCACCAGTCAGTGTGGAGGAGCAAAGGGACTGCCGTGGACCGTGACATGATGGTGCCACGGAGGGTAGGAGGAGGGAAAGGACAGCTATTTCATCAGCAAAACAATAGGCAGCCCCTTCACGTTAATGGGGACATGTGCTTGCAGTCAAAACTGCATTTAGTGCCTGCAGGCACATTCCCTGGGGCTGTTTCCATCTATAGATCCTGGCACTCCTGGTAACCCCCACTCCACCACCCCAACTCCCAATCACATGGATTCACCAGCAACCTCCTCACATATCTCTAGTCTGTGGTGTCTTCCCCTACTGTCCCCCCACCACAGTTCCCTGGCCCCCAGGCAGCATCTGTAGATGAACCTCCCCATGGCCCTACTTTGAAGGGGGCCCCTTCTCAGAGCCTTCAATGGCCAGACCCCAGGATTGAGTTTTCTTGGCCTGACCTCTCCAAAGTTTCTCTCTCCTTCCATCACTGCTGGTCTCGTATCAGTCCAGCTCACCCCCGACTTCCTCCAGGAAAGGACCCCTGACCTCATTAGGTTCGCGCCCCTCCCGCTGACCTCCGAATGGGCTGCTACAAGTTCATGGTTCACCCACAGGGAGTGAATGTGCACGCCAGTCACTGAGGTAAGTGCTTTATGTGCTTCATCTCTCTCAATCCCGGAACAACAGACACCGCCATCCTCAGGTGACAGAGAAGAAACAGAGGTTCAGAGAGGCTCGGCAATGTGCCATGACTCACACCAATGGTTGATTAAATAACGAGGACTTGAATCCAAGGCTGACTTGTTGACTGACCTGTAAAACTTAGCTCTGTCTCGTGGGTCGGCAGACTATGGTTTGAGCTCCCCAGTAGCTGAGGCTACAGTTGGCCTGTGGGTCCAGTTTTACCCACTGTCTACTTTTGTGCAGCCTGAGAGCTAGAATGATTTTTTACACAGTTGCAGGGAGAAAATCAAAAGCATCATAACACTCTGGCACATGTGAAAATCATATGAAATTAAAATGTCAGTGCCCATTAAAAAATGTTATTGAAGCACAGTTGTGCCCAGTCAGGTATGGCCAAGTTGGGTAGTTGTGACAGAGACAAAAGACCCCAAAGCTTTATTATTTTTACATCTGGCCCTTTACAGAAAGCATTTGCTGGGCCCTGCGCTAAAGGGTTCTCCCACAGCCCCAGGGGCCCTAGACACACTGCCTGCATCTAGGGGTTGCTGGAAGACCCTGGAGGGAAAGTAAGGTGGATTTCAGCCCTTTGTACACTCAAGATTTGCTAAACACTCGAGACTTGAAACATCCAGGAAATGCTTCTAAACCAACCCCTGCTGGTGTTCCCCACCGAGCCAGACTATCTGTCCCAGGGTCTGTGGTGGGAGGCCTTGGTCCCTACAGGATCTGACTCATCTGGTGGAGTGCTCTTTGGGTCTTGTTTGGTTTTCAAAGAACCAACTTCCAGGAAAACAGCAGAAGGAAGAAGGCTTCATGGGAAGAATGAGTCAGAGAGTTGTTATGGGGACTACATGGGGCCCAGAAAGAAAGTACTAAAGCCTGAAAGGATAGCAAGTGACAGGTGCTGATGACCTGCAACTCTTAGCGGGAGGAGGAGGGAAATAGGGAATTCTGGAAACCTGTGTGGGGACTTTTGTGTAAATTAGAAAAAGGTGGCCGGGGCCAGGCGTGGTGGCTCATGCCTGTAATTCCAATACTTTGGGAGGCCAAGGCAGGTGGATCACCTGAGGTCAGGAGTTCAAGACCAGCCTGACCAACATGGTGAAAACCAGTCTCTACTAAAGGTACAAAAACTTAGCCAGGTGTGGTGGCAGGTGCCTGTAATTCCAGTAACTGGGGAGGCTGAGGCAGGAGAATCACTTGAACCCAGGAGGCAGAGGGGTTGCAGTGAGCCAAGATTGCACCATTGCACTCCAGCCTGGGCGACAAGAGCAAAACTCCATCTCAAAAAAAAAAAAAAGAAAGAAAAAGGCTCCCCTTCCTCCAGCAAACGTGGCCCTGCCCAACAAGGACACCGTTGGTGAGTGGAGAGGGAGCTGTAGTTCAGCCCCACCCCGCGCCCACCCCCCAGGCCAGACACCCTTGTGTAGCGCTCCCACTTCACAGCTGTCTGTGGCACCCTGGCTTAACCTGAGAGTAGGTAGGTCCTGAACCGCGTTGGGTTTCCTGAGTTTCCCTCTAACTCTGCTCCTCACTCAAGCCAGTCCACCAGCCTTCCTGGGCTTGTTTCTTCTTCTGTATAATGGGAAGGCCTGTTCTGTCTCCCTCTGGCAGTTCTGGGTATGCAATGATGGAGCAAATGTGGACACCAGGGCCGGGCGCGGTGGCTCAAGCCTGTAATCCCAGCACTTTGGGAGGCCGAGACGGGCGGATCACGAGGTCAGGAGATCG
>NW_012114599.1:6012579-6021703 GCF_000951035.1 Colobus angolensis palliatus | reverse complement strand
GGCGAGGTGGCGGGCGCCTGTAGTCCCAGCTACTCCGGAGGCTGAGGCAGGAGAATGACGGGAACCCGGGAGGCGGAGCTTGCAGTGAGCTAAGATCCGGCCACTGCACTCCAGTCCAGGCGACAGAGCGAGACTCCGCCTCAAAAAAAAAAAAATAAATGTGGACACCAGGGTGGAGGGTTTTGATGTCCACCAAATGACCAAATGGAAGCCTTCCATGTGGGGTCCTCCAGAAGCTGCTATTTACAGAAAGGGCTTGTTGTCATTTTTAAAAAGAGATATGGGGAAGAAAATGTGGAAAACAGAGGGGTATGTTGCTCACAATCTACCACGGCTACCATCATTCCTACACTCTATCTTGCTTTGGGGACCAGGGAGGGAAGACACTTGAGCATTCCTTCTCAAATGTTTCAGGTTTCCCCGGGGAAATTGTTAAAAAGCAGGTTCTGATTCAGAAGGTCTGGAGTGGGGCCTGAGAGTCCTCACTTCTAACAGAGTCCCAGGTGATGCCCATCTGACACTGGAGTCTCATGGGAGCGAGAAGACCTCAGCGGAGGCTAAAGAGGTGAGGCCAGGGTGTCCTTGCCCTGAGGGGCAGTGGGAGCCCTGGAAGCGCCTACCCTCTGGCAGGCCTGCCTCTTGAAGTAAGGCGCAGGGGCAGCCTCCCAGGGCCCCAGGGATCTGCCGACAGGCTCCACACTGGAAACTCTGGGAGTGAAGACCTCAAGGGCTCAAGCCCTTGGGTGGGGGTGGGAGGAGGTCTCGAGCTGGGGAGGCTGGGAAGGGCTGGGTTTCCCCAGATCAAAGCAGCTTCCCCAGCCTTTGATTCCCCAACAAGCAGCCTCTGTGGACTCGGACTGGAGTTTGGGGCCCGCTGGTCTTAGGGCCTGGGGAAAGTGGTAAGAGGCCCTGGCCCGCTCTCTTTTTGCATAACAGCTTGGCTGCCTAACAAAAGGGCGGTCCTTAAAAGGCCTTATGGGGCTCTTAAAAGCTTCCGGCGATGGTTTAATTGGGGGCGATTAAAGTGTCCTTCCCAGGAAGGCTTGCCCTTCAAAGGCCAGCCAGGCCTGGCTCCCCTGCCCTCAGCACCTCTCCCCGCAGCCTCTCCCGAAGTGGTGGCCCAGCTCTCAGCCTCTCCCCTCCCCAGCCTCAGCCACGCCTAGGAGGTCCAGAGCCGGACCCTTTGGCCAGCCTGTCTGTGGGGATTCTGTCTCAGCCTGGACGGCAGCACCATCTGCTCACACAGTTTGTTCTCTTGGCTGAGTCTGGTGCAAGAGGGCGGGAAGGCTGGATTAGAGACACAAACAGCCTCAGAAACTGGGACCCTTGCAGCACTCTCTCCCCACAGGACGCCTCGACTGGCCTTTGGGCCCCTCCTTGAGCTCTGGGTCACCAGCCCTTCCCCAGGACCCCCGCCTGTCTGGAACTTCTTGGTCAGTGCTGGGGGTCCCATCTCCCACCACACGTGAATCTTCAGGCGTGTGTGGTGGCAGATGCCTGGAAATGTGCAATCTTCTGAGCACACTACCTGGAAGGTGCTGGAAATTCAGAGGTGACCAGACAGGGACACCTCCAGGGAGGAAGGGATAGTGGAGGTGTAAGTAGGTGAAAACGATGGGGTGTGATTTGAGGTGAAAGGAGCCGCGGTGGGGGTGGGTCACAGAGGGCCAGGAAGGACTTTCTGGAAGCAACAGCACCTACAGTTAGAATGTTACCAGCTTAATTAGGCCCATTTGCCAACCCTGATGTTAACAACAGGGCCACATCCAGCTTTACTAATATACTATCCACACCACCATCTCCAGGCTCCTGGGAGCAAGGTGGGGTAGACGGCCCATCCAGTCTAGAATAGCCACTCTGGGGGCATCTAATTCTTCTTTTTTTTCCTTGAGGCAGGGTCTTGCTGTGTCACCCCGGCTGAAGTGCAGTGCTGCAAACATGGCTCATAGCAGCCTCTGCTACCTGGGCTCAAGCCATTAGTCTTCCTCAGCCTCCTGAGTAGCTGGGACTACAGGCAAGTGCCACACCTGGCTAATTTTTGTTTTTTTGTGGGTGTGTGTAGTGACAGGGTTTCACCATGTTGCCCAGGCTGGTCTCAAACTCCTGCGCTCAAGCGATCCACCCAAAGTACCGGGATTGCAGGTGTTAGCCACTGCGCCCAGCTAGCATCTGATTCATACATTTCCCCAGAGCCCACCACGTCTCTGAGATGTTAATATATTCTTTTGGCTAGACCTATAGGGAAGTGTCTTAGGGGCTGCTTTGGATGCAACTTGCCTGTCTCATCCCCTCAGGCCCATCACACGAGCAAAATTCAGAACCTTCTCCCCTGGGGTGCTCTGTTCCCTGCACGAATCTTGCTCTCATCTCCTCATCCGTGCCCAACCTAGATGGGGTGCCAGGGCCTAGGGTCTTTGGGATTTTCACCTCCTGTGTCAGCACCAAGGTAAGGAAAGCCCTTTTTTTGTTTCGTTTTGGTGTTTTTGAGATGGAGTCTTGCTCTTGTCGCCCAGGCTGGAGTGCAATGGCACGATCTTGGCTCACTGTAACCTCCCGCCTCCCGGGTTCAAGCAATTCTCCTGCCTCAGCCTCCCGAGTAGCTGGGATTGCAGGCATGCGCCACCATGCCTGGATAATTTTTGTATTTTTAGTAGAGACAGGGTTTCGCCATGTTGACCAGGCTGGTCTTGAGCTCCTGACCTTGTGAACCGCCTGCCTCGGCCTCCCAAAGTTCTGCAATTACAGGCGTGAGCTGTTGCGCCGGGCCAAGGCCATGATTTTTACACGGTGAGTGCGGGAGGAAAGCAAGCCTAAACGAGGGGGTAGGGGGGCTTAGGCCAGAAGAATAGGCCGCAGAGAGTCTCCCTTCTGAGTGCCCTGTGGGGAGGTGTCCCCAGGTATCCCTCTGCCTTCCGGACAGCTTTCCTGTCCAGTCCCAGCAGCCTGTTCTGAACCTGTCATCAAGCACTGAGCCCCCAGCCGCGGTGACTCCCTCATGCAAGGCTCCTGTTTCCTGACAGCCTTCTGCTTGGGCTTCTCCCTCCAACAGGGCCTGCTCTTTGCCGCCAAGCTCAGCCTGAGCAATGCTGGGGCTCCCCTCATGATCCTCCAAGCGCTACCCGCTTGTTCCAGGGCAGCTGAACATTGCAAACCCTCCCTGACTCCCACCGCAATCATCACCCTCACTTCCATCCTCCAAGCAGGGGCTATGGCCTTACAGGCTCCTAGTGACCCCAGCCATGCTGTTTTCCTTCCTGCCCACACTTGCCCCGGCCCCTCTGCAGGGAAGTGGTACCTTCCCTCCCGCTGGATCTCTGAGGACCCTGCTGGTCCTTCAGGGGTCTGTTTATATGTCTCCTCCTCCAGGAAGCTTCCCTAAACATGTCAGTCAAAACACATTCTCAGCTGGGTGCGGTGGCTCACACCTGTAATCACAACACTTTGGGAGGCCAATGTAGGTGGATCACCTGAGGTCAGGAGTTCGAGACCAGCCTGGCCAACATGGTGAAACCCTGTCTCTACTAAAAATACAAAAATTAGCTGGATGTGGTGGTGGGCGTCTGTAATTCCAGCTACTTAGGAGGCTGAGGTAGGAGAATTGCTTGAACCTGGGAGGCAGAGGTTGCAGTGAGCCAGTATCTCACCATTGCACTCCAACCTGTGACAGAGAGACTCCATCTCAAAAAAAAAAAAAAAAGAGGCAGATGTGGTGGCGCTCACCTGTAGTCGTATCTACTTGGGAGGCTGAGGCAGGAGAATCCTTTGAACCCAGGAGGCAGAGGTTGCAGTGAGCCGAGATCTCGCCACTGCACTCCATCCTGGGTGACAGGGCAAGACTCTATCTCAAAAAAAAAAAAAAAAATTTAAAAAAATTTAAAAACAAACAAAAAACTACGGTTATCTTTCAAATGGCTGTAGCACTTGCTATGTGCTAGGCACTGTGCTGAGCCCTGGGTCTCATCTAACCCTCACAGCAACCACAATCAGCAAGTTTACTCTACTATCACCTACTTGTTGTAGTTAAGAAACAGGCAACCGGGTGCGGTGGCTCATGCCTGTGGGAGCACTTTGAGAGGCCGAGGCGGGTGCATCACTTGAGGTCAGGAGTTCGAGACCAGCCTGGCCAACATAATGAAACCCCATCTTTACTAAAAATATAAAACTTAGCCAGGCTTGGAGGTAGGTACCTGTAATACGAGCTACTGGGGAGGCTGAGGCAGGAGAATCGTTTGAACCTGGGAGGTGGAGGTTGCAGTGAGCTGAGATCGTGTCACTGCACTCCAGCCTGGGTGTAAGACTCTGTCTCAAGAAAAAAACAAAAAACAAACAAGCAAAAACTGAATGGCTGGCCCCAGCAAACCATTCTGATTTGCTCAGGACTGAGGGGTTTCCTGGGACAGGCTTTCTACTCCGAAACTGGGAAAGCCCCAGGAAAGCCAGGGCAAGTTGGTCACCCTTCTGTTACCCCAGAGACTGGTCTCTGCCCCCATCAGTTCCCTGAAACAGTGTCCAAAGGCCACCACCAACCTTCAGCGGCCTCTCCCTCCTCCTGCCCATGGAGTGGCATAAGGCTGGGCAGTACCCAGCTGCCCTTCAGGGATGCAGTGGGGCTGGATGAGGGGCAGGGCAGTGCCAGCCTGGAGCAATGACACCCCCTAGCCCAGCCTCATGGGTCGCACCTCTCCCTAAGCCGGCTGCTGGGCCTGAGCCCTTTATCATCCCCTCACACTATCAGGCCACAAAGGAGTATCTCCTCCACGCCCACCCCAGCTCTGCCCTGACCCAGATAAGCTGAGGGGCCAGCCCAGGAGGAGACAGGCAAAGTTGTGGCCTGGCTCTTCCCCAGCCCTGAACCTCCCTGCCTGGCCCTTGGCTGGAAAGCAGCAGAGCCTCCTCTTGGGACTTCTGCATCCCAAGATCAGACCACCTCTCCAACCCCATGGGCAAGGACGGTGGGCGGGAATTCCTGTGCCCACTTGGCAGATGGAAAAATGGAGGCTTGGGGAAGTGACCTGCCCAAGGTCAATGGGCCAGGCCCATAGGAAGTCGGGGCTGGATGGGGCCTCAACATGTCCCAGGGCTCTCTGATGGGGCTTCGTGGAGGATGTTTTTTTGAGTGAGTCCAGCTGGAGAGGACAGCCTGCAGATGAGGCCTATGCACTGCCCCTTCCACAGTGTCCGGCCGGCCTCCCAGCACCACCTGAGCCCAGAGCCCTTGTGCCTCCCTCATGCAGGGCTCCTGTCTCCCGACAGCCTTCTGCCTGGGTTTCTCCCTCCAAGAGGGCCTGCTCTTTACTGCCAAGCTCAGCCTGAGCAATGCTGCGGCTCCCCTCACAAGCCTCCAAGCGTTCCCCTCTCCAGGGCAGCTGGACATTGCAAACCTCCCTGACCATTCCCTACCCCAATCCTCACCTTCACTTCCATCCTCCAGGCAGGGACTGTGACCTCACAGGCTCCTGGTGACCCCAGCCATGCCACGTTCTTTCCTGCCCACCCTCACTCTGGCCCCTCTGTAGGGAAGTGGTACCTTCTCTCCCTCTGGATCTCTGAGGACTCTACTGGTCCTTCAGGGGTCTGCTTATATGTCTCCTCCTCCAGGAAGCTTCCCTAAACATGCCAGTCAAAACACATTCTCCTTCAAATGGCTGTAGCACTTACTATATGCCAGGTACTGTGCTGAGCCCTGGGTCTCATCTAACCCTCACAGCAACCACAAGCAGCAAATTCACTCCACTATTATCACCTCCATGTTCTAGATAAAAAACAGAGGCACAGAGAGGTCAGGTAACAGACCCAAGGTCACACAGATCAAGGCAGGGTTCAGGTTCTGGCAGTTTGGATCCATGGCATCCACTGGACTAGCAACTCCTTGGGGCAGGGACCATGGGTCAGGATGGGCTTCCTGTAGGAGGAGTCTTAGCATTTGCTTAGAGAGCTCAGAGCTGGACCCCTCCCCCAGACCTCCAGTCCTCAGAGCCCCCTGTAGGAGGCAGCACAGGAAAGGACAGAATTTTGTTTTTATTACCACTCAGCCCAGTTTCTCAAAAGTCACTGCCTGGGCCTAGCAAGGTGACTCACGCCTGTAATCCCAGCACTTTTGGAGGCTGAGGCGGGTGGATCATAAGGTCAGAAGTTCGAGACCAGCCTGGCCAATATGGTGAAACCCCCATCTCTACTGAAAGTACAAAAATTAGCTGGATATGCTGGCAGGCACCTGTAGTCCCAGCTACTCCTACTCGGGAGGCTAAGGCAGGAGAATCGCTTGAACCCGAGAGGCAGAGGTTGCAATAACCTGAGATCGAGCCACTGAACTCCAGTCTGGGTAACAGAGTGAGACTCTGTCTCAAAAAAAAAAAAAAAAAAAAAAAAGTCACTGCCTGGCTTTTTGGTTCTGGCAGCCTGGGCCCAGCCTAAGTGTGGGATGTGAGTGGACCACCCAGAGGAGGGATGGGGGCTTGGTTCCTGGGGGCTCCAATAGCTCCCTGTAACCTGTCTCTGCCTCTCAAATCCCTCCATTCTAAAGGCCAACTCTATGCCCACCTCCTCCAAGAAGCCCCAGCTGCTGCCCCCAGGCCAGCCTCCACCTGCTCCCACCGCCCCGTCCTGCCTGTCTCCTGTCCCAGGCAGGGATATGTCCAGGGCTCAATACCAGCTCCAAGCCCTCTGCCTGCAGCTCCCTGACATCCACACTGGGTTCCAGCCGGATACTTGGTGGCTTTGAGAGGATACCATGGCTTCTTGATGCACCTGAAGACTTTGGAACTCCAGAAGTGTTCAGTCCTGTGGTGGGTGTCAGCCAGGCCCAGAAAGCACACAAACTGGGGGACACACATGCTGAGTGATCCAGAGGGCCTCAGGGCTGGGGCTGGGAGAGGAGGAGCATGCCATCCCAAGGTGCTGGTGTGTGCACACACCCCTGGGGTGACCGTGTGTATCTGTGTGTGTTTGTGGGTGGGTGGCTGACTACTCTGTGTGTGTGATTCACGTGTACCCTTGTGACAGGCTGTGTTCAGATAGTCTGCTTATATGCTTGAACTCGAGTACACAAACATCCCTGGGTGCAAGCTTGCACTCACAGTCCTCCCTACACCTCCACACTCAACTCTTACTCATCCCTCAGGATCCTCTCCCCACCCTGCCTCAGCCTTAAGGCCTGCTCTGACCCTCCAGCCCATCCCACTGACCTGCTGACCTTCATCCCAGACACGGCCGGGTTCAGCCCTGGAGCCTGGTCACCCTTGCCTCCTGAGGGTGAGGTTGACTCCTTTTTAAATTACCGCTAAAGCCCCGCTTAGGGAGACACAGCCTTATCAAAAAACACTCGTTGATGAATTAAACTCTAAGGAACTGCATTTGGGTGGATGGAAACAAGAGCTCGCAAGCTGTTTTCTTTCCTCTTTACCCTTTGCTCTCTGTCTCTTCCCATCTGTACTTTCTCTAACTTGTTTGCTAACTCAATCGTCCGCTTAGAAAGTACTTCCTTGTATACCCTCCTCTCTTGAATGAGAGATTTGAATATCTCATGACAATCCTCCAAGATACGAATAATTATCCTCATCGCACAGATGAGGAAACTGAGGTTCAGGGAGGCTATGTGAGTTGTCCAAGGTCACACGGCCTGGAAGGAGAGGGCAGGGACCAGAACCCTCACGCCTGAATGGACACCACCTCCCACCACTCCCCACCAGTGGGTAGAGGGTAGAGGGCGATCCAGGGGCTTGGAGAGGATTGGCCCAAGGTCACTGTGGGAGGGAGATGCACCAGGGCCCTCAGGGTCAGGGGTTACCCCACCCGGCCAGCAATGGGAGAGGCCGTGAGATCTGTGGACATTGTTCTTGGGCCTGTGGTTACTGATTTGACAACAGCCCTGTTCCTCCCCAATCAGCCAGGGAGTTAATGATTAAGGAGGGGATTAAATATTAACCACCTGTCGGGCCATGGCGTAATGTCTCCATCTGCACCTGAGCCTACCTAAAAATCCCTCCCACCTGCCATGGGCCAGTCCCACGCAGGGCCTCTAAGCCCCTTGCTTAGAGATACCACTTCCCCATGCCCCCATCCTGCCCTGGCCCTGGCCCATGTCCACCCCATCTCACTCATACCCGCAGCACAGACCCCAGGACTCGTCCTGTAGCTTGGAAGCTGCAAGCCATACCACTGGAGGCACTGCTGGTGGGCTTTCTGGAGAAGAGGGTCTGCCTGAACCCAGCTGCTCCTGGGGCTTGGCGAGTCCGCAGGTTACATTCCTACCTGTGACCTCATTTATCAGTGCTCTTATCTCCCAAGTCGTTCCTCCTAAAGACCCCTCTGAATCTACGCCTCCCAGGCCCCAACACCCTGGGCTACAGCGACTCCCCAACAGCCATTCTTTTCTTTCTTCTAGCAATTAGAATCTGGGTGTGTTCTGCCTCCAGGAAGCCTCTCATATTAACCTGCCCTAAGCTCTCTGTGGGCCTCTGCTCCCCAGCTTCCCTTAGGCCAGGGTGATTCAGGCTGGCATTGGCTGCAGCGAGGCTGCAGGAAACCAGCTGCATGTGTTGGAAGGCGCTTTGAAGTTTCAGTGCACAGCCTCCGAGGGCTGGGGCGGGGACTGCTCTATCGCACCTAAGCCTGGGGCCTGCCCCTGGGTGAGAAGGCCGTGGTCAGCCTCCCCACAGCAGGAACCACAGACAGTATGACACAGGGTTCACCTGTGTCTTTTTCTATAAATACAGAAAAATGGAATTATTTATTCAAGTAACACCTCGATTGATATGCTCTCATTCCTGCTCATGGGGAAGCCCCAGGTGACTGTGCGGGTAGGCTACTATGGTGGGTAAGCCCCACCGTAGCCTGGGCCTGCACTGCTCTCTCTGCATGTCTCTGTGAACTGCACTGACACTGCAGGCCTAGTGATAGGCATTGTCATCCCCATTTTACAGATGGGGAAACTGAGGCTGGGTGACATTAAAGGACTTGGCCATGCTCAAACAGACAGGAAGTGGCAGAAGCTGGCCTGCCTGATGCAAAAGCCATACAAAACTGAAAAGGACCTAACACCGTTCTTGCCACAGCTGTCTAGGCCCCAAGCTCAGCTTTTTTCCAGCCACAATTCCCAACTGTGTGTTTCTTTCTTTCTTTCTTT
>NW_012114599.1:6006894-6011694 GCF_000951035.1 Colobus angolensis palliatus | reverse complement strand
GGATCACGAGGTCAGGAGATCGAGACCATCCTGGCTAACACAGTGAAACCCCATCTCTACTAGAAATACAAAAAATTAGCTGGGCGTGGTGGCGGGCGCCTGTAGTCCCAGCTACTCAAGAGGCTGAGGCAGGAGAATGGCGGGAACTCGGGAGGCGGAGCTTGCAGTGAGCCAAGGTCGCGCCACTGCACTTCAGCCTGGGCGACAGAGTGTGACTCCATCTCAAAAAAAAAAAATTTTTTTTGTAGAGATGGGGGTCTCATTATATTGACCAGGCTGGTCTCAAACTCTTGGGCTGAAGCAGTCCTCCCTCCTCAGCCTCCCAAAGTGCTGGGATTACAGGCGAGTGCCACTGCGCCTGGCCCCTTTCTCCCTTCGATTTTCTTTCACCTGTATTGATACCTGAACACTTAACCCCTTATGGCCTCCATTATGTGGGAGAGATGACTTTAGCTCTTCCAAGTAAGGGTGCCCCGATCTCCTCAGAACTGAGGATAGGACCCAAGGAGGCTCCATATGGAGACCCACTGGCTCTGGATGGGGATTTCTCTCTGCCTCCTAAAATGGGGCTCATTCCTTTAAGATGTTTTACTAAGTTTTTTGCAGAGACGTCTAGAAGGACCTGCCATTTTCATTCTTCCTGCATGTTACAAATCATCTTACCAGGGCAGGATGGCGTAGAATCAGCATTGCACTGCGGTTTCCTCACACCAGCTCTTGTGTTAACAGATGAGGAAAGCAAGGCCCCCGAAAGTCAAGAGCCTCACTGGCCCGGTGGCTCCCACACGAGTTCCTCAGGGCAGTAACACTAAAGAAGCAGATGGCCTCTGACTGGCACCGATGGGGCTTCCAGGCCCATACCTCAGGGGCTCAGAGGTATCCTCTGGGGCCCCAGCCCCTTGTCTCAGACTCAGAGCTGAACCCCCAGTACATCCTTGACAGCCTCAACCTGCTCCCCTTTGCGCCTCACCCCTTCCTGGACCACTGCTCCCCACAGTCCGGCTCCCCCATCCTTGACAGTGAGCCCAGCATTTGTCAGAGGGTACTGGGGAGCCCGGGAAACATACACGTGCTTCTCAGCCATAAGCAGTGTTCCCATATCCCAGCACAGCTCACACACTTTGAGCCAGGTTTCCCGCCCGGCCTGCCACGCTCTCTTTTGCCCTGTGTTTCTGTCTTTCTCTCTCACACACACACTCACTCATTCACACAAACTCACAAATCTTGATGAATCAGGCAAAGCAGAGAGGAGGGAAGCAACACTTAAAGCCCAGATTGGCTTTAAATGGGGATGCTCACATTTCTGTTTGCATCTCTGTTGCATGTATTTGCATGGGCTGTTTTGGACCATTCTCCATGTCCCAAAGAGCACTAAGAAGTAACGGATTTGTGGTCCTCAGGGGGCCCCAAGGCCTCCGTGAGGCCTCCAGATGCGTTAGGTGGGCCCTGGAATGCAGGCAGAACAGAGAAGAGACAGGACATCTGGTTAAATTGTGGGGGCAGGCTAGAGGAAATAGGGGAGCTGAGGCCTGGAGGAACCTCCTGGGCCTTGGCTGCCTCCTTTTTTTTTTTTTTTGAGATGGAGTTGCATTCTTGTTGCCCATGCTGGAGTGCAGTGGTGTGGTCTTGGCTCACTGCAACCTCCACCTCCCGGGTTCAAGTGATTCTCCTGCTTCAGCCTCCCAAGTAGCTGAGATTACAGGTGCCTGCCACCATGCCCAGCTAATTTTTTGTATTTTTAGTAGAGACAGGGTTTCCTTATGAGGAAAGCAAGACCCCTGAAAGTCAAGAGTCTCGCTGGCCCGGTGGCTCCCACACGAGTTCCTCAGGGCAGTAGCAACACTAAAGAAGCGGATGGCCTCTGACTGGCACCGATGGGGCTTCCAGGCCCATACCTCAGGGGCTCAGAGGTATCCTCTGGGGCCCCAGCCCCTTGTCTCAGACTCAGAGCTGAACCCCCAGTACATCCTTGACTGGTCAGTCTGGTCTCAAACTCCTGACCTCAGGTGATCCACCCACCTCAGCCTCCCAAAGTGCTGGGATTACAAGCAGGAGCCACCACATCCGGCCCTTGGCTGCCTTCTTGTCACATGGTCACAGGGTCCCCCACTCAGTGCCCCTGAAGGCCAGGCTGGCGGTGGGGTAGGGGGTGGGGCAGGAATTTTCCAAAAATCCAGATGCCTGGTGAGGCTCCGCTCCTGGGCCAGGTATGAAAGGCAGCAGAGAAGCAAGAGGATGGATCCCAAGTGAGGGGGACACAGGAGACCCTGAGACAGGGCCAGAGGAGAAGAGCACCCAGGAGAGGAAGGTCCCGGCTCAGAGGTGCTGGGAGGGCGGGTCCTACTCCTTAGGTGAACACAGACACCAGAGGCCCGCGCCAGCCGCCCTCCTACCCTGCACATCGGCTCTCAACTTAATTTGCCGCACAACCTGAGACAGATTCTAGGCAGCCAGGGCTCTGGCCCGGCTGTGCACCCTTTGCTGGGACCTTGGGTGGGTCTTGGTCCCTCTCTGGGCCTCAGTCTCCTCTTCAGGAAAGGGCGAGCAGCTGAGTTTCAAGGGCCCTCCCAGGTCTAATGTCTCTGCTGACCTGACCCAGCCTCCTTGGCCCACTTCCCTTTGGCTCAGGAATCTTCAGTGTCTACCTCTAGGATCAGGGTCAAGTTTGAGTGTTCAGGACCCTCTGCATCTGGTGCCGTCCAGCCTCATCAGCCTCACTTCCCTTGTTTTCTGGGAGTCCAGCAGGGACAGTTCCTCCCTATCTCGTGGGTCCTTGCTCCAGCCTCCTTTCGTTTCCCCACCAAGGGTCCTGCTTCTAGAACACCTACCCTCTGCTGCAGGGCTGGCTTCATGAACAGTGACCTATGCAGCCCCATGGTTGGTTTAACGCTCTGTTAATGTCATCCTGGAATGTAAAAATTTTGAACAAGGGGCCCGGACTTCCTTTTTTTCTTTTTTTGTTTTTTATTTTCATTTATTTATTTATTTATTTTTTGAGATGGAGTCTCGCTCTGTCGCCTGCTACCACGCCTGGCTAATTTTTTGTATTTTTGTATTTGTAAAAAAATTTTTGTTTGTATTTGTAGAGACGGGGTTTCACCGTGTTAACCAGGATGGTCTCAATCTCCTGACCTCGTGATCCGCCTGCCTTGGCCTCCCAAAGTGCTGGGATTACAGGCGTGAGTCACCTTTTTTTTTTTTTTTTTGAGACAGAGTCTCGGTCTGTTGCCCAGGCTGGAGTACAGTGGCGTGATCTCAGCTCACTGCAACCTCAGCCTCCCGGGTTCAAGCAATTCTCATGCCCCAGCTTCCCAAGTAGCTGAGACTATAGGTGTATGCCACCATACCTGGCTAATTTTTGTATTTTGGGTAGAGATGGGTTTTCACCACGTTGGCCAGGCTGGTCTCGAACTCCTGACCTCAAGTGATCCGCCTGCTTTGGCCTCCCAAAGTGCTGGGATTACAGGCGTGAGCCACCACGGGGCCCTGACTTTCCATTTTAGACTGGGCTCCACAAATTATGCATCAGCCCTGCCTTCTTCTCCTCCCATCAACCCCTCCTCAGCCCTACCTCCCCTCCAAACCTTCATGGACCAGGGAGAAGTTCTGGTGTGGGATGGCCAGCCCTACAGTCCAAGGGGAAGAAGCAGAGACCCTTTGACATCACAGGCCCAGGCCATATGTCACCAGAGAAAATGGGCACACAACTGCCAGGGGACATGGAGAACAGAAAGAAGGAGGGCCCCTGGTTCTGTCTTGGAAGGAGACTCAGCTTCCACCCCCAAGAGGCCCCATTCTAAAGGGGGAGGCCAAGCAGCTGGCCCCGGAAGGCCCTCATCTCCTGAGGGAGGCAGTTCTCTGCCAGGGCACCATGGGTCCAGGGGCCAGCTCACACTTTGGGCTCACACTCTCCTTTCCTGGGACCCTTGCTGGGACCAGCGGCAGGAGGATGTGGCTGTGCTGGGGCTGGAGAAGCAGGAGCTGGGTACCCCTCTACTCCTAACCCCAACCCTGCAGAGCTCTGACTCCCAGACATCCCTTTGTGCGCCCACAAAGAGAAGCTTCTCCGCGACACACTCCACTGAAGGAAGGCATTGCCTCTCCTGTTTGTAAATAGCCTTGCTGAGGTGGGGCCCACAGGGGCATGCCCCTCTAGCAGCAGCCCCTGCAGTGCTGTCCTCCCTCCCTGGCTCCAGGGTGTGTGGTGTGGCCTCCCCGGGGGCAGGGCTGTCCTTTCCCAGCCCCAGCTGGAGGGCTGTGTCCTGTGGGGCCCTGTGAGTCAGGCCCCACCCCATCCCTGTACCAGGAACACTACAGTGACCTCAGTCACTGCTCACCTGGTGAGCCTGCTTCTCTGTGCTCTAAGACAGAGCCAGACCTGCAGGGACTGTGATCCTGCTGACACCTCAGGGTACCTGAGGCCTTTGGTCAGTCTTGGACCCCAGGGAGTAGAGTAGAGGTGGCAGGATGAGTGGGAGCCTGTCCACATCAGGTACCCGCCTTGCCTCTGCGCATCTGCTACTGGGATCCCTTTTCCCAGCTTTCTTTTTTTCTTTATTTTGAGATGGAGTCTCGCCCTGTCACCCAGGCTAGAGTGCAGTGGTGCAGTCTCGGCTCACTGCAACCTCTGTCTCCCGGGTTCAAGTGACTCTCCTGCCTCAGCCTCCGGAGTAGCTGGGATTACAGGCGCTCGCCACCACGCCCAGCTAATTTTTCTATTTTAATAGAGACAAGGTTTCACCATATTGGCAAGGGTGGTCTCAGGCTCCTGACCTCAAGTGATCTGCCCACCTCAGCCTC
>NW_012114599.1:6003576-6006204 GCF_000951035.1 Colobus angolensis palliatus | reverse complement strand
GACTCTCCTGCCTCAGCCTCCGGAGTAGCTGGGATTACAGGCGCTCGCCACCACGCCCAGCTAATTTTTCTATTTTAATAGAGACAGGGTTTTGTCATGTTGGCCAGGCTGGTCTTGAACTCCTGACCTCAGGTAATCCACCTGCCTTGGCCTCCCAAAGTGCTGGGATTACAGGCGTGAGCCACCGCGCCCGGCCCCCTTGCCCAGCTTTCTGTGCCAGGCTATCTCCACTCACTCTGAAACAACTGACTTGAGACTCTCTTCTTCTTCCTTTTCTTCCTTTTTTTCTTTTCTTTTTTTTTTTTTTAGGCAAGGTCTCCTCTGTTGCCCAGGCTGGAGTGCAGTGGTGCCGTCATGGCTCCCTCAACCTCCTGTTGGGCTCAGGTGATCCTCTCACCTCTCCCACCTCAGCTTCTCCAGCAGCTGGGACTACAGGTGCACATCAGCTGGCTAATTTTCAAACATTTTTGTACAGAGAGGGCCTCACTATGTTGTCCAGGCTGGTCTCAAACTCCTAGGCTCAAGTGATCCTCCCACCTTGGCCTCCCAAAGTGTTGGAATTACCGGCGTGAGCCACCATGCCTGGCTGGAACTCTCTTTCCCTAAGACTCTTTCCCTGAAACTCAGCCTTCCCATGCTGCTACCTGGAGTGAGTACTTAGCAAAGTGTGTCTGTCTCTAGCCTGAACCACTCTGGGTTTTCTGAGGGTGGGCCTGTCATCTACTCCCCAAGACCCCGGCAGGTCTGGAGCTAGCATCAAGTTTGCGGTGTGAGGGGCCACGAGGGGCAGAGGCTGAGGGGCAGGTAGGAAGGAGTAGGGGACAGGCTGGGTTTCCCTGTCTTCTGACATGTCCAAAGTATGGGCTCCATCTACCATAAGAGTAAGTGCTGACCAGCAGCCTGTGTGCCTATGGAGTGGGAATTCACGGATGGTGAACCTAGGGCTCGGCTGGACAAAGTGGCCTGCTCAAGTCACACCAGTAAGAAGGTGCCTGCGCGGCTGTAGCAGGCTAAGGTGATGTCCATGGCTCAGCAGCCCAACCCCAATATATACTGCATCCAGGTAGGGGCTGAACTAACTGAGGTCTCAAAGGCTCCAGGCCTGAGGATTTAAGCCTCCAAATGACTTTCGCTGAGGCTCCAACTGACCCCCAGCTGCTGCCCCCCGGGCTGGCAGCCCCTCAACCCACTCCTCAGCAAGTACCCTCCCTCCCACCAGTTCAACTGGCTCCCAGTTCAGCTGCAGAAACGGCCAAACGTCTCTCTGGAACCCAAACAGGAAGCCGGAGAGAAGGGAGCCAACGGCCGAGGATCTTTGAGGCTCCTCCAGGAAGTGTGAGGGGAGATGAGAGGGGGTGAAGATGGGCCTGCTGTCTTGCAGCCCCCAACAGTGGGAGCCCACCAAAGCCTGTCTCACTTCCTCATGCTGGGAAGGAGCTGCATATCCCTCAACCCACCTCCCCACTGGCAGGGACCAGAAAGGGCCTTGGGGAGAGTGTCAAGAGGGGCTCTGGCCGGGCGCGGTGGCTCAAGCCTGTAATCCCAGCACTTTGGGAGGCTGAGACGGGCGGATCACGAGGTCAGGAGATCGAGACCATCCTGGCTAACATGGTGAAACCCCGTCTCTACTAAAAAATACAAAAATCTAGCCGGGCGAGGTGGTGGGCGCCTGTAGTCCCAGCTACTCCGGAGGCTGAGGCAGGAGAATGGCAGGAACCCGAGAGGCGGAGCTTGCAGTGAGCTGAGATCTGGCCACTGCACTCCAGCCCCGGCGATAGAGCGAGACTCCGCCTCAAAAAAAAAAAAGAGGGGCTCTTTGGAACCCTCGCTCCTGGGTCACTTTTTAAAAAATAGACTTTCTGCCAGGTGTGGTAGCTCATGTCTATACTCCCAGCAATTTGGGACGCCAAGGTGGACAGATCACTTGATCCCAGGAATTCAAGACCAGCCTGGGAAACCTCATCTCTACAAAATATATAAAAATTAGCCCAGTGTGGTGGTGCATACTTGTAGTCCCAGGTACTTGGGAGGCTGAGGTGGGAGGATCACTGGAGTCTGACAGGTTGAGGCTGCAGTGAGCCGTGATCATGCCATTGCACTCCAGCCTGGGTGACAGAGCAAGACCCTATCTCAAAAAAAGGCTTTCTTTTTTTAGAGTTTGGAGTTCTCAGCAAAATTGAGCAGAAACTATAGAATGCTCATATACCTCCTTCCTCCCCCATTATCCATATCTCCCACCAGAGTGGTTCATTTGCTGTAATCAATGAACCTACATTTACACATAGCATCACCCAAAGTCCATAGTTTACATTCGGGCTCACTCTTGGTCTTGTATATTCTATGGGTTTGGACAAATGTATAATGACATCATATACTGTTGTTTCACTGCTCTAAAATACTCTGTGCTCCAGCCACCCATTGCTCCCTCTTCCCAACCCCAGATGACCACCTTCTTACTGATCATCTGTTTACTGTCTCCATAGTTTTGCGTTTTCCCAAATGTCATATAGTTGAAATCATACAGCATGCATAACTTTTCAGATTGCCCTTTTCAGATTGCCTTTTTTCACTTTGTGATATGCACTGAAGTTTTTCCTCCATGTCTTTTCATGACTTGATAGCTCATTT
>NW_012114599.1:6000488-6002326 GCF_000951035.1 Colobus angolensis palliatus | reverse complement strand
GTTAGCCAGGATGGTCTCGATCTCCTGACCTTGTGATCCGCCCATCTCGGCCTCCCAAAGTGCTGGGATTACAGGCTTGAGCCACCGCGCCCGGCCATATTAACTTCATTTCTTATCAGCCCGCCCTTGAGGGGCGAGCACCAGGATGGAGAGACACCTGGCTCTCAGGTTCTGTGCTGTCACCAGCTCACCATGTCCTTGGAAAGTCACTTTACCAACCTGGCCCTCAGTTTCTCAGCCTGTGAAATGGAGCTCACAGCACTTTTTCCACCTGAGGGATGTATGGGGAGGTCCCTGTCCACTAGGGATGAGGGGCATGGCTTGGCGTGGTGGTCAGTGCAGGGGTGACTGACACCAGAAACTACAGCCTGCCCCATCTGGGGCTGGGCCAGCAGCGATGGCAACCTAGGGAGCCCATCTGGCCAGACCACGGGGAGAAGTGGGGTGTCATTTTTGCACCCCTGCAGCCCCAGGTATCCCCAGGCCCTCCAGGAGTAGCCAGCAAGGTGTGGCTCCTGCCTGGTCATCTGCCACAGGGATGGAGGGAGGCAGCTGTGAGCAGACACGGCAGGACTCATCAGAGAGCTCCTTCACCTCTGCCTTCCATCTGCCACAGGCCATGGCCAGAGGCTCAGGAAGAGGACAGGCAGTGAGGGGACATGCAAACTGGGGGCAAACTTCAGGCACACAGACAGAGGTCTTGCTTTGTGCCCCCTGAGTAAAGGAGGTGGTGCTTTGGGAGGCTTAGCTCAAAGGGGAGAGAGCGCTCCAAAGCCTGAGGCCCTACCCAGGCCCCTTAGAGGCCGCCCAGCCAGGAGGCAGATGGGCAGGACCCCCATGCAGTGACTCCTCCATTCCCTTCCGGGGTCCTTGGGCCTTTCAGCCTCTTGTCCCCAGCCGGCTCTGCCCCCTACAGCGAGACCCAACAAACCCACAGCTGTTTCCTGCCAACTTCCATTACCGTTTTCTTCTTTGACACCACAGAAAAAGAACAGAAAGGCCCCTCATCCCAAGTACTCAGATAACATCTGTTGGACATTTAAAAAAATAATAAAAGGCTGGGTGCAGTGGCTCACGCCTGTAATCCCAGCACTTTGGGAGGCCGAGGTGGGCGGATCACGAGGTCAGGAGTTTGAGACCAGCCTGACCAACATGACAAAAGCCTGTCTCTACAAAAATACAAAAAATTAGCCGGGCGTAGTGGCACGTGCCTATAATCCCAGCTACCCGGAGGCATGAGAATTGTCTGAATCCGGGAGGCAGAGGTTGCAGTGAGCCGAGATTGCGCCACTGCACTCTAGCCTGGGTGACAGAGCGAGACTCTGTCCCAAAAATAAAATCTAATAAAAAATAGTAACAATATATGCACATGGTAGGAAAGTCAAACAAAAAGTATAAAATGAAGATAAAACTTTCCCCTCTTTTCCCAACCTTTCATTGAAGGTGCCTGCTTAATAGTTTCTCATGTAGCCTGCCAGAAAAAAATGTCATGCCCACACTAGTGTATATGTATCCATGTGTGTCTGTTAAAGAGAATGTTCAGCCAAAGAGGAGGTGCTGTAACACATGGTTCTTTCCTTGCTCTTTTTTTTTTTTTTTTTTTTTTTTTGAGAGAGGGTCTTGTTCTGTCATCCAGGCTAGAGTGCAGTGGTGTGATCAAGGTTTACTGTAGTCTCCACCTCCCAGGCACAAGTGATCCTCCCACCTTAGCCTCCTGAGTAGCTGGGACTACAGGCATGGAGATGGGGTCCCACCATATTGCCCAGGCTGAACTCCTGGGCTCAAGTGATCCTGCTGCCTTGGCCTCCCAAAGTGCTAGGATTACAGGCGTGAGCCAC